>NC_092497.1:53502586-53822586 GCF_047495875.1 Pithys albifrons albifrons
TTAAGAACTTTGCCTTTACTGACTGTGATTCACACAATAATGTGCATAATGTCTGACATAATATAAATTTGTTTCTTAATAATTGCTGCAAAACAAAATTATAAAACCAAAGTAAAAAGTATTGCAGACTTTCCTCAAGTGTTCAACACTAGTCTGCTAGACATTTCTGACTCATCATACCTGTAATAAGAACAGGCATCTGAGTGAAGATTGATTGAAAGGTTAATATGCTAACCACATGAAGTAAATTGTCATCACAAATAAAAAGAGAACAACATACAGTGGAATGTAGAGTGGAAGAAAAAGCTAAAGATCTAACTTTTATTCACCACATTCAATTGTACAATTCTACAATTGCTGTCTTGATATTCAGGTCTATTCATTCTTCCACTGTCTGAAGCACAGAAAACAGGTGGTGCTTGTCCACCATACAATGGGAAGGAGTGGGAATAAATCCTGGGACTAGATCCTGCTACTGAACACAAATGTATGTAAAAAGCACCATGGCTGAAAACACCAACAACATGACATTGCTTGTTCTTAGTCACTGGTAATCAGAGACAAGAGGAGGATTTGTAATTTGAATTAATTTGCTCTCAAGGGTGTTCCCAGTATGATGTAACCACAGTAAAGACTCACAGCCTCTCACTTGTTTGGCTCTCCCTAAAGATGCAGTGATGTGACACAAGCTCCTGGAAAAGGTCATTTTGAATATTTTGCTCTAAACAGCACTTTGGAGCATCTCTGTTCCTTATGTGGTTATTATGCCAGATACCAGCTGCTATGTGTGCTGCTCTTTTCTCACGGCAGATGACAACATAGTAAGACTTTCCTTGCTATGACTCAGTGAGACGAAGCATTTGGCAAAACACCATTTCTAGCACAGAGTCACATATTAATGAAACCACTCCTCAATGTTACCTGTCTTTACGAGAACCAGGTCTTTGCTTTGGACAAGTAAAAAAACTTCAAGCAGCTACAGTTTCTCTTCAGGTTCTGATTGTGCGCAGAGTCCATAATGATGCTCCAAGTTCATGACACGTTCCAGGAGGGAAATAAAATTTACTGCCAGTTGCAGAGGATGCTCAGTGAATGCAGCTGTACTTTCTCTCTCACAATTTTACTGCCTATTTCCAGCCTTCTTTGCACTTCCAGCAGTCAAGATTCACACATTTTGACATACATGGGGAGGACATGTTTATTTAAATCCTGAATTACTTTTTTAAATCCTGATTATGCTTACTAAGTGAATTAATATCTAGTGGGAAAGCAAAAGTAATTCTACCTTCTCTCTCTAAAGACTTTCCTCACTCCTTTATCGTATATGAAACTCTATTGCCTTTTATAATGCATTATGCTATCAGTAAAACTAAGAAATAAACCAAACTGATATGGTCTCACTGAATGCCATCTCATACTGCTATTTCTGTAAATGGTATGCCAGGCTAGATGGACCACTGATCTCACCAAGGGGGAAATTTCATGTTCTTAAATCCTTTTGCTTTTTATTGATTCCAAGGGAGAATTATTGAAAGTTATAGTCAAAAACCTGCATAGGGAATTTTTTTATTAGCAGGTGAAGAATTTTATGAATCCAACAAAATTTAGTGACTGCAACATATATTCACCTACAAACTACTGACATGCTAATCAAATGTCTTTTTATATGTAGTATTCCTAAATCAAGATAAAACAATGGAGCTATCTATCCTGAAAACTGAAATAAGCTTATCTCAAACTCTGAAAAGCAATATGACCAAATTACATGCAAAAGAGTTTTTCCAAAGCATGACTGTTGATCCATATGACATGGATTTGGACACAGGGGATTTTTTGTATCCTGAGCATGGCCCCACATGGTTAAATACTTTATGAAGTGCAGTTGCCACAGGATAGTCACCACTACTTTGTCACTCCAGTAAATTACATGTCCCAGTATGAGCAGTCATGTTGTATGATGTCTCACTTGGAATACTTTTTCCTGCTCCTTTAAATGAATTTCTTCAGAACTGGGCTATTACCACAGTGCTCATATTTATGTAACATTATATGTATTACTGTAATGAATATAATGAACCCTCTACTAAACCTAAATGAATAACTGCCTTTGATTCAACTTAATGGTCATTTTGCTTTATCAAAATTTGAGAGAATCCTATTTGGTGTTGTCTATTGTGACCATCAACAAGAGTCAAACACTAGGAACATTTGGAAATCTGTGTGTACAAACTGTGTGACCATCTGCTTGTTTAAGTAATATGAGAAGACGCTAATTATGCGAGAAAAGAACCACTTTCCTGCCTGAGAAATCAGGAAAATGTGTGAACCTCACAGATATATAAGGCATTTCAGAGAAGCATTTTAGGCAGCATGGTCTGAAGAGGCAGATATGCCCCAGGTCCACTGCAACCATGAGTGGTCACTCACCAGTCTCATCACTTAGATTCTGTGGAGTTCAAAAAACACTCAGATGCATTTTTTCCAGCTACATTTTTCTCTATATAGGATCATCTTCCTCTTCTTCCACTCTGTGGTCTGCTCTGGAAGAGAAAAGAGACCAAAAAAACACGAGTTTTGTGAAACTTCTAATTCTGCCTTTCAAAATGTTGTTTGCACAGCACAGCTGCTGAACAGCATAAAGTGCTGATTCTCTTTGTTCTGGTACAAATTCTTTAGTAATTATAGAAACCAGTGTACCATGGGTTAGTAAACTAAGCTAGACATTTTAATAGAATGAAATGGTAAAGATCCAAGATTTTTGAGAGCTAGACCCAAGGTTTTACAAGTTTGACAGGTTATGTCACTGAGCAAAGAAAAGGTGTAAGTCCAACAGTGATGAAGACGCTTCAAGACCACCCCGAGGGATGAAGTCAAGAGGCCACTACCTAAATTCAAAGCCTAAAGGAAAGCTCCACCCAAGATTTTGCCCAGTCATTCATATGGAAATTGGAAGGTGTTAACTATGAACTTAAGACTATAAATACCTTATTTTACACAAACAATTTAGGCAAGTTTTTGCCCAGTATGAACTGGATGTGCCTCCAACATTGTCAATAAATACCTTGCCGCTATTAGAATACAAAACTTTCTCTTAGCAGTTATTTTGTGGCATTTTTCACTTATCATGCTCCATCACCACCCAAGCCAGCAGCACAATAGTAGCTTTGATATTCTTAATGCTTTGGTGCTTGATTGTCCTTTACTGTAAATCCTCCCCAAAATCATAGAGAGAAGCATTCATTGCTCCATCTGCCTTAGGAGACAATGCTATATTTAGATTCCAGCAGAAGAAACCGATATCTCAGATAGACCTGATTTGGATATATTTACATGTATTTAATATTTAAATATTCAACAAATATTTATTCATCAACGTTCACTACCTTCTCTTAAACTCATGTAGAGGTAGTACATACACATTCCTGTGGATCCTTGAGTATTTTCTGATTCAAATCAACAAAAAGATATTTCTGATGAGAAGATAATTTGCAGAGATACCATACTACATGTAATCATTCAGATATGGATTGCTTTGAGGCTGGCAAAATCAGCACTGCAGATTTACTGGTTTGTAATGTAATTATGCCAAAAAGACCAACAGCCTCTCTTCCTTCTCAGACAACAGATTGAAACCCCCAACCAACTGCTGGCAAGATTTTGAGACTTCATGTTTTACTCTTTAAATAGTGATGAGGATATATTATTCCCTTCCAAAGAATGTTAGATTTATAAGCCAATTATTACTATATTAGTCAGTATCTGCATTTTGATTTCACATTTTCCAGATTTGATCGTCATGAGAGTAGCATAAGTTTCTGAAGACAGAAATGTTTATAGTGCCTCCTAAGACTTATTTCTAGCACTTTTAGGCCTTATTTCTAGCAATCAGTCATTTTAATTTATACATTATCAGCTATTTTTAAGCAGGTAATGCATTTGAGACAAAGGTGCCTGTCTATTCTATATGGACTATTCTCCAGCCTCAAAAGAGTGGAGCACAGATCATTTTTTCTGCAGAAGAGTGGGTCATACAGCATAAAGTGTCATTATAGTTAAGTCTCAGCCAGAAAAGGAACACATGAGCTGTGCCTAGGCCAGACCTGTAGGTTCAGGAGCACTATTCTACACTGATCTAAGCAAAGTGGTGTTCTTAGTTACTTTGCAGTGTGGTGTACAAGTTCTCTCCTGTAAACCAGTGCACTTCTGCCTGGCAAATCACCAGTGGGATTTCTGACAAGGGAACGCTCCCATGTTGGGCAGATGTTCTACCTCTTTTAGCTGTGGTGATAAAAAACCAACAGGCAGCCTGAGGCAGTGTCAGGAACAAACTCATCAGATCCTGTCTCTCTGATCCACCTGCTGTGTGTTTTATTAAGAAATCCACATCTGCAGACTGAGAGCAGTGGAATTGGAAGCATGTTCTGAAACAAACAAAGTGGAGATGTTCTCTGATCTGCAGTCACCAGGGTTGGCTGCATAAGCCACCTCTATGAAATAAACCTCATTCCACTCTTGATTTCATGGCCACATCCATGAAAGATGTTCTGCAAGAACATGGTGATGTTCGAAATCTGACTAATTCTGCCTCCTGCAGTTTCCAGTATTTTCTGAAGAGCCAACGGTGCTCCTGCTGAGGAGTTTGTCAGACAGGCTGCCCTCAGTGGGGAGGATGGAGCAAGGGATGTGTGATAAGGTTTCATGAATTATGCAAGGCTTGTTATGGCACATATGTGTCCATGATCTCTCCTTCAATAGTGATGAGGAAGAAGCCAATGAGAGCAGATATCTGCTGACTGCATTGATAACTGTAAGCAGGGTGTGAGAAGCCAGAAAGCTCCCAAAACCTGGCTGATCTGCCTGTGCTCTGGCAGATGAAGGACGGCCCTGATATGAGAGCACCTGGCAGAAGGAGGTTTAATTGCACGCTAAGCTGCAGTTAATTGCAGGGTGGATGCAAAATGTGCATTTGGACAATTACAGACAACTGAGGCTGCTCACAGAACTAACTGAGCACAAAGGGGTGGAGTTGCCATGTGTTGCAGGGGAGTCCTTTGCACTGCATAACATTTTCAGGGAAGAGGTGGTGAGCACGTCCCAGGGGTGGGATGGTGCCAGTGCTCATTTGCGCAGCAGGAGGAGGCAGCCAGAAAATGCACCTGTGATAACAGAGTCTGACTCCAAGAAGGCAAAAGAAACAATAGGATGTTTTGTGTGCCCACATGCTTGTTCTGCAGAGCAAATTATCATAACAATGTAAAATGTTGGCTTGGGACGAGCTGTCATAGTGGATAATGCAACTTCAGCCATGGATTTCTGACCTGACATATTGCTTTGTGGTTTTTGGTAGTTTTATTTTTTTCTTTTTTTCCCTTGTGTTGTTTTTTATTCTTTCTTTTCTTTTTCCTTTTTATTTTCTTAAAAAAAACCCAAACAAACAAATTCCTGAGGTAGTCAAAAGTACACGAGCATCTATTAAAGGCAGAATTATATTTCAACTAATGCTTCCTTAGGATATCTGACATAAAATGCAACAGCAGAGCCAACAGTTTGCATTTGCATGGAGTGTAAACAGCCACGCAGAAATAAAAAAAAAACAAAAACAAACAAAACAAAAAAAAAACCACTTGTCATTTCAATCCCTTCCTACCTCATTCTAAAAAATAAAATTAAATAAATGTATAAGATAAACATGCTCACTTTTACCTGCTGAGCAGGAAAGTGCAGTAACAGACTGGGAGGAGGGAAAAACTAGGTTTTGTTATTATTATTATATCTTGACTAAATGTGATTCCTACAAGAGCTCTCTCCATTATTTCGTCATGTGTAGCTATAGATATGTTCTGCCTTCATTTTTCCTGCACTTTTCATACCTGAAGGAGTACCTGTGTTCTGTGCTTGGTGAGGTGATGAGCTCACCTTGCCTGCCAAGCCCACAGGGCACAGCAGTCTGCAAACGTGGGGTTTCCATGTCAGGAACCTGCTCCATCACCTCCCTACACTGAACTGGCTGTTCATATTGCATCTTTCTCTCATGCTGCTTCATGGCAACAATATGAGAGCAATAGCTTACCTTTTTCATCCACCTGATGTTCTTAAGAAGCATTTATTTTGCTGAGAAACTTCTAACGTTGCAGCAGTTGGATTCTGACTGATTTTTCTTTTGCCCTGATGATTCCCACATCTCTTGTTGGCAGGTGGTAGTGCTTCCCCCTGGGCAAGATGTCCCTGGAAGAAGGAAATGGTGTATATTTCTCTGTCAATCAAAAAGAAAACAAAACATTTATAGACCTGAAGCAGCATGTATCCCCCCCAAAGTGTCCTTAGAGAATGTTTTATTTTCAGCTTTGGTGCAAGAAAAGATATTCAGGGGTAAAAAGTTATTATTTTACCTACATTTGCAAACACTTTTATATCATCATATATTTAATAACAATCTTTGCTTCGTGAGTTTCCAGGGATGTGTCAAAATAAACTGGGTATTTTTCATTATAAGAAACCCATATGGGTTGCACAGCAACATCAGAAGAGCATTTTCTTTGCACATTGTGGTACCCACACGATGTAAATAAATAAAGAATGAAGATTTGACTATCAGTCCTTCCTGCTAGCCCATGAGCCTATTTTTCCTTCCTTTGAAAACAAGGTAACAGAGGAAGAAACCCGATTTCCTTCCCTTCCTAGCACTGCATCACAGAAGAGCCTTAAAGCTCTAATTACTAAAAAAAAAAAAAAAAAAAAAAAAAAAAAAAAAAAAAGAGAGAGAGAGGAGAGAGAGAGAGAGAGAGAGAGAGAGAAAGAAAGAAAAAAGCCTATTTTACCATTAGCAGAAAAAAAGTTTTATATCCAATTTCATGCTTTAAGACTCTTTACTAGTCATTGAGTTGGTCCAAAAATCTACCTGGAGGCCTGATAATGAGCACAGGGGGTCATAACTTGCAAATAAGCAATTTCACCGCTTGACCATAAAAGCTGATATATTCAAATACTTGAAGAAAATTATCTTTTTCTTGAATAAGAATAATTTCTGAAAGCTTTGTTCTTAGTAAAAATTTTCATTCTTGCCCTAAGGATTGCGAGGAACTTTGTTGGAGCTCTCAGAAAGTTTTTACCTTACAGAGGAGGTATGACTACATCCCCAGCCCTCTGATGAGCATCTTGACTCAACACTAGTCCTTCACTTTTAGTTTTTCTGAATTGCACTTTACTATATTTTCTCAACTGGTGACAGCAAGTGCCAAAGACTATCAGAAGATGGGCAGCAATTTCTAGTACATTGGTAGGACTGCATAAGCTGTTTTCTTGCTAGTGAAGAGGAAGCTGGGATGAATCCCTGGGTCTGCCTGGATGGTATTTAGATGCCCTCAGACTGGATTTTGGTATACAGAGGGATGAAAGTTTCAAGCCATAAAATCTGATTTATCTGCTCCTTCTGAGAAACATTAAGCTGTAAATGGATACAGAATGGTTTCAAAACATAAAGGACTTCATTAAACACATCACTGACTGACTTAGAGTTACTTATTTTTTTTCCTTTTCATATTAATTGCCTTAAGTATTATATCTTGATTTAAAATACATGCAACCCTCTCTGTCAGTATTCTGATTATCAGATACTCAGATTATCTGAGTCATAGATATCTAGTACATTTCTATTTTGTTCATTTCTCTCCTTTGTCTTCTGGCATTTATTCCAGGCCCATGAGTAGAACAAACATTTTATCCCACCAGAGTGTTTACTGAACTATAACGTGAACAGCCACACATACTGCAGCTGTCAGTGAATTAATTCAATTTCCTACCATCTCTTCTGTATTATTTCTGACAAGAAATTCATTATTTGATCTTCATCTTTGCCCCTGAATCTGTTATTTTGGAAGAATATCTGTCTTCTTTTAAAGCTGAAAAAAAATCACGACTCTTATTGTTTGTAAATTATTTGCAAGCTTGAAGGTAATGCTGGCTCTGTTTTAAGAGGGGGGAAAATTAAAATTTACCACTAGCTGACCAGGCAGTTAAAAAAATATACAATCTGTCTTGCCGTAAGTAGTAAAGACAAATTCATTTTCTAATTTTGGTGTGTAAAAGCAAACCACTTTTTCCTCACAAAAATATTACCTGATATTTATTCTGGACATTTCCCTGTTGTGAGAAATTTCAACAGTACTTTTTGTAATAAAATGGCTTTTACAAATATACCTCATAAAATAAAAGTCATGCTGAGGAGGCTTCTTATAAGGACACGGGAAGGCTTAAGCTCCAGCAAAAATGAACAGCATTATCTCCTTGATTCAGAAGGCCAGTTTTGCTATTTAAGTCTCCCTACTGTATTGGATGTGAAAGTCACCTTTTCCATTCATCTTTTTATGCTTCTACAACCTCTCTCTGTTGCCTATTTCCATTTCATTGTCTGGAATGCAATTGAACATGACTTTCCCAATTATCCACAAAAAGCCCCGTATATTTAAGAATCTCCAAAGCCTCATGGAGGCAGCTTTTTGATGAAAGGTCTGGAACACAAAGCTTTTTCCATAACCAAGGGAAAGCAGTCATAGAAATGCATTTGGAAATCTTGCTTGAGTTCTTAAGCTGGGATTTGAGCATCAAAGAACTATGTATTCTTGAGGAAAGATAAGACACCTTTTAACTAAAGACACAAACTTCTAAAACAAAATTAGTCCAACTAGTAAGTGCAAGATTCACAGTGGGCAAGTGAATGGAGAAGGAATCTATTGCTTTACTAGTGAGGCAAAAAGTGACTTTTAAGCACCAGGGACATTTTCAGGGACTTGGATATAAATCTCAAGAAGAGATAAACACCTTTGAGCTTTCCTTTATAGATGGGCATCCAATTTCCCCCTTCTAGGTGAAAAAGTGCCCTTTCCTTCAGAAGGATGATGTGCAGTCCCTTTAGCACAAAATATGCCATTGTCCCAAGGAGCAAGAAAAGATATTTCAGCTGAAGAGAGAACTGTTTGACTTTTCTGACCAGTATATATTTGGCATAAAATATGGTAGCTCCCTCACAGAGGAAAAGAATGATTCCCAGAATATAGCCTTGTGCTTCCTTAGAGGTGCAATTTGAATCCAAAATTTTCTGTGCTGGGGCACTGTAGACTAGTCTGCTGTGTAAATGGAGGGCTCTTCTGCCTTTTGCACGGGACTGAACGTGCATGACGTATCTCCATCAGGTCATTCTCTTCAAGTTAAACAACCAAAGAAATACTCATTCATAATTGTTGTTCAACTGTAAACATGAATTAAGTAATTGTGCAATCATCTGCAGGACACAATATCACTGTATCAAGTGCAGAGATAAGTCTAAACCAAGCAGTCCCTTTAAGAGTTCACTGCCTCTAAAAGTGAAATTAATGTTGTTGCTTGATATGTTTTTACCTCATGGAAATGTGCTAAATCCAGAGTTGGCTGAGGGATCATTACAACATTACCCAGCAAACCAAAGCACATCACAAATTCTCCTTGCGAATTTAGCTCAATAAACCTGTCCACTATACTTAATTAAAAGTACCTTTTGTGAAAGAAACAGAGGAAAAGTATCTAACAACTCTAGGCAGTCTGCAGTCAACTATTTAAAAAAAGTCCAAGGATGAACCACATGTGCAACATACGAATGATTGGTGTGGATCCTTTTGAAGAGAAGAAAGGGAATACAATGTGGAAGTGACAGAAAAGAAATCTAAATTCCAGTAATGTTCCCAATTTCATTAAGATAACGAATCTAAAATTATCTTTAGGAAAGAACTATCCATAGTTGTGTAATCTATTTCACCTGCAGACTCATTGAAAGAGTACTTTTGACATGAAATGAGATTGTAGAGAGCAAAAAATGGGAAATCTTTCTAAATGAAATTTTTCTGCATACTGGAGAACTATTAGCTCCTTGTTATCTATGAAGTTCAAAGCATACAAACCATTTTGCCCCACAGACAAGAAATCCCCACTGTTTAGAAACCCTAAAGGCACACACAACAAATGCACTAATCACAGAATCACAGGAACACTTAAACGCTTTATTATCTTCCTGCAAACAGTGGAGAGTTTTCCTTCTGATGCTTTTTTTTGTTAAGACCTTGAGAAATTAGTCTGTCAGTGATCACCAGATGCAACTTCTTGTTAGCAGAGGTGTCTGTAAGTCAAGTGATGAAGTCAATACAAGTTCACAGCAATCAGTATCAGTGGTATTATGTACGCCAGACCTAACAAAATTATCTAATATGTGTCCATACACTAACATGGTCTCAGAAAAATTAAGATCTTTTCTTTTTGACCCATATGCAGCAACCACTCTGAGCAGATATGTATGCTGTCAACTCTGAGGACCAAGAAATATGTATGGATAAATAAAATTCATTATAAAATATGACCAGAGGCATTTTTGCTTAGTGCTTTTGTACAATTTTTTGTTTATCCAGGTGGATAAATAAGACAGAAAATCAGAAATATCCTTATTTTTTTCACAGCAATGTCCATTAAATTGTAAATGAACAGTGGCTCATTTAAAAAAACAAAAAAAAAACAAAAAAAAAACAAACAAAAAAACACTTCAAACTACCAGCTTCACCAGCTTCACAGAAATATCAGTCAGCATTTCCTTAGTAGTAGGACAATATATACTCCAAAAACCATTTGTGATCAGTCTGCAGAAGTTTTCCAGAATAAAAAAAAATAAATTCCAGAAAAATCCCTCAAGTATAAATTAATAATAGGTTGAAGCAAAAATTTTCAAAAAATGATTTGAAATTACAGACTGACAGAACAGCACAAAAAAAAAAAAAAACTGTGTAGCCAAAACTCTAAACATTTCACTATCATTACACATTCCATATTAAATACACTAACATCTTTAGACTCTTTCTTCTGTTAAATAAACCAGTTTTTAAGGACCCTGGGTTAACAAATGATTGACATTACCAAGATTGCCTCAAATTACCAAGGAATTCAATCACTGCCAGGAAAAGCAGGACATCAATCCTTTTTTGCTACATCTAATGAAGAGTTCTGCACTTTGAAATTCTTTGTTAAAGCCACAAAAATCAGGAAAAAATAATCTTAATTTGTATATATATTTGGCTTTGATGTTGGACCATGCCATAACTCTATCTAAAAAAAAAAACCAGATGTAGCTACAAATATCTATTTTAAATAAAGTTGATTTTGATGAGGCAGATCAGAAAGCAATGTGCAGGCTGTTACTTGCAGCGGGATGTTCCTTTCAAATCAATATTCTTTCTGTCTTTAAAATTATAGAGTAGGATTATTTATAACAGCAGGATAATAACTGTGCAGCCAATTTAAAGAGAGCTATATTTATGCCAGATACAGGGAAAAGAAGCTAAGCACTTGGCAATATTAAAAAAGCACCCTGGTGGCCAGATGTGTGACAAGAAGCATTATTGTAAAATACATGCAGTAATTATAATATAACTATAGGCAACAATTTATATTACAACACAGTTGTGACTGTTATAGATTATGTGCTGCTAATTAACTTAAATCTTTGAGGAATACTGTGATCTACTGCTTCACCAAAGTAAACAGAACTTTATAAATAACCATTCTGGCTGTACAGGAAATTGTAATTTTATGGAGGTCTGATTTCCTGGAGTACCTGAAGCGCTGTATTCAGCTCTGGGATTCTCAGTACAGGAAAGGCATGGACCTGTTGGCACTGGTCTAGATGAGATCTAAAAAATTATCAGCAGAATGAAACACTCAACCAGTGAGGAAATAATGAGGGAGTTGGAGTTCTTCAGTCTGCAGGGAGACTTTATTTCAGGGCTTATAAGAAAGTTGTAGACAGACTTTTTAGTACTGACTGTGGCAATAGGACAAAGGGTCATGGTTTTAAGCTAAAAGAGTGCAAGTTCACACTAGAACTAAGGGAAAAGCATTTTATTATTGAAACACCATCACAGGCTGCTTAGAGAGCTGGTGGCTGCCCCAGCCTTGGGAAATATTCAAGGCCAGGCTGGACAGGGCTCTGAGCAACCTGGGCTAGTTGAGGATGTCCTTGGTCATTGCAGAGGTTTGGGCTGGGTGACCTTTAAAGGTTCCAATACAAAATATGCTATTATTAGAAGTAAACTAAAAGTTGCCTTAATTATATTTCTTGTCTTGCTTCAACCACTCCTTCCAATAAGTAGTTGTGCCTCAAGATATTAAAGGTGTTTTTCTGGAATGTATTTATAGAATTATTAAATAAACCTATAATTTTATAGCAGCCTGGAAAATGGTGCATGACTGGGATATATTGCATTTACGACTCAGAGGAACCATAGTTGGGCTCCCACACAGCCCGGCCACGGGCTGCCCCTACGGGACCCTGTGCCAGTTCCCAAACAGGCCTTGGAATCACAGAATCACAGAATGGATTGGGTTGGAAAAGACCTCCAAGATCATCAAGTCCAACCCTTGGTCCAACTCCAGTCCCTTTACCAGATCATGGCACTCAGTGCCACGGCCAAGCTCAGGTTAAAAACCTCCAGGGACGGGGAATCCACCCTCTCTCTGGGCAGGCCATTCCAATGCCTGAGTAGTAAAGAAATTTAGTGGATTGCATTTTAAGAATTTCTGTTGAAAAAAGGGAAGGTGGTCAATTACATGAAGGCTTAACCCAAGTTTTTGTAAGTTTGGATTTTTTTATAATTTGATGCATAAATTACATGTTTTTATTTATTTCCTTTTTCCTAACCTCATTATATTTCTTACAGCACACAAGCTAAATCTCTCATAATCTCAGAACAAGATCCATATCAATTGCTGACTTCTATTCTATGGTAACAGCAATAATACTCAGTCTGTATTTTGGGTAACCATGAAATACAATGTACATGCTTTTGACAGTGTATATATTTGCTCTATCAGCTATAACAGTCTTTATAGTGAATGATAAAATGGGATGTATTCCACGAATTATTTTTTTTGTTTAGTGATTGTTGTAAAATATCATCTTTCAGCACATTTAGCTTTCCAGAATTTACATACTGTCAACATTCAGATGTTTGTGTTTTTAAAAAAGAATAGATGTTACTCTTGTACTCTGGATGAAGTCAGTTTGTTCTCCACAGGAAATATTGCAAACTGAAATACATCATAAAAGAAAAGCTTAATGTTGTAAAGTACCCAAAATAGCTTATGTCAGAATATAAGAATTTGCCAAATGAGCCTGAAAAGATTTGTGAAATAGAGATGTAGGGTGATAAACTGATTTGAATCTCCACTGGTAAGTGCTTGACTCAAAATCAAGATGTTTTTTCTTCACTAATGTAATGAAACACCATGTCTATTTTTTATTTTATTTGACAGGCCAGAGAAAATAATGATTGGTTTATAACAACACAGGGTTTGTTAAATGATAAAGGATGATGTGTAAAACAGTATGTTATATGTTCAAGTAGTGAAGGCAATAAATGTTTTTATAAAAATTGTAGAAAATGCCACTTGCTATTAGGAAAAATGCAAATTAAAAGTAATTCTTAATAGGAAATATTCATTGTGAAATATTTGGAAGGCAACTAGGTTAAACCTAAATGTAATAATCTTGTTGTTAAGTTTCACAAACATTTTTTCAACCATACCTGAGAGGTGTAAGGAAACCCTGGTTTTGTATGATTTGGGAAAGGCTAAAGATGAGGTCCTGAACTAGGATTAGGGTCCATTCCTGTCAACATTAGACAATCTTAGGCTAATGCTCATCTTCACACTGAGCTAGACAAACCTGTAAGTGTGTTCTTCACCCAGCAAGTGCATGGATACTTCGGAAGGTTAAGGATTTATAAGTGTAGGTACCATCCTGCCAAGAGCAAAACCTGCACTGGTGAATTGGTACAGTCTCCTGGTGCAGAAGAATCAGAGCCTCTGTCGTGGTTCAACCCTGTCCAGCACTCACTCCCACTGGGATGGGAAAACTCATGGAGTGAGATAAAGGCAGTTTAACAGGAAAAGCAAAAATTGTGCTTGCAGGAATGACAGCCACTGGGAAGACAAACACCATAACTTTTAAAGCCCCCTTTTTCTTCCTTTCTCCAGATTTTATTCCTGACCACAGAGAATCATGGAATGCTCCGGGTTGGAATGGACACCTTCCACTGTCCCAGGCTGCTCCAAGCCCCTTCCAACCTGTCCAACAAGCCCCTTCCAACCTGGCCTTGGACACTCCCAGGGATGAGGCAGCCTGGGCAACCTGTGCCAGAGCCTGCCCACCCTCACAGGGAACAGTTTCTTCCTAATATCTAATATAAATTTTCCAACTTTCAGTTTAAACCTGTTACCCCTGTCCCTGTGACTGCACTTTCTGGTAGAGTTGTTCCTTTCTGTAGGCCTTCTTCAAGTACTGAAAGGATGCTTTAAGGTCTCCCTGGACCCTTCTCTTCTCCAGGCCAGATATCCCCAGCTCATCCCAGTCTACAGAGCAGAAAAGTAAAAATGATATTTACAAAACTGATGTCAAAGTCAGGGAATACAAGATGTAAGTGTTAGACACATTCATTTACTAATGGAGCCAACCCAGGGAATCATGAATAGCAAATTCTTTGTTTTCTTTGTTTTTCACATTCAGGTGGTACAAATTATTGATTTTTTATTTGTTATTCATTTAATGTAAAAGTCAGGACGGGGTTTGTTGTGGGGTTTTTTGTTTGTTTTTTGTTTGTTTTTTTTTTAAAGGTATACAAAAAATAAAAGAATTAAACTCATAAAAGTCATAGACATAACATGCACCTTATGCCATATGAATAGTCAGTGGCTATACCACTCTTTGCAAATATGGAGAACATGAAACCAAATTATCTTTTTGGTATGTCTGTATTCAGTCCTCAGACTTTTAGTATTCTATGTTATAGTTCAATAATGCAAACTTATGTCTATAAGATTAAAGCTATACAAGCCACACAGGTTTAAGCTTCTTCTATTTCACTCAATCACAAATTGTGAGCCTTAGGACAGAAATAACTGGACAAAATGTTATAATTTCTCAAATGTAGAATAAGATCAGGTCTTCAGTGTAATATAAGATGTTGAAATCTACTTAACTAGATTCTTGTATTGATATTGAAGAAAAAATGTTACCACTAGTTACAAATTTAAAATAAGTCAGATTCTGCTTTAAAAATGTCTACTTTTCTTTGTTGACTACAAAGAGAATATTGGTGACTAACTCTTTTGTTCAAACCTACATCACAGATGGTACAGGTGACTGAAATAAGCTCCAGTCTGTAGAGCAGGCTTGTACATAAAGAAATGTCTAACTTGCTTCCATTCCTTCCACAAAACCACCTCTTTTCTGAACACATCCTTCATCTGCCCTCCTTATTCAATGATTGAAAACCTCAAGTGTACTTTTATGTGATGTATAGCCCACTGTGTAACTTTGGCCACATGCCTGGCAGCAGAAATACATGAAGACAAATTCTCTCCTGCTGTCCACAGCAATTAAATCAGATTTTTGCTTTCCTGTAAGTCAATAGGACAGGAAACAGCTTATTTTATATGTGTCTTGTTATAGACATGCCAAGCCATTTACTATTCAGACTTTCATGGTGAACCTGCATGATGTTTTTGTTTCACACAAGTTGTTTTACTTACTGTTTAATCTGCAACAAATCAGTAGAACAAATGAAGATGTGAAGACAGGAGTGCATTTTGTTTCACTCAAAGCCAATACTAACAAATGCTGTGGAGGTCCCATAGGCCAGGATTTTATCATCAGCTTATAAGCAAAGAAAGGATCTAGTTATTTAAATAAATTTATTGCTTTAGAACACTCAGTGAACCTACTGAGGATAAATCATACCATGGTTCTTCTTCAGAGAGACCTTTCTGTGAACTGTGTTGAAATTTTATTGGAAACATGTAATATCATGAATCTAATTAAAAGGGATTTTATTTTAGGCTGAGCCTTTTGGATTTTTTTCTTTTTTCCAGAAGAGATTGATGGTTAATATTTAAAATGTATAGGTTTTTACAGGCAAAGCACCAGATTCCAACCAAACTTTGACAAAATTTAGGGACCTATCCCTAAAATTTGCCCTCCAAAACCATAATTTCAGCGGCCACCTAACACAGATTCTGGCAAATCCCGATTTAATGGGAAAATGTTTAACCTTCCATTTTCGTTTGTTGTGTTTTATTTTGTTTGGAGAGGTCCAGAAGTTCCTGCCTTGGACATAACTTGTTTTGTCCTCAACCTCCTAACATATCCTGTTAGTGGGGCAAAATAATTCAGAGGGAACACTGCTCAAAATGTAGACAAAAAGTACAAGATCTCTAAGTACTGATAGTGCTGTGATTCTTGAAGAAGAGTTCCTTCCTAAAATATATTGTGACCATGAGACTGGTCGCATATTCATATGACACCTTAGTCTCACTCTGGAAATGGATGTTTATCTGTCCCCTCACGGTTCAGGTCATCAAATCTGTATTTCCACTCAACCATCCTGTGGTTTTGGGCACTTAAAACACCGCCAAACCTGGGTGAAATTTGCTTACCCTGCAGAAAGAAATGAAGATCCAGTGGATACCCTCAGGATGGGTGAGAGATTACCACTGTAAATATATGCTTTGAAAATTCATGTGAAAAACAAAAGAAAAGCCAATCAGAAAAAAATTATACTTGCTCAAACATAGGACTATAGATTATTGCCCAAATATAGCTTTGTTCTGACCTTTTCTGTAATCATTCACTTCAATTAGGCCATTCCAAATTAATTAATTATGCCATTTCCACAGTAACTGTGCCATGAAGGGACCATTTAAATTCATCCATCTTCATGGTAGGAACTAAGGTCACGTTCATGCATGAGCATTACTCGATTTTCTAACTTTTACAGGGATTTAAAGTACACCATGTATGTTCTTAGGCACTCCCCTAATTAGTGCTCATGGTAAAGAACTCCACTTCTTCATGAGTGTCAGGAAACAATAGCATATAGTATATATTTTTGTTCATAAAATAAAAATCATATGAATAAGAAAGCTTTCATTTAAAGTTCTTGTTGCAGAAGAAGCATTCTAATGTAATACAATACAAAAAATTGTAAATACAATAAAATAAAAATCATACCTTCAAAGTAAAACATCTGAAATAATTGTCACTGTCCAAAACAAAGGCAGTTTTTCAGGCTGTTCAGAAAGTGAATTAGTAAACTGACCAAAGGGATCTGAAATACCTGGAAACTATCTGCACAGACATCAACAAAGTTTTTAGGCAGAGTAGATAAAAACAAACAAAAAACCCCAAAAACAATAGCAGCTGTGAAAATTAAGAATTTTTATTTTTCTATTACAACTTTAGCCTGGCTTTCTTCTGGTGCTACAAAGCAGCTTACCACACTGTGAATAAAATCAGAACTAACAAGGAATTTCTCTTATTCCTCCTTCCTTTCCTGTCATTTGTTTTTGTTTATTTATTTTTTGGTGTTTTTTTTAAAGAAAAGGTTACTGTAAAGCTCAGATGAATAGAGTTAAATCCCAAGATACAATATTGTTTCAATGTCCTCATTAATTTAATTCACTGAGTCATCCAGCACAGGAATATGTTCTATTTAATTCTTTTATAGATCTTTACATGCCTCAAAATGCTAGTTTGTGGGGATTTTTCCAAAGTACTATGAATCTCCTTGTAAACATAAATTGGGACAGCAGCTGCACATAACAAGGTTTCTTTGCAATTTTCATAGTTTGATGGGATTTTTAAGTCTCAGGTTGTTATATAGAGTAAGAGCGTTTAAGGTCATGTGGTATCAGTGATTTTTTAGAAAATATTAGTTGTATATTTTCCATCAAACTCTGGTGTGTTTGATTGTGCCCTTTGTTTCTGTGGAAGGCCTGTGAAGGAAACATTTCTTCATAAATTGAAGGTTGCCAGAAAACTTCAAATAACACATAGAACAAAATCAAGTAAACTACAGTCTGGAAAGAGTAAATGTGACTTTTTTATATATTATTAGCTTTTATATGAAAGGAAGGGCTATCAAGCCCATGTAACTGGTTATAGAATTTGCACTTTTTAACTTTCCCTGAAAAAAGTTTTGTTCTTGTGTCTTGTTATTCTTCACATATTTTCTGGCATAATTTTAAGAGAGGAAAAAACATTATTAATATGGGATAGCCAAAGGTAACAGAAATTCACTGGATTTTAGAACGTGTACTTTACAAATGTGGCCTTAATAGTTATATTTAGATACTTGCTTTTTTTTTTTAGCAACACAATTGATGAACCCTTCAAGAATGTACAGTCCATCAGGAGAAAGTATTATGCTTACTAAAGTTATAGTTAGTGAAATTAAATATTTAGAAAATTACATTATTTGCGTATTGTCTCTACAAACAATGATTTTGGTTGTTAAACGAATGTCTTCTGTGTTAATCTTTCCTTTCACTAAGTTTAAGTAACCTGGACAGAGTTAATAATTTGGAAATTCCAGGTCCATAATTCATGTTAGACCAATCAAAGCCTAAGATGTTGCACGTGCAGCCACAACCTGAGTGTGAAGTCAGAGGGGTTGCAGGGCTTATAATTCTACATATTCCCAATTAAATTCCCAAAATGTCAAAATCCTCAAAGATAAATTCTTCTAAGACCGAATTTTCATATTTAAATTGGAAAAAAAGGAAGACACACAGTAATGAAGATAGAAACACATTAGGACACAGGAGACATCAGAAACCAACAATCTTGCAACTATAAAAATAGTACTTTAAGATTTGCAACTATTCTTACCTGACATGAACAGTCAAATATGTTGATTTTTTCATTATTTTTTGTCTGAGCTTTTCCATGAGTGGTGCAGCTGTGGATGTTTGAGTTTGCAACATGGACTGCAGAGAATATTTGACTTCCATTACTGACAGCAGTTATCTCAAATTCAAGTTTGCTGTGCAAATAGAGGGACTACAAACTCATTTTTATAAACTTCCTGAGGCTGTTCCTTAATATCCTCTTTCAGCAAACTTCTCAGAAATAATTTTTATTTTTAATAATTGGAAACAGGATGGTGACAGATAAAGATCTTTCGAAGCTATTTTAATTTTAAAATGGAGGATTGTGGCACATTTTTCAATAGCTGTGTTTTCTGTTACAGTGAATGACAATGGGTATACCTATAATGAATTTTTCCTACAATTTAAGTCTGTTGAATGACTTTAGACTGCTTCACTAACTGTAATAGGCTGTTTGTAGATAATTAGTCAATCTCATATGAATCAGACTAGAAAGGAGGAAAGCACTGCACTGATATAACCC
Source organism: Pithys albifrons albifrons (assembly GCF_047495875.1). NCBI lineage: Eukaryota > Metazoa > Chordata > Aves > Passeriformes > Thamnophilidae > Pithys > Pithys albifrons. Next base: position 53,521,845 of record NC_092497.1, read on the forward strand.
AAATCACCTCAAATTAATAGCAAGTAAAATAAATGAATTGTAATATCCCATTACTGTAGCAACCAGTGAGAAACATAAATATACTGAACAACTGGCACAAAGATGTGAAAAAAACTGATGACTTTTGGCAACTCATTGTGCAATTAAAGAGACCACAGCGTATTTCATTTTCTGTAGTCTCTTGCAGAAAGATAAATTTAAAGATTATCTTAACACCAAAAATATATTTTCTAAGGAGAACTGCAAGGAGATTTGATATATAGACAGAACTCTTCAGACCTGTTAATAACAACAATCTCTGCTTCTTAAGTTTGCTGCATAGTGATGAGCAAAAGGAGTTAAAACACTTATCAAAACTATCCCCAGGAAACTGCAGCCATGAATCACAGAAGAATTGGTCTGCAGTAAGAAACTGAGTCATCATGAAGTTACAGAGTCTAATACATCCAATTTATCTAAGTCTACAGACCATACCTTCTCATCAGTATTGACTTACAGTGAGAAAATAAGACAGTAGTTCTGCAAATAGAGAATTTGTTGCTTGTGCTCCTTTATCAAACTTGATCTTCCCTCCATGTCCTCCTTTCCTCAAAAATTCAAAAATGACAACTTGAGGAAAAACTGAGCAATTCAATGCAGAAATTGGGACAGGCAGCGCAGTAATGAAAAACTGTGTCACTTCTTTTGCAAACAAGATTGTACATTAGGACAAGTAGAAATCAATACTTCTCTATTTCTCTAACAGTAAAACCTATTCTCTCTGAAGGACTGTGTTGCTGTCACAGAGCCAAATTAAGAGTTCAGATTCCTGTCAAGTAGTACAAGTCAAACACTGACAATTTTCATGTAAAGTCCAAATTTACACAATGGTGAAGTGCAGCACCACATTCTGCAGAACAGAAATTTTATGTATGTGGTCTCAGAGAATATATGAATATCAGTGCTTCACTTTAATAGAAAAAATAATTTTTATACTGCCCCAATATAAATGTTTATAAATATGAACTTTAGAGGGCACAACATTATTCAGACACTGAAATAACACTGCCCACATCACACAGCTCTTGTCACTGTGCCCCAGTGCCAGGCATGATTTTGGAGGCATCTCTCAGGTGGGGCCACACATTAAGATTTCACAGTAGAATGAAATATACAACAAAAAGAAATCTAAACCCATCTTATCCTGTATCCACCCTCTATAAATTTCCATATGCCATAGAAAATGCAGTTTTGTTAGGCAGTCAACTTTCTTTCAATGTCTAATTAATTATACAGCAGCAGCAAGGATATTTTACCCCATACAATTACATGCAGTTCCAGAACTTGTATCTCTGAGAGATGAAAGTCAGGTTTTCAAAGTATGCACTGTGTTTGGTAACAGCAAAACCATACTCAGGAGAAGTGCAAGATGGAGAGACCAAGTGAGTTGTCCAGGTTTCTGTCAATAATCTTTGCCGCCTTAGAGAAGTAATAGAAAACTAAGAGCTTTAAATTGAAATTGCCTTGCTTGTGCAGTGAATTAGCAGGGATAAAAGACTAAAGAGCTCATAACTGGCTTATGAGCACTATCTGTATTGTGGAATGACTTTTTTCCATCTCTAGTTTATTTCCTTCTTAATAAGCAGAATTGATTCTCCATGATAATGTTTCTGAAATGAGGCCTCAGTTCCTCAGATCTGGTTCTCAAAGGAGGGAGTTTATTTTCCCTTAACTAAGAATACTCTGAATAAAAGTGTGACTTTTTTGCAAGCTGATCCTACAGGAATAAAAGTTGAAATTCATGTGAGCCATTCCTTAAAATTGTGTTAGAGAACTGACAGTGTGCTTCAATAAGCTTTAAAAAATTATCACAGGGAAAAGCAAACACAATAAATGATTTTTGGACAGCACAAGGCAGTAATTTTTAAGCAATATTATTAAAAGGGAGGCTTCATCAAGGGAAAAAAAGTTATTTTAGAATACTCCTGACTTACCTTTTCTTCTTTCCTTCCTTCCTGATCCACCCATCCCCACTCTCATTTTTTTTTATCCTGGTAGCAATTTAAAAATTCCGCTATGTGATACTTTTCCCATGAAACAGTCAACTATGTTCTGGCTTAATTTAAGTTTTAAAGGCAAGGGAAATGTGCAGATTTTAAATGGAACAACTTAAAATTTGACTATAATACTACATCATGTCATTGCTTATTGCAATAGTTGAGTCTGAAATTTAGGTTTATTGAAAGAATATAGACTAACATGAAGAATGATGTACCAAATAATAACTGATCCAGAATATCAGTATATAGAGATATCTGTTAATATCTCCATGATCTTCTGCTACTCTCTGAAATATAATACAGTGATTACACACTTGCTATCTTTAGACCCTCCAGAATCTTCCTCATTACTTCAAAAGTATATGAAAACTTACAAGGAAAGCTAGAAGACAGCTGCAATACATCTGCATTTAAAAAAAACAAGAGTTTGAGAAACTGATAGAGGTTCAAAATGTCCCCAAACAGTTGAAATGGCCTAAAACTCATGCAAGTTTTACACAGTTTTCCTCATTTCTGTTTGTATAACTTGCCATCATTGGTCTAGTACCTCACAACTGGAAATGCTTGGCTGCTCCCCTGGAGGACTTTATGTCTGTTAGGAGTGTGGAATATCAGGGTTCATTTGAAGTCACCACACATCCTGTGATTTAAAGTCTCAACTTAACCTTATTGATAATTTTGTTGTGCAGTTAAGTCCATTACAGAAAACCAAACCTGCAATTCAAACTCTGCCTGACCTGTACACTCTACTTGTCTTTAAATAATGCCAAGAGTTACTCATGAGCAAACTCCTTATCTTCCAAGACAGGTGTGGGATAATTTATTCAGCACTGTCAGCAAAGCCCAGGTAAAGTGTGAGGAAATGTTAAAATGAAGCAGAAAAAACCCATAATTTTCTGCAGTGCCACTTCGATAAATAATCCATAAAATGACAACCATGAGACCTTGTAAGGCTTGTGTGATACAGAAAGCAGAGAATCATATAATTATTAATGTTGGAAAAGACCTCCAAGACCATTGAGGCCAAGAGTTAACCCAGCACCACTGTTCTCCCGTCTAAAACCATGCTCCCAAGGCCAACATCCACATGGTTTTTGAATACTTCTGGGGAGAGTGATTCCTTCACTTTGCTGGATTCCATTGTCTTACCACCTTTAAGTGAAACAATTTTTTCTAGTATGTAATTCTAAACCTCTCCTGGTGCAACTTGAGGCCATTTCACCTTGTCCTACATGTCATGGTTAAGTTTGAAATGGAAAACCACACAGAAATGGGAGAGGGGAAACGGGGGGGTGCAGGGGAAAGATCAAACCAGGTATCAGTCATGGCACTGGTTTTTTGCTCTTCCTTTGCAGGGACATTTAATACATTTCATTATATTGCCCAGAACATGCTGAGAGAAGGCTGAACATGTATCACACTGGTGAGCTCCTTTGACTGTGCTGGCCAAAATGGACTCAAGGGTATCATGGATATTCAGCTCAGCATGTTTGAAAAGCTTTTCAGTAAGACTGAAAGCCATTGATTCTTCTTCTGTACATGTTGTCTGTACCGTCGGTAACTATGATCCAAGTTTGGAATCAAAACTTACATGTGATCCTAGTGCAAAATGTAACTAAAATCCTTCACAGAGCTGACTGCTGGATTTGTACACAAATGCCAGCAATCAATGATAAAGAAAGCAACTGAACCCTGATTGGCATTTTAATGAATGAGACAAACTTTGGAGAATCCTATGAACTCCCGGGGACTTGTAGACCCATTAGGAAAGGCTATTATCCAATATGCCTGAGCAATGTAATTCTCAGTCAGGATGATCAGGTTATTTCTTGCTTGGTTGTTAATGCTGCAGGAAATATCACCCTTCCTTCCTATGTGACAAAGGCACAGCTACTAAAGGGTTAACCCCAAAATTGTAATAAAGATGGCCGTGTTACCCTGGAGAATAGTCCCTAAACAGGGATCAGGGTGGTACTCGATCTGTGAAAATGAAGCCTGGAAAGTTTTACCCCTCAATAAAGACAGGTCTGTGCCCTGTGGGTTGTGATACCAAACATAACAATCCTCAATCGAATTTATGAACAAGAGGAATGGGAAAGAATCTATCCAAAAGGGGCAAAAACAACCAATAATCCCCTTATAGATCATCCCACACTTTTCCACAGTATAGTCAGGGCTGTGATTCTATCTCTAGGAGTAAGTGAATTAGAGAAAGCAGTTGTTAACATCTCGGCTGACATTGAAAACATCCAAAATCAAACTTCAGATGATATTGCAGCTTTACAGGAGGAAGTCCACAGTTTGCCTCATGTGGTACTACAAAATTGAATGGCCCCCAATTTCTTACCATCCTCACAGGGAGGCGTGTGTAAAGTCATTAACACTAATTGCTGTTCTTACATAAACCAAAGTGGTGGAATTAACAGAGATCTGGCTGTAATATGGAAGCAAACAAAAATTCTACATCAGGTAACCATTGATGATGTTTCACCGGGTCTGGATGATATTTTCCACAAACTCATGTCATGGTTGCCAAAATGGACCTGGATGAAACAGCTGTTTTTGTTAGTGATATATGTAGTTAGTGTCTGCATAATAGCTCATTGCATGAACAAATCTTGTAAATGTTGGTCATCTCTTTGGTACAATATTAACTATAAGTGGTAGAAATTCTGAATTTTGTCCATTTCTAAAGGGGAAACATGGTGCAGGAAGGGGTTTTGATTTTTGATTTTCACATTTTATAGATTTTAGGAATACAGTAGCTGTGGCAAGGGCAGATCTAGTGTGTTAATATTTCTAGCAGCTTGAGTTTAATATCTGTCTATCGTTACCCCTGTCCCAGATCAATAAGTTCAAATTCCTTTAGCTGTTTAGTCTCTTTTCAAGGGAGAAGGTTGAAGAATATCAAAAGGAGACAAAAACACAGGGGAGAGTGACCCAGAAGTCAGAACACTGGAAGAACTCCAGAAGTCTGAGGAAGAGGAGCCTGACAAGAGGAGGTCTCACCAACCCCCAACTCAAATCCTGAGGTGGTGGGACTGGGGCAGGAATAGGTTGAACTGGAGATATGTAAAGTAATGATTGGATAGATTATTTTATAAAAGCCATGGAAATTAGAGTTTGTGCACGCACGCGTCAATGTATTCCTGGTTGAGCACAGCTCATTAAAGTCACTGCCTGCTTATCTGATTTCCTTCAAAATTGTCTTGAAGGTTTGTTGTTTTATTTTTTTTACAGACTTTTCAGGCAACACCATGAATATATTGATTAAAGTATCTATGCATGTACATTACTGTCCCAGACCGACTTTGCTGCCTGCAAGGATGTGTAGGTACACCAAAAACTCCCACTACAGGGCTGCAGGACTCATACCCAGTTCCTTGCTTCTGACAAGCTCCTGGAAGAGAAATCACTTTGTTATTAAAATAAATAAATAAATAAATAAATAAAGAAAGAAAGAAAGAAATAGTAAGAACCTCACTATACTGAGCCTGTAAATATCCTTTGGAATAATTAATTAATGAGCATAAGGAGTGAATAGAAAAGATATCATTAAAAGCAGTGGTAGTCAGGTGACTGTGATGTAAAGTAAAAACTTAATTGAGTTTTGTCTTTTTCTTTTGTCAAATCTTGTAGCTGTTTGAAACTTCAATAAGCAAATTCCATATACCTTCTGTCTTTATAGATACTTGTGAATTAACACCAGATAGTCACACTCATTTCCTCACCACTGGGTTCTGGAGGAAAATTGGAAGGGTAAAACTGGAAAACTCATGAGTTAAGATAGAGACAGCTTTATAGGAAAACACAAGCACACAAGCTTTTTTTTTTTTTCCTAAATCAAGTTTTCTTCCTATGCTTTAGTCTCTGTATCACAGACTGTGCTCTTCTGATTTTAATTCTTTTGCACTGTGAATAACTTTAAACAATCATAATTAAAAAAAAGTAAATGTCAGTTCGGGAAAAACAAATAATTATTTTATATCTCTGAGTCTTTGTTGCTGCAATCTTGCTGCCTCAAAAATTAACTGAGGGGAAAAAATTGCATAGATGAAATTATGTGTCTGAAGAGACTAGGTAATTCTAATAATTTTATGACATTTTATTGAAGACATTTATTCTGGATGACTTAGGATGGGTGATTAAAAATCAGTGCCGAATTTTGATCTCCTAATTTCTAAATTATACAGCAGGTGTTAGGGATGGAGAGAAACAAGGAGAAAAATATTCTGTATGTAATGTACTGTAAAGTTTTGTTAGCTTATGAAATTAATTGATGTAATTTCCTGCAAGAGTATGGTAACAAATACAGATAATACTTTAGTAGTATTTCTTCAGCACTTCGATAAAAAGTCAGATCTGTGGTCTTATTTTTTTATCTTCTCCAGTTTTACCTTTATTCTAGAAGTATCAAAAAAGTAGTTACCATCATGCCTCAAATGGGAGAGTAAGAAAAGGGTGACCAGACAGGTATATTTGAGAAACAATTCAGCTTTGAAACAGAAAATGCTGACCATCAGTTCCAATTGCTGACTCCCTGACATTCCTAATATGATTTCTTCTAAGTACAGGACCCAGAGGCACCAAAGTGGCATCTGAAATATGGGAAACAGTGTGGTCCCACCTCCAAAGTGAAATAACCATCAAAAATAAATCTGTAACAGCATCAAACAGCATTTGTCTCAGCTTTCTGTGAACTTCAGAGAAGTGGTTTGTCTTTACTTTGCTAATAACATGAAATAAAGTCATTATCCCTACAGTGCATTAAAAAGGGCTCTCAGAAACCACTGGACAGTGCAATTACCTTGTGCACAAGTTGGTCAGAAACAACGTTTAGCAGGTCACTTATTCACAGTCTTAGTAATTTTTTGTATTATTATTTGCTTCACCTTGTTTAGGTTACATCATCCTTATGTAATTCCCCCAGATGTTCCATTTGTATAAATAATAACTGATGATTGCTAAAAAATACACACTTTTGATAGAATTTCATTCTAAAATATGCTGAAGCAATTAGAATTCACTTCTGCTGTGCAACATGATTGAAATCACATTAGCATAGCTCACAAGGGTAAATTAACATTTAAATATCTCCATTCTGAAACTTTTTAGGACAGTGTTCTGGGTCCAGAAAAAGGTCTCTATGGTATTCCTGATTTACTACTGCTGAATAGACTCTTTTTTTATTTTATGGCTTTTCTCATCTATTTATAGAGTTTTCCCATTATCTTAAGCTGTAAAAGATGTACAGAAGACACAACTAACAAGGTAAAAACTAAAAACACACAGAAAATCTATGTTAATGAAAAAAAATTCAGTTTCCAAAAAAGTGTCTCCTTGGAAATGCTAATTGGCAATGAAAAAAAGATACTTTGTTTCAAAAAAATAGACTGAGTTGACATTGCTATGTTAATTTATCCAATTAAAAATGGTCAAATATGCATTCAGAGGGCTTAGGGTTAACAGGTAGGGGCTGTATTTCACAGTCAGTTAGGAACTTGCTGTCTGGGTTCAGGGTTATTTTATGCATTTTCTGAACGTAAATGTCTATCACCTAAAATTGAATTCACTCCTGAGGCTGATTTCCTTGGTTAAACTGAGAAAAAAATAGTAATATAATTGTTATGTTACTAATTTGCCACAAACCCAAAACTAATATAACAGCACACACAATGTCAAGTGACTCTCATTTCTTGTATATTGAAAATATTTAGTTTAGAGAAAGCACAGTTCCTTAGTGCTGTCAGGGGAAGCTGCCTGAAAACTGGGACCCGTTCGTCCTTTATTCTCTCCTAAGACGTTTTTGCTTTGAATAACTTAATTAATAGTCTTTACAAATGAAAACAAGACCCACACATATGAGTAAGGTAAACTCCCAACAGCCACTTTATGAAATAAATACAGTATGGAAAATTTCCTAATAGAAATTCTCAGATGCTGGATCTTGAAGGCTCCTAAAAAAACATTAATTGGGACTTAGCAGAAAATTTTGCAACTGAATATGGGTTTCTCACTCTTCCTCTATTTTACATCATCTGGTTAATGACAGTTTCTGAGCCATTTCTTGCTTCCTTAAAATGTAGTCACTGAAGTTCAGCAGAGATTCAACTATGAAAGGCTGAGAGTTGCTTATGGCAATTTCTGTCCTGTCTGTAATTGATTTTAGAAGTAAACAAAAATTCCAACTCCACAGGATATGGAAAACAGAGTGTGAGAATTTATATATTTCTATTTCTATTTATATATTTCTATTGCAATTTCAATATCTGAAATTCAATGTTCTTTTAGCTTCTCTCTAAGTTATTTAGTAAGTCTAAGGAGACAATATCAACAAACTTACATACCACCATTTAATAAACTATTTCTACAGCTGATTGAAGTAGTCACACACAAAAAAATCCTTTTAAATGTAAAAAAAAAAAAAAAGGAAATTAAACAGAACTTAGAACTACATCTTAATAATGAATTGGTTGGGATTTACATTCAATTCGTTAAATCTCCAAAACACTCTACAGCATTTTTTCTCCTTTTTAGCTGAATTTCCTACTCTGAATCAAAAACCAGGAATAACCAAGCCATTTCAAGCACATTTTTTTCCAAACATGCCTGTGTTTTTCTGGAAAAGAATCCTGTCCTGAATTTCTGGACCAGTGATTGACCCTCTCCCTCTGAATATCTGCAGCTCAGCTGCTGTTCATGAAGTCATCCCAGCCTGGAGAACAAGAGAATGTTTTCTGAGAGAAATCTTTCCTTGAAAGCTGAATTTACTGTACGTTTCCAAAGTAGATGTCTAAAAATGTGCAAACCAGACTGTTCAAGGCAAAAGTGTGGAATATAATCCTTGTGCATCCCAGTCTGTGAAACAGCTAGGCAAACACCTTGAATCAAGTACCACTGATCTCCTGGGATTTCAGATAAGAAATATGACACCTACAAATAGGAATGATTTTCCAAGACCTGGCGTGTTTGGAGCCACTTCAGAGAAATACCAAGAGAGCTGCTCAAGATGCTCAGCATCTTTTATAAACAGGCTTAAATATTACATGTAAATATTATTAAAGTTGTCCAAATATCTGCATATCTGAGGGAAATCACATAAAGTCTTCTGTATTTTGTTCAGATATTTATCTCTAAACTGATTCTTCAGCCACTTCACTTTTGCTTCACATAAAAAGCTACAGTGAAGTCTGGATACCATTAAAACACATCAAAAAGCATTTTGAATGCCAGCTTTTCAAAATATATCTAATAAATCATCAAATATACATTTTATTAATATCTAGCCCTTTCCTATACACTGATTTACTTAAGCCATGATGGATGAGGACAGAATGCCTTAAAGGAATGAAACATGGTATTCACTCTGTATGACTTCATATACCACAGAATCTCAGAATATTTGGGGTTGGAAGGGCCCTCTGGAGCCCCCCAGTGCCACCCCCTGCCCAGGCAGGGGCACCCCCAGCAGTGACACAGGGCCGTGCCCAGGGGGGCTGCAATGTCCCCAACAGGGACACTGCACACCCTCCCTGGGCAGCTGGGCCAGGCTCTGCCACCCCCATGCAAAGCAGTTCTGCCTCATGCTGGGGGCACTGGTTGTGCTGGAGTTCATGGCCATTGCTCCTCGTGCTGTCCCTGCCCTGCTGAGCAGAGTGTGGGACCATCCTGTGCCACCCCTGGAGATGTTTGTGTGCAGTGATGGGTCCCCTCTCAGTCTGCTCCTCTTCACACTGTCCAGGCCCAGCTCCCGCAGGCTCTGCCCACCAGGAAGATGCTTCACACCCCAAATCCAGACCCTCTCCAGCAGCTCCTGGTCTTTCTTGAACTGTGGAGACCAGAATTGAACACAACACTCCAATTGTAGCCCCAGCAGGGCTGAGCAGAGAGGCAGGATCCCTTCCCTGCCCTGCTGCCCACCCTCTTCCTGAGGCACCCCAGGATCCCCCTGTCCCTCCTGCCCCCAGGGCGCTGCCAGCTCAAGACCACCATGTCACCCAGGACTCTGAGGTCCTTCTCCACAGAACTGCTCTGCAGTGGGTCAGCCCCAGCCTGTGCTGGTACTGGGGGCTGTTCCTGCCCAGGTGCAGGACCTGCACTTGCCCTTGTTGAACCTCACTGGGTTTCTTTCCACCCAACTCTCCAGCCTATCCAGGTCCGTCTGGATGGCAGCACAACCTTCAGGTGGAGCAGCCAGTTGTCCCAGTTTCATACCATGAGCACAATTGCTGAGGGTCCTTTCTATCCCTTCATCCATCCATCTGAATAAGGCTGGGCCTAGTATTGATCCCTGAGGAATCCCTGACTACAAGCATCCAGGTGGATTCTACTCAGCTGATCCCAGCACTCTGAGCTCTGATATTCAGCCAGTTCTTGATTCACCTCACCATCCATTCATCCAACCCATATATCCTGAGCTTACCTATGAGGATGTCAGAGATGTTAAAAGCCTTACTGAATCCAAGATAAACATTCACTGCTTATCCTTTGTCCACCCATCCTGCCATGCCATCAGAATACCTCTATGAGGGCAAAGTCATGATACTGAAAATTAAGTACCAGTTCATCCAGATCAAGTACAATCCTCTGTTACCAATTCTTACACGGTCAAATACTGAGGCTATAAAACTATTGAAATATGCAATGGGAGGATTAAAGTTGTTCATTCTGGAAAGTATCTTTTCCCCTATTAAATAACATCTGTTCTTTAAAACAACTGAGTGCAATTGTAATAGATACCACTGAATGTATTTTGAAAATATTTATTATACCGTGGACTACTTTTTATGAGTTCCACTTACACAAGTGAGTTTATGTATACAAAAGACTAAAAAATGATTAGATAAAGAGACATTTGCAAATACTTCATATATATATATTTATATGCTTGTATGCATAGATGTTATTTATAAATGCAATAAACCAGATGTGTTAATTAAAGAAAGCATCTTGATTATATCAGATCTTTCCTCTTTTTTGCTGGCTTCGTCTTTATTGACTGAAAGCTGTATAAACATTCCCTTTGGATCTTTCCTCACCAGACCCCAAACTTGGTGGACGATCTGCCACAAAGCATTTATATGTGACATGTATATGTATACACATATATATATGTGTGTGTGTGTGAATATATATATAAATATATGTATATGTGTGTGTATACAATACATATATATATATGTGTATCAAGGACATTATGTAACACTTCAGCAGAAAAGTGGAAGCAATGCAACACACAGACTAAAATTTAAGTATGAGCCAAACATTATTTGAAATGTTATTGAAAACATTATTTAAATTATATTCTGAGGTAAGGACCTATCTATTTTAGCGCAAATAATAATTTAAGCCACACAGTAAACGTCCTTTGGCATTAGAAAACAACCTCTACCTCATTTAGAATAAAATCTTAAGCTAATCAGGTGGAAAAAGCCAAAATTCTATGAACTTTTTCTCATTCACAACTAATTTGAAGATAGTTTTTTCATGATAAAGGTAGCAGTAGATGATTTAATTATTTGATTAAATATCTGGAATATTAAACCATGGGGCATCTTTAAGATTCATGTCAGGGACAAGCCACAAGCATTGAAGTGTCTCTCCATGCTGCAATCACAAGGTATGACTTCCAGCTTCATGCACAAAATAAATTTCTTTACTCATCTTTGATTATGATAAAACTGCCCTGAATGACCCAGAATAATTTGTTCAAAAGAAACAGAACTATCAGGAGCCAGAATTAAATCTGAAGAAATTGCTTGCTGGGAGATCATACCCATTGCAGAATTGCTGCTTCATCAGCCTGGGAGTAGAGTCTTTATACTAGCAATCTCAGGAGGGAAATGGAACAAACATGGAGAAATATTATGATTTTTTTCTATACTGCCAGTCATCCTTAATGCTTTAATCAGAACTCAAACATGCAAACAGCATTTTTTCATGTGTTTACAAAATTGAATCCCTCAAAACAGGCATTCAGGAATTAACTGAATTTCTTATATTGTCCCAAATTATGACAGTCTATCAAAATAAAAAACTGTGTGTAATGCTTAATTCATAAAAGTATTTGTGGTGTCAAGGAAATGCTGACCACAGGAAAATTTTCTGAGTATTCATGTCACAATAATTTTTTCCTCACCAGGTCAAAAAATGTATTTTCATATACAATAACTATATACTCCTGCACAATAGGTGAATTTTCATACATTGCAACAATTGTATGGTTATACCACACATTGTCAAAGTTTTCTTTCCATATTTGCTTTTTTGCCATGCTCTGAAACTTACATGGAAATACAATATCATGTGGATTTATTTTAGCACAAGCTCAGTTCACAACACAGAGTTTTGTGATACTTACATATTTAAAAACCTATTATATTCATTTATTTAAAAATAATATTGCATATAAGGTTGTAAGTTTGTGCTAATGGTGTCAGAATTTATCATTCATGAGCATCACAAATAATTAAGAAAATTACTCGGTTTGAAAGCTTTGCTTGCCTGTTACTAGTTTTAACATATATTTTTGAGATATAAGGGTTAATTCTTTTAGAAAAACAAACAAAAAAAGCCTCTCTTGGAACCTTTTGGCACTTTTGAATCAGAGGGACTTTCACTGCTGCCTAGTTTTGTCCTTCTGTGTCAATGTTTTTCCCCTTTGATGGGAACTGGAGTAGACTACCTAAATATTTATGACTCTGTGATCAGGCCTCCTGCTAGCACTCCACTTACCCCTTAGCACTTAATCAGAATGGACATATTTAAAACATCAAGTCTGAGTTTGGGCCTTCCTGTAGTCAAAAGACATTTTTCCATGGATTTAAACATGTACATGACTCCATCCCCTAAGGCAGCTCCTTCAGAAAATGTCTTTTTTTGGTCTTTTCTGAGAATAAGTTGCTACAAAGCACTTCAGATATAAGCGGTTTATAAAGGACTGCCTTAAAAACTCCACAATGTGGTGCTAGGGTGACTTTTTATTGATTTCCAGATAGTCCTTTATGCTTCTTTGCAGCTTTTTGAGTTTATTTTTCTCAAATTGCATAAGTGTCATTCATAATAGTTTGAAAATAATCACTTTGACATTATTCCACTACACCTGATCTTTCCTTGGATTTTCAAACTAGGAATGACTGTCCCTTACCTCTTCAATTTCATTCTAGTAATGCCTTCTCCACACAATAATGTGCTTTAACATAAATTAGGGAAAGATGAGCAACTGAGTAATGTTATTTTTGATTAATTCATTGCAATGGATATCAATAAATCTCTTGTGGTTTTATTAGCATTTGAAACTGTAGCAATGAAAAATAGTACACACTGAGGGAGGGAAGAAAAAAGTTGGAACCTCCTTTATACAAATTTTTGTTTTGCAGTTTAGTTTAAATTTTATTTCAGATTTTTGGTAGACTAGATCTTAAACTAGAGAGAGAGACTCAAATTAGTCTTTCTTTTCTGGGTGTATCAATGGGATTTGATGGATACAAGACTTAAAAGAACCATCTGGATGTTAAAAATTTTAGTAATTTATCATTAAAAACAATCCAGTCCATTTCAAATTACTTCTTTATAAATTCAACATGATTTCTTTTCTTTTTTTTCCTTCCATATAGAATTTCAGATATTACAATTATTTTCACATAGACTGCATAGACAACCACTGTATCTATAGTATATATTGTCATCTCTGGTATGAAAAGTTGGTGTCTTCATTTAAGTTCTGAACAGAAAATCCAGGTCTACTTGTTGATGTCTACATGAGTTTAGTTCTGGATTTTAAGCAACAAATATCAAGGAGCAAAAGTAGTGGCAGAAAAATGAGAATGTGGTGACATAAAAGGAGACAAAACACATTAAAAATGTATTTGCCAGGATGAAACCCCACAATTCTTTTGTAAATGGAACAACAAAAACCTGATAGCAAGACCAACTGATCAGCATAATTGACACAATTGTTGGCCAGCCTTATACAATTTGATTTTGGTTTTTATTGATAAAAATAAACCTGTGATGAGTTAAAATTTACCTCAACCATTCCTGTGCAGCACCATTTTTAAAAGCAGATATCATAGGTGATTGATATAGATTGATATGCAGGCTCTTATCAATACCTCCAGATATATAAATGTATACAGGTAGATATATATGTATTCACTTCATGTGAATATGTGAATATTGTCCAAATTCTTGTGTCTCCAAAGACTGGGTGCAGCAGTATTTGACTTATTTTGGCTCAAAGGAGGAAATATGAGTCAGGGAAGGATCTAAAGGGTTATTAATGCTCTGTGTCAGTGTGGCAGTTAAATGGAGATAGCCAGAAAAGTAAGAAAAAAAATTTCCAAATATTAGCCTGCCCAGTATAGACCATGACCTGTGTACAACATTCTCCTTACAGCAATTTTGCCTTCTGCAGTTCACAGAAATAACTCTGAGAGTGCCATGAAGAAGGACTTTATGAGTTCAAGAATAGACTCAGTAGCCAATTAACAAAGACCAAAGTCTATGTTAGTGAGGTATTACCCCCAGCTGCTGCACTATTTGCAGAATATCTATCTGTTAGTCATTGAAGAGTCTGACCAAAAGATATGAAAGATTAAAGGCCTCTGCAGACATTCATTTTGTATGTTTGTTAACCAAGAACAAATACAGCTTTACTCAAAGAAAAAAGATCATGTTACTTACCATGAAACCAGCGTCCTTTCTGAGCCAAGAACCAAGAGGAAACTATTTAAATATTTGTGCAAAATTCTTCAAGGGTGAAAGTATCTTGAAGCTTCATTAAAGTAAGGACCTTAAAATAGGAAACATCATAGAAAATATTACAAAATAAAATTTTACTATTATTTACAGAAGCACAACTCCAGAAGTCCCTTCCAACCTCAACCATTCTGTGATATTCCCAGTGGCAACCAAGAAGAGCCTGGATCAAGGCCAAACTGTGATATTTCGCATCCGTAAAGAAAAGTTTTTTTCCTTTAATGTTTTTATAGAGAGATTTAACAATACTGTAGATTTTTGTATAAAGGCAGGACGCTCACTGGAGCAATCTCATTTAAATATCTTTATCTCTGCCTATGTGTTCTCCATGATTGAATTACATATAAGCGTATTAAAAGACATTTGTACTTATTTGTGTAATAAGTGCCTGAATAAGCCACATTACACATGCTGAATTTATGGGCAGGAAAAGCAAAAAAAATGATCTGTCCTCTTCCTTAAGGCCTAATAAAAAACCTACCTCATTGAATTCAAAATAGCTCTTCCTGAAAGGAGACAGTAAAACTTTTTCTGAAAATAACCAGGAAAAAGGATCTCCTGTCAGACTACCAATACATGTTCCAAAGAGACATATCACCACACCAAATCTTACCATTTCCTTATTTAGCTTAAATGTATGGCCTTCTCCATATCAACTCACTTGTAGCCTAGAAATGCAAAAAATTTTTTAAAGAAATAACAAATTTGTGAACCGTATAAGAAGTAATCATCAACTTTTATATGTTATTTATTATGACATTATTTATTATCCTATTATGTTAAACTTCCCTCCTGTTTTCCTCTCCATTTTCTTTAGGTGGAATGAACTACTCCCAGTGACTCTAAACTGCTCACTTCTTAGGGTCAGGGTAATCATAGGATTTGAATTAAAACAAAAGAAAAGCCCATGTTAAGAGACATAAGGAACCGTGAACCAAACTGTGCTCTCAAATAAAATGAAAAATAATTGTAAAACACTGAAGAGAGCATCCCTTCAAGCAGATGACACACTGAAAAACGGCTAACATTCTTTTGTTGCTTTGCTCTGGCCATAATTTAAGGTAATGAAGATGTAAGCGTAAAGGGTGAAGGTTACACAGTGAAACCAGAAAACTTCCTTCATTACTACAGAGGTCAACACTTACAGAAACTTGGAACTACATGTACAGATATGCAGAATTTAGTCAGCCTAAATAGGCCAGCCAGCCTAGTCAAACAAAGGAAAAACACAGAAATTATTCACATTATAATTAAAGGTATTAAAGATTCACTTTATCTGGAAAAAATCCCACTTCTTCCATTGCTTTGGGTGATGGAGGAGCTGTAGAGTCCTGGCTGAGTTTTCAGTATTCTCTGTGACTTTGTAAAAAGCCTCTTCATCTCACCTTAATGTCAGACATGTATTATACAGTCATTTAGATCTGAGCTAGTTATCTGGATGTCTTTTACAACTGTCTGAGAGAAACAAGTACAATTTATTTGACCTATTTTAAAGAGCTATTTTAGAGCAAAATTAACTCTGCTCTATAAATGTCGCTTTTCTCTCCTTTGACTTTAGTAGAAACATATGTGTGTTAATACAGTTATTAAAGCATGAGCTGATAAATCCCACCTTGCCACCCCTATTTTCTCTCAGCCTTTTTTTCCTCAGTTACCCATCTAAGCTCTAAGATTGCTGTGGCAACTGCTATGTTTGTGTGTGGATTAATGTGATGGTGTCTTGAATCAATGCTCTACTACAACAGCACCTTTGAACAACAACCAAGCCTTTCTCCCACTTTTGAAAAATCAGCATTGCTAATGTATTTGGAAATGCTTTCCTCACCTCAGAGTCAGGATAATTGTATAAGCTCTAGCCCATAAACCACTAAGCAGCTTTTATCTTGGACAATTATGTGAAGGACATTTCCGTGGCACTACTCAGCTTCAAACCTCCATACAGCTCTTTCAGTAGTATTTTGATTCCACAGACCTGTCTTTTCTAAAAACCTAACAACCAGAGAGTTATTTTTACATGAAATAATCTCATTTTTCTATTAGGAAAACACAACTGGGAAAACTCTAGGCTTGCTCTTGCTCTCTTAAGTTCCCTAAACAGCAGCTTCATACCTATAACTCAGACATGTGGCTTTGTCTAGAGAGACATAGTTCAGAAGGTTGAGGAAAATGTCACTATGAAAACAATTTGGGAAAACAAAGGAAAAAAAGAAACTTTTCTAATTTGCAGTTTTCATTTCAGTATTTGCTTTTATTGCCTATCTTCTTCTGACACAAGGTCTGATTCAATAAAAATTACTTTGACTTCAGAGAAACTTTCCTTTGCACCCAGAGAAAGAAAAGAAATTGTGAGGCTTGCTCAGGCTACAATGATATGAACACAAGATGCTGTTTTTATTAGATTCAGGCACAATCAAAAAGAGTAAAATTATTTCCATTTCTACCAAGGGAGTATTTACAATAATGCCATTTTGCAGTTCTGTAAGAACTTTGGGTTTGTACACTATGGCAACGTAAATCACATTGAGAGCTAGCTTCTGGCCTTAAGATATATTTCAGCATTTTCTCAGCAACATTGATTGCATCAGAACCTCTATTGCTATTTGAGAAATGTGACCAAAATAATTTTTTTCAGGTCTGCAGCTGTGAAAATGTCTTGCTATTTGTATTATACAACATAATGGACAGACCGTCTCACCCTTCCAGCTGAATAGTCTGTCCTCAGAGCTCAGTCATATTTATAGTCTTCAGGTTTTTCTGAAATTTATATTGGAGTCTTACAATACAAAAAAGGTAGTACTTGTACTGCCTTCTCTGGGTTTTTTGACTTCCCTTCCTTGACAGTTTATGAAAAGACTTAACACTTATCTCTTTGAAATTACTTTACATTGGAAATAAATGGAGCCTGAATTGTGCCCTCAGAAGAACATGCAAGTTTTTGTTGATAGAAATAATAAATTGGACTCACATTCTCTTTGTACCTCTGCAGCTCTGCAGAGAATGCTCAGGAAAAGCAGATGGTATCCTCTCTGCAGAAGTGGTTCTGCCAGGCATAGTGACATTTACTCGTCAAGATGAAAATAATGAAAAATTAATCCTGTTGCCATTAGTGGCAAAAGGATAAAGGCTCTTAAACAGATGCATCTTGTTACACTTTAAAAAAAAAAGCACTTGTGTTTTGACAGAAGAGAACCCCACAGGTGCCTGGAAATATCAGGCAGTGTCAGCCCAGGTTAGGATGTGTTGTGTTTTTTTCTCTCTGTGTGTTTCTTCCCCCATACTGTGCGTGGTCTGTGAAAAGAGGTCTTCATCTACCCTGTTTAATTGCTAACAAAAGCCAGAACAGATAGACATGAACGATCAGATAGAAAAGAGGAGTATCTTCAGCCTGGCTACTGAGAATACCCTTTTACAGAAATTAAGGATAAAGAGATTGGAAGCCACTTTGAATAAGTTAAAAAAAAAAAAAGATAACTCAGACATTTAGGAAGGACTTTTTCAAGCAGTACAGACAACCTAAAAAGAAAGGAAAAGAAAAAGATGCTTGTTCGAACAATTAAACAGTAGATGCATAATGATAATATTCATTGTGACTGTCATTTACAATATAAATACAGAATGAAGTATGGTTGGAGGAGAAAGAAAAGTCTCTAAGCAGCTTTGAAACCTAAAGGATGGGAATTGTACGAGAGACAGAAGGATTAAACAGAGCCAAGCAAACTAAAAAAGGTTTATATTTATACCTTATAGCTTATAAATTTCTACAGACAAGTCTATACCTCCTCATGCACAGAATCTCCAGAGGGAACCATAAATATAAACATTTATGAATACATGAACTTGAATACAAATTAACCCCGACACTAATGGCTAATTCCTTTGTTAATTAATAAAAAGCAACAAAACTGTACTTTCAAATCACTTTAATTTCAAGACTTGATGCTGACCTTTAACAGTATTAGAGGTGTGCTTCTATACTGGCTCATTTCAAAACACATTTGCAAGATAAATTAGAATTATAATTTATAAAATACATTAACATTTCCATCAACACTGATAAATTCTTTTTCAGTAAAGAGGTGAATGCAAATGTTCAGTGAAAACAGAAAACTCAGACTGACTTGTAATGATGACTGTAACAATACCTTCTACTAATGATGAGTAACTTGAAAAACAAAAAAAATAAATATGCTGTTGTAGAACTCTATTTCAAAACAGGAGATAGGAAGCAAGACAGAACCACAGTGATAGCAAAACTCTGAATTTATGCCTAGGTTTCCTTCCAGCAACAGATCCAGGCCTATTTAAGTGTCCTATAACAGAGCAGTAGAAAATATTGAATGGGTTTCTGGGTTTCTTTATTCTGTTGGGGAGGTTTTTCTTTGTTTGTTTTGGTTTTCTGTTCAAAATTTGAACTTTGCATTAAGAAGCCCTTAGAATATAAGGAATTGTTCTTACAGCCACACATAAATGTTTTTGGAAAATTAATTTTAACTATAACAAGCCATATCTTGCATCAGAAAACAGAAGATGAAATGATGCAATCTCCTTCTCACAATTTTTGAGGACTCTTCTTGAAAGTTAAGAGCTGGAGTTATTTAGAGTGACTTGACACTTGTGCAATTACGTAAATTGTTGTAAGAAATCATGAGGCTCTCTCATCTATTGACAATTATACATGTAATATAGATACTGAGCAGAATAACCCCAGCTAGGAGGATTAAATGGAGTTTGAAAAACTTACACTCCATCCCTGAGGCCTCCCAAAGAATCCATATCACATCCAGTAGAGGAATGGTCTTTGGCAGCAGGTAATTATAATTGTAGAATCTATTAAAACTATCTTAAATTTCACATTGGTCTCAGTAGATCAAGGGTTTAATTTGTTGCTTTTTAAGGAAGGATTACTTGAAGTGGAAACAGAAGACAGTTGTAGTGAGATGAGGAAAATTTTCAATACTGTACTATAAGAGCAAATGGTACCTAAGCATCAGTTATACAACGTGTTTTGTCACTATATGGAAAATACATCAACTCCTATCTCACATTTATTTTAATAAAATGCCATCTAGGTAAAGCACAAAGGGAAAAATAACAAAAATTATTTTAGGAACGTTTCCACACACCAATACCTCTCACAAAGCACACATTGCAGAGTTGCTACGTAAATTTCAGTGTAAGTGTCTGCACACAATAGCCTGCAAGTGGTGATAACAAAATATTCAATCTGCTCTGGAGGCAGGGGGTAGCACAGTGACATCTGCTCTTACATCTCTTCTCACTGTCAGCATGCAAAACACAATGAAACCAGAAGGCTGGAAAAAAAAATCTGGTGCGTTTAGTACAAATGACAAATACTATAAGGAAACAATACCTCCTAATTTATTATCATGCTGGGATCCATTTGTTTCGTGTTTACAAATGACTATAAGTGAAAACAGATTGCAGGGGCATTTTTGGAAAAAGAACAGGCATTGAACACTTATGTATAATAGGAAGAAATGCCTAAGAAATAGCTTATTTTTGACAAATGACTCCTCTAAATATATTTATTTATAATGACCCTATCTAGTTGGACTAGATGAGTTTTAAGACTCCTTCCAATCCAAAATATTCAATGATCCTATAATTCTCCAAGGCTGTGATTTTCAGGTTAACTACAAACAGGATGATAGTTTTCTCACTTTGTATGCTTGTTACTTTTTTTAACTTTATCAATAATTTCCTCCAAGATAAGATGATTCTTTGCAGAAATGTTTCCATAAATGTTTCCTTATCATGATGGTTTTACTACGCAGTTCTTTTAAAAAAAAGAAATAAAAAGGTGAATAAGGAAAATATTTTTTTTCAGTGACAACAGAAGAACACAATAAAGAGGAGCATCTCACTTAAAAATTAAGGGAAGAATTAATTATCTATGATATTCTACTGGAAAGCCTACTTGCTGTGCAAAGAAAAATTGTGAGAACTGTTGTCTGAGCAATTAGTTATTCACCACTCTTTGATGTTTGATTCGTTGTTAATACTTTTTTGCAAAGTATCATCCAGGCACCACAAAAAAAAGTTATCTGCTCAATATAACAGTTACATATATATTAATATATTTTCCAAGTTAACTACTTTTTTCTCAACCAATGCATAATTACCATACATGAATACATAGTTGCTATGCATTATAATCTTGGTTTTCTTTTGATAAACTGCCCCATTTCTTCCATGAGGAAGTGAAAACCTGCAGAGGAATGAAATAGTCATAAGAATCTCACATGAACCATTATTAAGAGTTATCTAAAATGTGCCATGAAATGATGCTACTGCACGAAAGAGAAATACCACAAGAAATCTTATTTTCCTTAAAAGAGTTTCCAGCTAACTTCGAGAGGAAGAAAAAGCCAGCATTTAAAACCCAAGAGTATCTAATGGACTAGGAAGACCAATCTGTTGGGGTTTTTTCCCCTGTATTTCTTTTCAATAGGTATTTTCAGCAGTTTAGTTAGAAGGATGAACACTATCAAAATAAATCTCAGTCTGAGAGGAATGGATCTCACAGAATGTATTTCTCTCCAGTCAATCTTACAGCTCCAGAGTGAATGTTAAATATTTTAAGCAAAAATTAATACATTTTTCCACAGTTCCATACCTTTATTTTCTTTGGAGTCAGCACAGCAGTTCAGTTTACTGTAGTTTTTGCTTCACTGACTCTCTGTGCCCTGAGTTTCAGGTCCTGCTTTGGGCATGGCTTAAATTTTTGATGAGGAGGAATTAGTGTCTGGATCTCAATAACAGCAACTTTGGGGTTAAGATAGTAAGTGATAAAGGAATGGAAATACCTGCATTCCTATTCCAAAATTAAGTCTTCCTTGATGAAAATATTTGAATTATTCAGAAGCACTAAGGATTTAAGGAAGGTGAAAGATGAATGAAAACTTTTATTTTGTAGGTCTTCATGTTATTACAAGATTTGCTTATCATATGAATTAGGTATTTTTAAATCCTGGGTATTACTTTAGCTTAAAAACAGAGATTTAGATGTTGTAGAGAACCATTAATTAAGAATACAAATTAATGTTATTGCACATAACATATAAGAATTTGGTGTTGAACATGAGAAAATTGTGCCAATCCAAATAGAAATGGTTCATCATGATGAAGCCTTATGGGAGAGAAATGTCTTTAATAGAAAAACATGGAGAAATGAGATGACTGAGAAGAAGTAAAGTACGCAGCAGAAGATTGTCAAAAACAGCAAGTCAGAAAAATGTGGATTTTCAGGACGTTTTGGAAATATCACTGTAGTGTTACTGCCATAATGGTAGGAATTGTTCCATCTGCCAAGGGCAGGATCTGGAAGGGGATTTGCGTTACTTTTTCCTAGATTAACGGTGCAAGTGGGGGGAAAAAAAGGGCTACAGGAAGTGAACAATTACTCGGAGATATTTTCCTAGTCCCACAATCATCAAGGACTTTAGGTTGTTTTGCAACTTATTTCTACTTGATTTGCCACATCTTCCAACCTTATCGAAAGGCCATATTTCCCATACAGGTTTCTTACAATTATTTGAAGAAGCGTGGAAAACCTCTGGGTGTTTGTTTATATATTTGCTAATCTGATGTTTAATGAGGGTGTTAGGATGCACATTAATGTGTACAGAGGGCATGTAAAACACAGTAAAAATTACTTAAATAATTTAAAAACTTGACATAAATAGATTTGTTTTCTTATATACGACGCAACTATAGTGAGGAGAACTTAATTAAGCTAAATCTTGTCTCTATTAAAAATGAAGTCCAGATCAAGATATTTTTTATACTAAGCAAAATTAAAACTGCTACAGCACAACCAATTATAAAGAAATAAACACATTTTGATAAATTCATCTTTAAGTTATGAAAAAAAAATCTCTTTCTACAACAGTGGTTGATGATTAAGCTTTCCTATAACAAAGGGCTCTAAATAATATATATTAGAATATGCATCAAAACCACCTACATTTTCATTTGTAATTAGATTTGAATGGTGTTCCTAATTTTTGATAGGGTAAAGTGTTCGTATTAAGAATGAAACCATACCCAAAAAATATGTATGTGGTGAATCTATACAGAAAAAAAAAGCTTCATTTTGAACTCTTCTCAATCTGTCCTATGTTTTAAAGACAAAATTACATGTTTGAATGCTTCTGTTTCAGTAAAGTGTGGAAACATTTTTTTGTTTGTTATATCTTTGTCACTGAAGACTTTCTGTAAAAAAATCTTATTGTCAGAGCAAAGGTTCTGGCTCCACAGAAGCTTCATGACTCAATTATTTCCATTATTTCTGGATGCAAAGGAAAAGAAAACAGCACTATTCCCTTTTTCCCCCACTTTCTTCTGTAAAAAAAGGAAGTATTTTCTTCCATACCCAAGTGTGAGACCTCCCTGAGTTCTCCTCTTTTAAGAGGCAGAGGGGACTCCCACTGACTGAATGGGATTTGGCACAGGTATGTAGGGATGCCCTTTCCCATAGATACTCCTGAAATATTTACACTTGACCTCCCTGAATTGTTTAAACCCACTTGTTCTCTAAGGCACTGTAGAAGTTCACTAAAACTTCTAATCTCTACAGAGCAGATTTCATGAAGGAGTTTAACCACACGTGGAGATTTTACCCTCATTTTAATTTTGACACTATTTATCACCAGGCAGGATTTTCATCTCCCCTCCAGCTTCCATGAAGCTGACACTTTTTTTCTTCAGGGCCATGTGGTATAACAAACTTAAGGATAAATGGCAAAGTACAAAAGCCCTTTTGCTGTTTAACTGATACCTCTATCATAACAAGCCATGTGTAAATCAATAACTCTCCCCTGCAGTGCCAGTGAACAACTAGTCTGAGGGACTTTGACACAGTGGAAATTCTGGTATGGCACCAAAGGCAAAACTTTATATTTCCTTCCAGCTGGCATGAACACATGTATTCAGTGTAGGTCAGTGTGGATTAATACAATGACTACTGTGAGAAACAGCCACTCCTCAACTACAGTCACCACCTCCATATTGTTTGCATCAGTTTTTCTGTTGGCATCCTCTTGAAGTTAGATCAAAGACAAACAAATTTTTTTCCAGATTTGTTTGAATTTTTATTTTTCCAACCAATTCCTCAATCAGCTATAGACCATGAAATTCAAAATCCTTTCAGAATAAAGGGGTAGGGTAATACCAACTCATGTTGAGAGAGTGCAAGTTACTGAAGTTAAAATTAGCAATCCAATAAAAGCTAGGGATAAAAAAATCTGATAAAAGCTAGGTTTGTTCACTTGATTTGTAATGATTCCATGCATAATTCTAATTATCTGTTCAGTCAATAAGAGGACATTAGCTCTCTGTCAATCAATGGAACAAAATGTAATATCCATTGAATTATTTTTTCCTGTCAGAATTAATACTCTGATTTTATTAATCCAAAATGTACTTTCTTAGCTCTAAAAATATTGCCTAGGTATATTTCTTTAAAAATTAAGTAGAGACACCTGAACATGTGTGTCTGACATAGGGGGTATTTCCCCCTGTAATTTCATACATACTCCATCTGGGAAATCATTAAAATAATAAAACTACTATTAGTTTTAAATGCCTTACCACATGGGGACTGCACATGGCAATAATTTCTGCAGAAATAAAAACACTAACACCTCACTGGCCTTCAGATTTCTGTAACAAGTGTAGTACCAGTAAAGACCTACTAAACCTGTTCCCTCCAGAGATGAATTTGAGTAGAAATTTAAAATGTGTAGATGGGCACAAAAAGATGTTTGGAGTGTGGAGATGGTGAGAAATAACCATGTCAATCACTCTATGGTTTTCTGCTTAACTGACACACATCTGCATTAATTCCTGGTTTTTCTTAAGTGCCAGTAATCTACCCAGGGGAAATTAAAGACTGAAAGAAAATGCTAAAAGGTAGAATGCTGTCACTGACTGGGAATCAGTTTATTGCCATATGAACATCAATCCTTTACTCCGGTCACAGTATCTGGGGATTGCAAGTGCTACTGATATTTGTCAAAATGTGTTTTCTCTTCTTACCTGTACCTTTGCTCTGTCTCTGCCCAGCATAATAATCCCGTTGATCCAAGCGTTTTGCTGTGATGAAATGGTGCTTGACAGGCAGGAGGCTACTGGGAAAAGTGCTGTACACACAGAAGGGCTTTGATGAAGTCTGCTCCCAAATAGGCTATTACTGCACTTGGAAAGAGAGTCATGACTAGGACACTTTTCTTTCCAAACATGATTTTACAACAGAAAATAGAAAATTGGCTTCCAGCATTAAGAGGGCAATATACCTCTTAATGACCCTTACAGAAATATGGGGTACTTTAGTGGTTGATCATGTTCTCTTGTACACATTCCACTGCCACTTTTTTCATTCCTTATGAAGAACTGATGAAAAACAAACAAATAAAAAATAAACAGAAGATGTCACACAAGAAAAAACTGCACTGATCCTCTCTATTAGAAAGCTCTATCCCTGACAAGAGAGACAAATAGAAGCCAGAAAAACAGCTCTGATCACTGATGCCATTTAGCAAACCTTCCTTTCATCTGTCTGAGAAGTTACCTAAGATTTCAGTGACTTGAGTGTGGTTCAGCACAATGGGTTAAGAGTAAGGAAAAGCAACAGTATAGAATTAGGATATAAAATTCTACACTTCTTTCTTGTTCTTTTAATTCCTTATTTCTTCATGGTTTTATTTCAATTAGTTTTGCTTTTCAGGTAGTTATTTTTAAAGATTTATGAGATGTTAATAAATGTAAGGACAATCACTGTTTTAGCAATATGTGCCCCTCAATGATTGAATGGTAGAACAGCAACAAAAAAGGTTTCTGCACCCTTGGAGTTTTAATAACTACAAGTGGAATCATCAAGCCAGAATGGTAGGTCTTGGTACATCAAGAACAAAAGCTTTGTTTCCAAGTTGAAATGAAAAATGCCATTTAGTATAGTTGAATTGATACTTGAGACCTCAAAAATCATACATTTCACGTTCATTTTGAAAAGTGGCTAGTTAAATAATCATATTTAGAAGGAAAGAGATGTACTAACTCAGATTATTCTAAATTTAGAAGCTAAAATTTAGGTGTGTTTATCTAAGCCATGGCGCCTTCCATAACCAATAATGAAAAATTAACTAAATCAATAGACAAATTCTCAGTTTTAGAATTTGTTTTACTACAGACTCAGCCTAAATAACACAGGTAGAAGGAGGAACTTTGGCATTTGGTCATTTTTCATCCAGGTTCTCTCAGGTTGTCCCTGTCAGTCTTATGCCAGAAATCAGATCTGACTCTAGGTTATTTAGCAGCAAATAGTCTACAAAACTATTTAGTGTTGAATGGTCATCTTACATGTTTGATTTCAAAAACAGATATCCAAAGAAGTGAATGTATTGATGGCAAAATGACAGAATTAAGAAAGGGTAGAGCTAATTGTCATTCTGGTTAAACAGGTGTTTTCTTTGGTTGCTTTGCCCAAAAGTATTGAATTTTCTCAGTTGCATTACTAGTAGTGGCACAAAAATTGGAAAACCTTAAGTAGTGAGAGAAGGAACCAGCTATAAGTGCTGGAAAATGAGAAGATATTTTACTTCAGTGTCACAGCACTTGAGAACAGACGACGGTAATCAAAAACCACTGAACACAAGATGACATTTTCAAGGAGACAAGAGGAAAAGTTGACACAGTTGTAAAGTTTAAAACCACACTGAAACTCCATTTCTTTCAACTTGTCAGCAGCTATCTATGTGTTTCCACGTTACTAATGAATTGCTGACCTTCTGCTGAGGCAGCCTGCCATGGTTACAGCAAGAACCACAAGATAAAGATCTCAGGTTTATTGCAAATTTAGAGTGGAGACACACAAGACTGTGCTTTCACTGTAACAACTTTAATTTTGTAAGGAGTAGACCAGTCTAACTGGATTTACACAACAGAAACCAACAAGGAGGAATGGAGTTAAGTATTTTAACAGGACTAGCTGATAAGGGTACTGGAGGTAACATCAGCAGGGATTTACAGCCTTGATGCTAATACTGCAATTCCTTGTCAGGAATGCAAGACATGGCTTTTGGAGCCAGTAGTCTTCCAGGTCAATTTCCTTCATCAAGCAGGTCTGCTCTTGTTGTAAGAAAAAAAAAAAAAAAAAAAAAAAAAAAAAAAACCAAGGAACAAAAAAATTACCATCCCCAATAATAACTGACAAAAAAATGCAACACCATAAGCCAACCCAGGCAAACTCATACAGGCTGAAATTCATGAAAAAGAATGAGTAATACACGGAGAAAAGGTAGAAAATTCCAAAACAATGGTGCAAGCACAAATATGTCTGAAGATGGTCATCCTCTAAGCAATGAATTTTTAGCACATGTGCAGGTTTGGAAATTACCTAAATACACTGAACCCTTCAGTTTTATTTAAGCATTTATTTTTAAACAAGCCAATTTCATTGTGATATTTAAAATCTCAGCACTATGAGATCTGATTGTTTCCCTTGTAGCTGTTGGCACCTGCTGACTTCAGATTTGAATGTAATGTAAAGGGGATGGAAGTGTCAGCTGTGCTAAAATTATGTTAAGCACGAAGGAAAAGATTTTTGGGGGGAAATGAGGCATGCATAGTTTTCAAGGATCCTGTGCTGCCCTGGAAGATAACTACTATTTCTGGATTAACTCTGCAACCAGCTGACATTTCTGAAGTTTAGAAATTATATGTTTTAGTGAGCACTTAGGAGACAGGATAAAAAGTAAAAAAGATGAAATACAGATGTAAATAATTTAAGCAGCCAACTCAGGTTTCTGGAAATTTCTTATTCCACCAGGAAGCTCAGAGATTTACAGCAAGCATTAGCAGTACACAGAATCTGGACTGAAGAAAGCTTAAAGGTAAAGAAGTAAAGAATTTGAGTGAACTCCTGATAATAATAGGCCAAATAAAAGGAGAATGTAAACAAATTAAATTCCATTAATGATCCATTAGTGGGCATAATTATTCACAATCTCATATTTAAGGGGTATACTAATAATCTAGGAGTATAATCTAGGAGTAACTGTGTAAATTAAACTAACATTTACAATGCCTACCATCTATTACAAATTATAAATATTATGCAAGGTCAGTAACTCATCTGCTGTAATCAAAAATTATTGTCTTAATGGCAAGAGGAAATTGCTGAACTTCCCCCACAGTTTCTTAAAATTGCTTGCTTGGTCAATTTTTTATCATAATAAAACCATATAACAAAACATTCACTGGGTTCTATAATGACAATACCACTATGGCTTATTAATAATCAACAGGATTCTGAGTCAAGATGAATTATAATTCACGTTTTCCAAAAATTCACCCACCCAAACATGCCTGGAGCTGGTCAAAGTAACTTTAGGAGAATTTTGTCCCATCACAGCACACTCTTCTACAAACTTGAAGAGTTCTTTATCTTAGGTGATTTCAGGACAATTTAAAACATTTAGAAAATTAAATTAAAGCAATATGAAATCTATTCCACAGAAATATTTTAATAATGCCTCTCTTTTTTAGACTCCTCTTTTGAAATAAGTTTTCACTTAGATATTTTAATGGTATGTAGATCAAAAAGGAAAGATAAATTAGAAACAAAATGGTTCCAACAAAACACTTTTGACAAAAAAAGAAAATTCTTTGGGAAAATTAAGAAAGGTGTTACAGTGAAGATCTGTTTAAACTAGAAGAAAGCATTTGGTATGCACAAATTTCTTCTGTGGGTTTATTTTCTGTCTCCCACAGAACTCCCCTTCTGAACAGGGACATTCTTTGTAAAAGTGTTTTCTTTTCTTTCACTGTGTGATTGACTTATTTCTCCACCTGTCTCCATAAATTTATTATCTTGCTCAACTCTTGAGAGAAAAAAACCTGCCAGACAAGGTCTCTTATTCTTGCTTATAACTTTCACCCTAAAAACACTGGAGCAAAGAAAACCACCAGCCCTGACCCTGATCCTTCCCTTCCCACCCATGAAGGAAAAGTTTCCCATCCCAAGGGAAAGTTCAGAGCACTGAGTATAAAACACCTCCTTTCACTGCCAAGATCATTGGGCTTCTTTTGAGACCTTCTGTTCATTTTTAATAAGTCCAGTGATGTATTAAATGACTAGAGCTCTTTCAGTGCTGCACTAAATTAGCTCTGCATTGCAACAGAACTCTTCTGGCTGAATCTATGACACCCAAGTTAATTTTAAACTAATTCGTTGCTATCAGTTCAGTCACGCTGCAAAACAAGGAGTAGAGATGGACATGAGAGGTAGAAAAAATAAATAAAACTTCCATTGAAACTTAACTACAGTTAGTGCACTGTGCTTCAAAGCTATTTTTCCATTTCTGTAGATTTTCAGAAATCCACATCACTCAGGTACATGAATATTTGAAGCAGAACCAGAACCTTACCATCCACAAATCCTTAACAATGGTTTGACCTACCTTTTTCTATTAGTATTTCTTCTCTTTTTTTTGTCTTCCAAGAGCTATTTAAAATTACCTTTTCACAGGTTTGTGGGCCCCCTCCTACAATAGCTGTCCTGTTTAACCTTATAAAGTGTAAGACTCTAGCTTGGACAACCAAATCTGCTTTTCCTGATATGTGTGTGAGGCAAAGCTTTCCACATTAAGATGCCACTCTACAGCATCTACTGAACAAAAAAGCATTAGGATAAGGATTTTGGAAGTGTTGTATTACCTCTACTGTGTATAATTTCTTTAATGGAGTATTTCAGGGGTGAATGACAAATACAATTATTTTTATTTTGCCTCCTCATTGTATATTTAGCCAAAATTTTACATCAAAGTCGAGAGGTCGTAGTTCATACACATAAATAGAGAGTCCCTGTGAATTATGTGAAAACTTCATTGCTATGTCAGTGTGGTTTTCTCTCTGCATCTTCAAAGCACTGCAGGGGTGGTCTGAAGTTTCCCTGGGAGACCTGGTGCTCATTTTAAATAAGAAAGCTGTGCTATGTGTGTAAAATTGTTATTGTTCTGTCCCAGATATAGCTCCACTCCACCTATAATTCAGAGTTAGAACTCTACTGTTCAGATGATAATGATCTATTACGATGACACTGTGTGCTGGTTTAAAGACGAACCAGCAGGGGAAATGAACTCACCATGAGAGAAAGATTATAAGTCAGAGCTAAAATTTAATAATAATATTACAATAACAACACTGACACAAAAGGGAAATTGCTTTCAACTCACAAAACCCCAGCAGTATAACCCAGTGTCCTGGGGCACAAACCCAAGGGGGTTTGTTTGCCCTTGTGCTGAGACCCGCGTGGTTCCCCCAAGTCCAGAGCAAAAGGAAATGAAAAACCTGTTGGTGCAGGTGAGGGCTGTGGTCTGGGCGAGAGCGGTGACCTCCTCCTGTCAAGGTCCTGCTGCTGCTCTGGATCCGACGAGAAGTTCCCAAGGTCTTCTTACCCACCACTTATGTACCCTCAGGGACCACCCAGTCCCTCCCCCTGGGCGAGGACTCACACAATGGGTGATCAACTCTGGGAGCCAGGGGGTGTTGAACTGTTGATGGCCCATTAGCAGCTCCGCCCCCCTCAGGCTGGGTGTGAAGGTGATAATGGCTCCCTGGGCAGCTGCTGCTAATGGCCCATTGTCCTTGGGGAATGAATGGAGGGGGTAGAATACACAGCTTTGATCACCCCCACACAGGGTTAGCTGGTCCCTCCTGCTGAACTAGGACATTATCCACCCCTTATTCTACTCCATCTAGTCATTCCCAAATTAATCCCCTTTTTACCTATACATATATATACACATATATACAATGAAACATTACAAACTCTTCTCGCTCAAAATTAGGTCCCCTTGTGGTACACATCGTGTTTCTCCATCTTTTTGCATTACCCACCAAGTGCAACCAGGTCCTTGAGCAAAGACAATCCCTCGGATGGGTTTGCCTTTGTTTGAGGTGGGACTAACCCAGTCTTTCCTAACATACCTCTCATATGGACCACAGGGACTTTATCTCCATCTACAGTATTCAAGAGTTCTGATTGGGCATGGCCAGCTCGATTGATGGAGCCCCGGGTGTTGACCAACCAGGTGGCCTTTGCCAAATGCAGCTCCCAGTGTTTGAAAGTTCCCCCACCCAATGCCTTCAAGGTGGTTTTCAGCAGTCCATTACATCGCTCAACTTTCCCGGCAGCTGGAGCATGGTAGGGGATATGATACACCCACTCAATGCCGTGCTCTCTGGCCCAGGTGTCTATGAGGCTGTTCTTGAAGTGGGTGCCGTTGTCAGACTCTATTCTCTCTGGGGTGCCGTGTCTCCACAGGACTTGTTTCTCAAGGCCCAGGATGGTATTCCGGGCAATGGCGTGAGATACGGGGTATGTCTCCAGCCATCCAGTGGTTGCCTCTACCATGGTCAGCACGTAGCGTTTGCCTTGGCGTGTTTGGGGAAGTGTGATGTAGTCAACTTGCCAGGCTTCCCCATACCTGTATTTCGACCACCATCCACCATACCATAGAGGCTTCACCTGCTTGTCCTGCTTGATGGCAGCACGTGTCACAGTCATGGATAACCTGAGAGACACTGTCCATGGTTAGATCCACCCCTCGGTCACGAGCCCATCTGTATGTCGCATCTCTGCCCTGATGACCAGAGACATCATGGGCCCATCGAGCTAGAAACAATTCACCTTTATGCTGCCAATCCAGATCTACCTGAGACACTTCAATCCTGGCAGCTCGATCCACCTGCTCGTTGTTACGATGCTCCTCATTAGCCCGGCTCTTGGGTACATGAGCATCTACGTGACGGACCTTCACACTCAGCTTCTCTACCCGGGCAGCGATGTCCTGCCACATTTCAGCCGCCCAGATGGGTTTCCCTTTGCGCTGCCAGCCAGCCTTTCTCCAACGCTCCAGCCATCCCCACAGAGCATTGGCCACCATCCACGAGTCAGTGTAAAGGTAGAGTCTTGGCCACTTCTCTCGTTCAGTGATATCCAAGGCCAGCTGAACAGCTTTCAGCTCTGCAACCTGACTTGATCCACCTTGTCCTTCAGTCGCTTCTGCAACTCGACGTGTAGGACTCCATACAGCTGCTTTCCATTTCCGGCTTGGCCCTACAATGTGGCAAGAGCCATCTGTGAAGAGAGCATATCGCTTCTCCTCTTCTGGTAGCTGGTTATATGGTGGGGCCTCCTCAGCTCGTGTCACCTGCTCCTCTTCTTCTTCAGAGGACAATCCGAAACTCTCACCTTCCGGCCAGTTGGTGATGATTTCCAAAATCCCAGGGCGATTAGGATTCCCTATCCGGGTTCGCTGCGTGATCAGAGTGATCCACTTACTCCATGTGGCATCAGTGGCGTGATGGGTAGAAGGAGCTTTTCCTTTGAACATCCAGCCCAACACTGGTAGTTGAGGTGCCAGGATGAGCTGTGCCTCAGTGCCAATCACTTCTGAGGCAGCTCGAACTCTTTCATAAGCTGCCAGGATCTCTTTCTCAGTTGGGGTATAGCTGGCCTCAGATCCTTTGTATCCCCAGCTCCAGAATCCCAGCGGTCGTCCTTGAGTCTCCCCAGGTATTTTCTGCCAGAGGCTCCAGGATGAGCCATTCTCCCCGGCTGCAGTGTAGAGCACATTCTTCACATCCAGTCCTGTCCTGACTGGCCCAAGGGCTACTGCATGGGTAATCTCCTGTTTAATCTGCTCAAAGGCTTGTTGTTGTTCAGGGCCCTACTGGAAATCATTTTTCTTCCGTGTCACAAGGTAGAGAGGGCTTACAATCTGACTGTACTCTGGGATATGCATCCTCCAAAAGCCCACGGCACCTAGGAAAGCCTGAGTTTCCTTCTTGCTGGTCGGTGGGGACATAGCTGCTATTTTGTTGATCACCTCTGTTGGAATCTGGTGACGCCCGTCTTGCCACTTCACTTCTAGAAATTGAATTTCCTGAGCAGGTCCCTTGACCTTACTTCGTTTAATGGCAAAACCAGCTCTTAGGAGAATCTGGATTATCTTCTTTCCTTTCTCAAAAACCTCCCCTGCTGTGTTCCCCCATACAATGATGTCATCGATGTACTGCAGATGTTCTGGAGCCTCACCCTTTTCCAGTGCTGTCTGGATCAGTCCATGGCAAATGGTGGGACTGTGTTTCCACCCCTGGGGCAGTCGATTCCAGGTGTACTGCACCCCCTTCCAGGTGAAAGCGAACTGCGGCCTGCACTCTGCTGCCAACGGAACGGAGAAAAAGGCATTGGCAATGTCGATGGTGGCATACCACTTGACTGCCTTGGACTCCAGCTCATACTGAAGCTCCAGCATGTCCGGCACAGCGGCACTCAGGGGGGGTGTGACCTCATTGAGACCACGGTAATCCACCGTCAGCCTCCACTCTCCACTGGACTTTCGTACTGGCCATATGGGGCTATTAAAGGGTGAGTGAGTCTTGCTGACCACACCTTGGCTCTCCAGCTCACGAATCATCTTGTGTATGGGGGTCACAGAGTCTCGGTCAGTGCGGTATTGCCGACGGTGCACTGTGGCTGTGGCCAGCGGTACCAATTGTTCTTCAACTTTCAGCAGTCCTACAGCAGAAGGGTCCTCTGAGAGGCCAGGCAAGGTGCTCAGCTGTCTGATTTCCTCTGTCTCCACAGCAGCTATGCCAAAGGCCCAACGCAGTCTCTTTGGGTCTTTGAAATATCCATTCCTCAGGTAGTCTATGCCAAGGATACATGGGGCTTCTGGACCAGTCACAATGGGGTGTCTATGCCATTCCTTCCCAGTCAAGCTGACTTCAACTTCCAGTACAGTCAGCTGTTGGGGTCCCCCTGTCACCCCAGAAATAGAGATGGATTCTGCCCTGACGTATCCTGATGGCATCAACGTGCATTGTGCACCAGTGTCCACTAAAGCTTTGTATTTCTGTGGGTCTGATGTGCCAGGCCACCGAATCCACACAGTCCAATAAACCCGATTGTCCCTCTCCTCTACCTGGCTAGAGGCAGGGCCCCCCTACTTCTGGTCATGGTATTCACTGTGCTCTCCCTGTGAATATGACCAGGAGATTCCTTCAAGAGGATCGGGCATAACATCATCATTCCTATACTGACTGGAGCCTTGCCCACGAGAGACCGGAGCAGCCTTCAACCTTGAAGAATTCCCTGTGTTAGTTGTGCCTCTTTGCAATTCACGTACCCGAGCTGCTAAGGAAGAGGTGGGTTTCCCATCCCACTTCCTCATATCTTCTCCATGCTCATGGAGGTAAAACCACAGATTGCCGTGTGGAGTGTACCCTTTCTCCTTAGCTGGAAGACGCCTGCTCCTGATGGCAGAGACTCTCGTTTGTTCTGGAGAGATATGGAAATGTCCTTCCTTAATCTTCTCTTCCAGTTCAGCCAGTTTTGTTTCCACAGCTGAGACGTGGGCTCATAATGGAGCAGTGACAGTGTCTTCATAAATCCTGAGTTTGCTGACCAGTGCGCCCACCTTGTCTTCTCCCTCTCTCCACTGCAATGTTGCAAGGTAGCGAGAATACATTTCTGGCCCAAGTCGTGCAAATTTTAACCACATCTGGGATGTGCACTGGACACTATCTAGACTTTTAGGGAATCTCTCATCCTCTGAAAAGATTATCTCCAGTACGGCTAATTCCCTTAAGCACCGGATACCTTGTTCCATCGTGTTCCACTGTCCTTGCTGTACGTGGAGGTCCTCCTTACAAAGATATCTCTCCCTCACGCTTGACAACAGTCACCACCAGAGGCTGAGAGTTTCCTGTCTCTTTCCAATGCCCTGATCAATGACAACATCTCGAGAAAGGGATCCCAGCTGCCTTGCCTCACTCCCATCTAGAATTGTATCATTGGCTGCAGCATCCCAGATTCGAAGTAGCCAGGTCAAGATGGACTCATTTGCCTGTCGTGGGAACTCTCTCCAGAGCTCACGCAGCTCTCCCAGGGATAGGGACCGGGTGATTATTTCTGGCTCCATTTCTTCTGCTTGAGATGAAGGTCCTGACTCTTCCTCATCATGCACTA
The DNA here is from genome assembly GCF_047495875.1 of Pithys albifrons albifrons. Classification (NCBI taxonomy): domain Eukaryota; kingdom Metazoa; phylum Chordata; class Aves; order Passeriformes; family Thamnophilidae; genus Pithys; species Pithys albifrons. Next base: position 53,556,699 of record NC_092497.1, read on the forward strand.
TACGAACTGATTTGGTCTTTGATTTTCTTTTCTGGACAGGGGCAACTGCTATCGGTTTCTGTTGTCCTTCTGGCTCAGTCATGGTCTGGGTGGACATGGTGCTGGTTGATGTATCTCTCTTCCTCTCTGGCTCAGTCATGGTCTGGGTGGACATGGTGCTGGTTGATGTATCTCTCTTCCTCTCTGGCTCAGTCATGGTCTGGGTGGACATGGTGCTGGTTGATGTATCTCTCTTCCTCTCTGGCTCAGTCATGGTCTGGGTGGACATGGTGCTGGTTGATGTAGCTCTCTTCCTCTCTGGCTCAGCCGTGGTTTGGGTGGACATGGTGCCTGTGGATTTGCTCCTTTTCTCCTCCTCCTGATGATGCTGTACCACACCAAGCAGTGTGCGGTAGGCAGTGGCCAGGGCCCAGCTTGTTGCTGTAAGCTGCACATCTCTGGGACTACCAGAGCATCTTCCTTTCACATAGCTTAGAATTTTGGCAGGGTCCTGCAGTTGTTCCAGGGTGAATTTCCAGATCATTTGAGGAGTGACGGTCTCCAAATACTGGCCCATATCTTCCCACTTCCCGTGCCACTCAGCATCATCCGCTCCCAGGGCAGGCCTCCAGCAAGTCTCCTTAGAAAGCCCAGTTCTGACCCTAAACATGGTGTATACAGTACAGAGGAGACAAAGCAACACTAACAGCACTAACAGTAAGATTATACTGTCCCTAACATCAAAAGGAAGCTCAATATTTTCAATGATTGTTGTAGCAGAGGTGAAAAGGTGGAAGTAACCATCTCCGCCTGTTTTCCCCACAGTCTGGGTGCTATTTTTAATGAGACCCCAGAGGTAACAACCCAAACCAGGACAGGCACACCAGACTGAATATACATTCACAATGAAATTCATTGCTTCTGATGTTATGACAACATAAACATAGTATATTAATAAAGCAATTTTGATCCGTCTCCCAGGTATTAAAGAGAGCATCAAAATAGGCACATGGTTCCCCATGTGTTAAAATATGAACAGGCCCAGATACACCATCCACATGAATACATCAAGCAACATGGTGGTCAGGGAGTTTCTCTGTTCAAATACACAAAATGAAATTGTAATTCTGACTTCTCTCTCGTGCCCCACGTTGATCACCAAAAGATGTGCTGGTTTAAAGGCGAACCAGCAGGGGAAATGAACTCACCATGAGAGAGATTATAAGTCAGACCTAAAATTTAATAATAATATTACAATAACAAGACTGACACACAAGGGAAATTGCTTTCAACTCACAAAACGCCAGCAGTATAACCCAGTGTCCTGGGGCACAAACCCAAAAGGGTTTTTTTGCCCTTGTGCTGAGACCCCTGTGGTTCCCCCAAGTCCAGAGCAAAAGGAAATGAAAAACCTGTTGGTGCAGGCGAGGGCTGTGGTCTGGGCGAGAGCGGTGACCTCCTCCTGTCAAGGTCCTGCTGCTGCTCTGGATCAGATGAGAAGTTCCCAAGGTCTTCTTACCCACCACTTATGTACCCTCAGGGACCACCTAGTCCCTCCCTCTGGGCGAGGACGCACACAATGGGTGATCAACTCTGGGAGCCAGGGGGTGTTGAGCTGTTGATGGCCCCTTAGCAGCTCCGCCCCCCTCAGGCTGGGTGTGAAGGTGCTAATGGCTCCCTGGGCAGCTGCTGCTAATGGCCCATTGTCCTTGGGGAATGAATGGAGGGGGTAGAATACACAGCTTTGATCACCCCCACACAGGGTTAGCTGGTCCCTCCTGCTGAACTAGGACACACTGTTTCTTCCTCTTCTGGGTATCCTTTACTGTCAAAACTAACAAAAAATATATGTCTTTCAAGTCTGTGTACCAAGTCTCTCCAACCCTGGCAATCCAGGGCATGATAAGTTTTTTAATTTAAGAATTGGAAGAAAGTAGTTTTCATTTGTTAAATTATGTTGGTTTAAATGCTGTATATGTATAGAGTAAACAGCCTTGCCTTTTAAATGCTTGCATGGAAAGATTAACCTTTTTGTTTTCAAATTTGAAAAGGGTTATTTTAGCACCACTCGAATGTCTTCAATTTTTAAACAGGAAATTATTCAAAAGTTATTCTTCTTTATGGATGTCTCTTAGTTTAGTTAAAATTCAAAGTGAAAAGGTTTTGCTAGAAACTCATAAAAATAAATCATATCATGTTCAAGTACTGTCATATTCTAATTAACTACGTAGAGGGCTCCATAAGCTGTACAGATACAGGGAATAATTAGTTTTTCATCTCAGTTTCTAGAAAAAGCCCTTCCAAAGAGCTTGGTATTCTGAATGCTACATTGGCTGTGATTCAAAATTCTGATTTGTGGTAATTTATCCAAGGTGTTTTGCTCTGAGGTGTGTTTTCATACAGGTGTAATTGCCAGACTGGTCAACTGGTGCCTCAGAACAGAAAACATTACTTTAACTGCTATTGTAGATAATAAGAAAACCCTTCATTTGAAGATCTCATGAAATAATGTAGCAGCAGGTCCAGTAATTTCCCCCATTTTCCTGTCGTTTACTCTTTGACACCTTTTAAAATAAATCTGTAAACATATTTGTGCTAAACTGCTGCTGCATGAATTCTTCAACAAACACATTATAATTCTCAATATTCCAACCTATTTCTTTTACAGAGTTATAATTAATTGGGCAGTAAACACCAGAATGTAAAAATGTTTCCAAGCCAAAAATATTAACCTTGTTCCACTTTGCAATAATTTGCTATGCAGGAAAGAATGTTTGAAAAAATGCCTTTTTGTTGTTGTTGCTGTTGTTGTTGTTGTCTGGGTTTTTTAAATTCCATTATGCCTATATATGCCTCTATTTAAAAATAATTATTCTGGAGTTACACTTTGATGGGTTTCTTAATTCTAGACTCACAGCCATTTTATCTCCCTATGTATCCTTGTTCTCAGTCCTAAAAGGCCTTCATAATACATTGTTTATTTTTCATGTTTTCCAGGCAGTGCAACCGGTTGCATATAGTTGAGAAGTTTCCCAACAGCCACAGTCATAATACCCTGATAATAGTGCATTCAGACAGTTCTGCTTCTGAGTTTGGACTTGAAAGCTGTTGAATGTCTTGCAATACATATTTACTTTGAAAGATTTACTCTAAAGCTCAAACCTGGACCCTCTGTGGTGAAGAGGCTAAACAATGGCTTCAAAGAGAAATTAAAGTATTCAGTTAAATAAAGTGCAACTAGAAAGCTCTTTGCAAGATTAAAACAAAAATTTTAAAAATAATTTTTTAACAAATACTTAAGATATTTTTTGTTGTCTTCATCACATAAGAAAAGTTTGGGTATTTAGATCTGTTATAAACTTGTTTCCTTGGCTCAGACCATTAAATTTTGGGATATCCCTTCAATATGTGATTTTTTTTCTTTATTTTATAAGTGGATGGGATAATAATAAAATTAAATAAGTAATTTCTTTCTTTTTAGTTTGAGTTACTGTCAGTGAAATCTTACACTTTTGTAAATGTTCCTTTAAGCATTCTTTATATCTTCTGCTTAGCCTTGAGTTTTAAATACTACACTCACCTGGTTCTCATTATAAAAATTAATGCATTTTAATCAGCCAGAGCTACATATTTGCCGCTCTTACTTCCGGACAGATACAGAGAATTCTTTGCACTAGAATTTCTAAAATGCTTGGGGAGGACCAGCACTGAGCAGCACAAATATATCACTTTTATGCTGCCTATTGCTATTTTCACACTTTCAATATCCACTTATCTTCAACAAGACCTTCAGAGGAGAGGACTTCTTAATTCTGCTTTGAGTATCCATTAGGTACATCAGCTATTCAGCAAGAGAAACTATTAACTCTGATCATGTTGCTTTGCCATCCTCTACAATAATAGTCCACACACAGTAGTTAGTATGCAGCCACTAAATAAATATTTTTTTTTAAAAAAAAGGGTTTCCAAGGAAAGTTTTCAGAGGCTGGAATCTTGGAGTGGTTTACAGACTATGTTGTAAAATCATAAAACAATTCCACTTCACAAGATCACTGTTAAAAACTAAATGATCTGGATGGATGTGTCAAAGAAAGAGATCAAATACCTCAGACTGACTCCAATATTTCCTTATTTTCAAACTAACTCAAGTGTGAAGTAGGCAAAATCAGAGTCTCAAATTCCCAAATGATACCAGAAAAGACACAGAAATTCATTTGGACTCATTAAATGGAATTTATGCTCCTTCTGATCTACTTGAGCTTTCAATATCATCAAACATTTTATTCACATACTTTTACATGCTTTTTCTTATATGTCTACAGAACCATCAAAAAAAAACCAGCGAACAAACCAACTAACCAAAACCAAAAAAACAACACCAAAAAACCAAACCAATCCAAGCTCAAAGCAAAAAAACAAAAAGAAAAAAAAAACAATTCATACCAACAAACCAGAGCAATTAAGCGAACTAACCCCGCTAAAATAAATTAATATTTTAACTCTGAAAATGATCTTATAGATTTGCTAAACCAAAGCTATATAATATGTTTTCTAGAACATTCCTTCCCCATAATTTCCAATTATAATAATCAGGAAACTCTGGTTAAATTTCACACTAGTCTGCATCCTTAAAAGTTTTGTTTCATCAATAAACATGTCAAAACTAAGAAATTAGATTTTGGGCCACACTTGAATCAGAATCTCTCACTTCTCCAAAAAATTTGGAAGCAAACTGAGGTATTTAAACAAACATTTATGAATAACTACTAAGTTTGGCGCTAAAGAGCCCACTTCATTTCTTTGGGATGGGGCTGTGATATTCTTTATCATATCTCAGATTTTTTTTTTAATCACAGCTTAGATTTTTACTATTTTCATCTTCAGCTATAAAAATGTCTTTTTTATCAGGTCACAGGTGGAACTACATCATCTGAGACTGCAAGCATTCAGCTGAGAACACAGCTAATGCTTTCAGAGCAAAAGCAGTTTAAATACTACGACATGTCCTTTAATCACCTCCTTCATGTACCCAGCCATTATTAAACACATATAAGGGAATGGGATAAATATTTTTAACACAAGAACAGGCACAGTCCTGGGAGGCACATTCATCAGTAGCTTTTTTTAAATCAATCAGTATTCTTCTCAGAAAGCTCTTTAACCCTCTATGATGGATAAAGACCAGAATTTTTTCCTCCCATTTGATTCTTTTCTTTATTGCAGGTGGGAATGGGTCCAGCTGAAAATGTGTCCTGAAGGGGAATCTTGGATTTCATTAACCAGATACTTCATGATATTCCTAAGCATATTGTCTCTTCTATTTTATCCACAAGACTGGGGAGGAGAGGCAAGAGGAGAAATAAAGTTTGAACACTACAACTCACTTATTTAACTTCAGTAAAAATATATATGTGGAGTAAATTCCCTCTCATAATGCATGTCAAATGCTACACATTTGCTAAGAACTGTGTATATATATATATATATATATATATATATCAAAGTAAGCAGAATGCTCCTTCAGTCTTCTAAGTAAATATTTTTGTTTGCTTCGGTTTTGGAGCTTTAGGTGGTTTTTGAGGATTTTGGGTTTATATCTTTTGTTTTGTTTTATTTTTTAAGAAAAGCTCCTCCAGATCAAGGCTTTTGTTTGTTTATTTAGGATATCATTTCAATGGATTGCGGTGTCCTATGTCTTCCTTTCTAATTCCAGGCTTAAGGAAGGAACAAGAGGCATATTTTCAGGATGTTTTGTCAGTAGTATTAAAAAGATACTTAGCATAAGGAAAAGAAGGTCTACTCCTCAGTATAACTATTTTCAGTATAATCTACATAACACCTTCATTTTTGTCAAATGAAGCATATCTGGAATCATATTACATTAAAGACAATAAACGGAAATCATAGACATTACCAAAGGAAAATGTAAACTTCCTTGCTGCATATGGAAAATATTGAAGTATTAAAACAAAAAAACCAAACCAAACCAAACCAAAAAACCCCACTACTTGGCATAATATACTAGTCATCATTCTTTCAGATATATTCTTTTTATTTTAACTGTCTTAGAGGAATCTCATTATCCAAAATACATGAAAAAACCCAATTAAATTATCCCAAGTCTTCTAAGAAATTGTTCTACTAATTAAAACAGCTTTGCATTGCTTGGCATTGACTTTATGGGTAGGATTTTTTTCCAATACAAGCTGAACTTTAACTGCAAATATAAGACTTAATGATTTTAATCTTGTTATTTGATGTTGTACCATTATAACCTACTAGTCTCAAATTGCTTCCAAAATCTGAACATTGATTTCCATCTCAAGTGGTAGAGTTTTTACTTCTTGCTCTGGTTTTCTCAAATTCAATCTGGTCTATGACAAACAAAATAATACCATACATTGCACAACTTTCTCATTTTAACTTTCACTGTTATTTCTTTTGACACATATCAGTATGGAAGGTTTTCAGGTGACTTTTGTTAATTTATAAAATATAACATTTAGAGTATCACAGGAGGAAAACTTCTCATTCTATTACTTTTAATATGTTCTACAACCTTTAAGTCATTCCTTGATAGACTAACTATGTGGCTCCATTTTGGAAAGGGAAATCCATTCTCATTTAGAGAATATTTTTACTGCATTCTTTTGTTCTTCAAAACAAACAATACATATTTATAAAAGTTGAATTATAATTATTTCACTTGACTAAGCATGTTAGTATTTATTATTTTACATATAAGTTATGGCTATTGCTTTATCTGATTTTGTGTTTTCCATTCAACTAATTAGAGATTTGTGGCCTGCTTTCAACAGAAAGCTATAAAAAAGTTTTCACTATTTACAGACATTCACTTTATACAAGCTGTACAACTGTTTAACCCATTTTGTAGATGCTTAATGTTTTCCAAAGGCCAGTTTGTATTTATTTTGTTTTTTTGTGGGTTTTTTTGGTAATTGATTTAGAATCCTGAAACATGAGAGGCTTCCATGTTTTATTGACAATTATAATTTATAAGCCAAATAAACTGCTAGTATCTAGGGTCATCTTAAGGGCATATTTTAACAAGTGCATCTGGTTTTGACTTCTGTTCTTGCACTGCATTGGAGTTACATACTTTTTAACACTCGTTTGGGTTTGTTTGTTTGTTTGTTTTTCAATTAACTATAGATTTTGAACAATGTTCTGTTCTTCACACGTTATGAGATGATTCTATCTTTTGAAAGACAACCTTACTGACAAGACCATATGATGCAGCATTCTATTGTATCTTCATACAAAATGACAATATTTTTATGTATCTGTTCTGTCATTTATAATGTCAAAAACATATGAAAATATAATTTCTCTTCCCTGCCAAAAATATAATAATGTGCTAGGAAAAGATTAAATATTAGAACTAATGTCTGAATTTATTCTAACCAAGTTAAGGTCTGTTTATAAAAGACAATAATGGCAGATTCATGTACTGGAGGAATATCAAATTGCTAGTGTAGCTGTATAAATCTCCTTCAAAAGTTATTTTACAAATGAAAACATTCATCTCTCACAAGAGAAAGTGAGAGGAAGGAAAAATATCATTCACATGAGATGTCCTTCTGGAGACAAGGACTCGACCTCAGTAAATCTTTGAGACTTGCAATCATCCAAAAATCTGAGAAAGATATTTTTAGACTTCTCAGTATGTGACAAAAGGAGTTGTGTGCAAACATTCATGCAAATACCTTCAAGTTTTGTGGATGGAAATATGGATGTTTAACTGTAAGTGGTTGGAAATACAGATTTTTAATCACAACAGCAAATTTCTTTTTACTACCTGCTAATTGACATATAAAACAAAACATATATGTAAAACAAAGTAAAAAGTACTCAAGCAACACCTCAAATTCACACCAAAGTTTCATGAAACATTACAGCAGATTTGTTCATCAATCTATGTCAATCATTGCTAATACGATTACTATACATATAGTCATAAAAATATCAAAGAAATGTCATGCCATAAATTGAAAGCTTCACAATTCTTGATGTGCTGAATGATGCTGTTATCCTATTTTTATTTGTTATAGTTTCAAGGTGGCTTAGGGACTTCTGTGGTTACTCTCCTTATTCTCCCAAATGAAGGGAACATTAGACAAGGTGAATGCAAAGCCAATGTTGCACAGGCCAACATTTTCCCACAATAACACGGTTTCATCTCAAATCTTGTCCAGCTCAGAAACTCATGTGACCAAATCCATAGCCACTTGAACCCAAGTACCATTTGGCTCTGCTGCTAGTATGGTTTAATTAGAAAATTTCCTTTTTATGTTTTATCTTTCTTTCTGAAGGACTGTGTCCAATTTTAGTTACAGTTTTATAAGTTCAGTAGTGAGGGACTACATGGGTTAAACCTACCTAAAGGTGAAGGTAATGAATTTTTCATTAACCTTCAGCCAGGCTGGATGGTTCCATCTACTTATTTCAATTACCTGTTTTGGAATATGTTGAAGAGATTAAAATTGAATGCACAAAACTAGCTTCTACTTGTCCATAAAGTGTTCATAGTTTATTCACCAGATTTATGTCTCAATCGGCAAACATGAAAGCTGTACATATTATTCTGTGTGTTTATGTTCTGGGCCAATGGGCTCAGCATTATTCTGTAAGATTTGGTTCTCATTATTACTCTGCCCTGACAATTCCCACATCTGTGATGTTGATTTGATTATTTGGCTGTACAAGCGTTGTCCTGTAACAGGGGACAAGCTTTCCTTGCTGCATATTAGTGCTAACTCCCATCTGAGAATACTTTACAGAGCCATGATTTGAATAGTAACATACAAATCCACTCAGCCTTTGGCAAGGGCTATTTTTAGCTTTCCTCCACTCTCAATTTTCCACTAGGTGTGTGTGTCTGGAATACAGCCAGAGTAAGATTTATGTCACAAATAGCAAGTGTGATTTAGGAATGAAGACCCCATTATTATGTTATCAGTGATGGACTCTGCAGTCACATAAATCTCATCACAAGAGCCAACAGAAGACATAATGGGAATATGGCTGTCCTAACTATTATGCCATTAAAATATAGGAGAGTAGGATGACTATTGAAGAGGTATTTTCTTTCAAGTTCATATCGTGAACCAAATCTATCTTTTACAGGTGAAAAAAACCCCTCACATTTTCAAACTAAATAGAACTAGGATTTTAATAATCACATTATTGTAAAGCTCTGCCCTGGCAGTTGTACCATGGAAATAAGTTATGCAAGTATTAATAAAATGTACCTGGGTACCTCAATGGGACTTTTTTGGTGAGGAAGTCCAAGAGAACTGGCACTATCAAAGGATGCAACAAACTCCACAGCTTGGAGAGGGGAATAACTTTGTTATCTAGCACAACAATTAATAAAAAAATACTTTATTTCATGTATAAACAGCTGCAACAATGAAATGTTTTTTATGAGAATGTAAAAATTATTTAGTAACTTGTCCCAACAAATTTCCTCAAAGACAACCTGCCCTTTCTCCTGACATAGGAGGTAAAACTGTGTGGGTCTCTTTTATTCCTTTCCCTTTTGTTTTCTTTTTACTGTAGAAAAAATTAATTCAGTAACAGAATTTACTTCCCTCTCCTTTCAGTGCTTTTCTGATATTAGCTGCAGAGAGTTCACACACACAGCTTGGTAGATTTTGGCACTGTGAACATGAGACAGCTCTACACCCTGCTGCTGATTTATACATGCAAACAATATACATTTCCTCAACATGGATTAAAGGGTGTGCAAACCTCTTTGATGGGCAAGTTCAAAAGAAAAATAAACTTCATGTATTTTTTCACATGATATACTGGTATGCTTACTCAGGCTAAATGGTTTAAATATGCTGATTTGTCAGGAGCTTTAAACCTGAAAAGAAGCCATGTTCAGCCACATCACGAGAGTAAAACCAGCTTTTATAGACAGTATTTTCTAACATGTTAGGCAGGTGTGAACTAATGAATCATCTTTGCTGCTATGCAGCTAATTAGCAACAACAGGAGTGAGGTTTTTGCAAATCAGGAAGGCTCTTTTGTCATTTCTCAAGCAAACATGCAAGTAAAACTTATAAATCTTTTAGATCTGTTTAGATAACCCTGCACTGTGCATAAACTAGAGGTTTGTCTGTTTCTTAGGGATATTCCTGATTTCAGCAGTCCTTGTAGTCCATGTCCCAAACAAACACTTTAAAAGCTCATTTGATTTATTCTGTTATTAAGTACGATGTTACAAAATCCATCTAAGCAGCAGTGAAGTGAATATGCAAGATATCTACAAGTTTTCACCAGACACTTAAAAGTCTGTCACCAGCTCCACTAGTTTATAAATCCACATGGTTTTCAATATTCCCAGGATACGGACATTTTAACATTTCTTATCCAGTTAATCACAAATCCTATCCCCAAATAGATGTCCTTGTGATTGCATTACATTGCAGAGATTATGTTATAGTTACTGATCATAAGGAAAATAGAATCATAGAATGATTTAGGCTGAAAGATCACCTCTAAGTTCCCCATGGGAAGGGACATTACCTTTCCCACATGAACAGACCACAGATAGTGGCCCATAATCAAATAATAGAGGTTTCCATATGTTCTATTTTTACCACTTCAATTAAGCTTGTTCCACTGTCCTGACTTATTTGAAAGACATGCATAAGAGTGAATAATGGCAGAGGTGATATCAAGAAGAAACAACTGAGATTTTAGAAGGGCATAATTAGTTAAAAATAATTTTCAGCTGGACATTCTCAAAATATTGCTCCCTCATGGCTTTCTGTTATTCATTTTAATCCTTTGTGAAAACAGCAGCCAGATGTATAATTCTGGAATAACTGGCAAATCAAAACACATAGAATAGATGAATCTTGCAATTTCAGAAAAAAAATCTTGTGTTTTTTTACACAAGCACAAAACTCTTTAGTATTTTATATAGATTACTGAGGCATTTTCCTATTGTCTCATTTCATATATTGGTCAAGTGTTGCCCAGAAAGGAGAATGAGCTGAATATTTCACTGGAACCTCCCTTTTGATGACTGCAGTCACCCAATAAAACTCAGAAAAAGGTTTTATTTTTTTTGTAGCTCGGCTCTAGGAATGGAATTTTACCAGTTTCATGTGCATGGGAACTCCACTGTCATCCACAGTTCTTCCATCTCACCTCACTTCTGATTGAAAATAACACACCAAAGGGACACATAAAGGGGTTTCTCAAGTCAACAGGAAGGTTTAGGAATGTCTAAAGCTCTCCATGCCCTTCACTTAAAATATTCAACTCTTGGGTCATTCCCTGGATTGAGAGGGAAGGGGAGTTGACATTCATGCTTAGAAACATACAATTAGACAACTATTTAGATTCCCATTGTGTTCCCTGATAGAACAAAGTGACACAATTGCAATAGGTTTATCCAGGAAGTCAGAAAACAATTTATGTAGGACTTTAATGCAAGGGTTTGGTTTTTTTTCAGAAGGAAATTGTTGGGGAAAAAAATAACTGGTATGTGAATTTGTTTAAGACATGGTTCTAATTAATGAAGACTTTGCTGTGGAACTTCAACTCAGCTGGAATCAGATGCTTTTTTCATGGAAATTAAATGCAAGCATAATGATTCAACTCTGAAACATAAAGTGGATTTTGCCAGCAAGACAGCAGGATAGATAATGAAAGTGTTCTTAAAAATAGCCTGCTGCAACCCTGTTCTCAGTAAGAATCAATTTCATATTTGCTTTTTATATGCTGTAGAAATCCTTCTTTCACAAAGCACTAGGCTTCTTGTCTGTACTATTAGTAGTCACTTACTCATTATGAGGCAATTCATTGTGCTCATGGAAATAAATCACCTTTGTGCAAAAGCCTAAGCACAGAAATTTTTTTTTAATCTTATTCTTTTCCATAGCTTTGGAAAGGGAAGAGTTTACACTTGTCCTATGTTTGATACTGATCACATGACACTCCTGTCTATAACTCCTGCAGATAGCTCTCAATATGCAGTGAAATCAGGGAAGAAACACGAATAAAATAATAACCTTTTTTTTTTCAAGTCTTATAGAAAGAACGATTTAACTGGGGATGGAGAGTATGTGTATATGCAAGGGAAAACAGGATGTCAGGAAATGGAACCCTATTACAAATTTTCTACATACTCTAAGCATTTTGAGATTCAACAGCTGTAAGATACAAGATATAAATCCATATAGTCCACATATCAGCACATTACGACATTATTTTAAAAAGGAAATAAACAAGATTTGAGAGCCTGTTTAAAATTACAAAGCATCAACCTCAATGCAAGGATGGCCTAAATAGTCCATTCCTTCCCTGCACAGACAGTGGAGAAAGTGAAATAATGAAATAGATATGGTACTGAACTTAAAACTGAGACATGGCTTCCTTGGAAAAGTAATTTATAACACAATCACAGTAAGCACAAATCTATGTATCATGAAAGATAAATAAAAGAACAGCAACAATAAAATGAGTCTTAGATCCCAATTTATTTTTCGCTTTTAGTTAAAGTTTATGAAATAGTTCTTCAGGCTTTCTTGGGTAAATTGCAGAGAAATGCTATTAAGCCTCTGAAATAGTTTAAGGATTGGGAAATAGACTGAAACTCACATGTGGGTTCACATTTACATTCAAAGTTCTAGCATTCAGGTACCTCATCTTCCCACATTGAAATATTACCCTATTTTCCTCCCTTGAAATGGTCTCAAATGTATTTGCTGCAACCACTGCATCTTCCAAACCTATTTGATGATTTACGTGGTGCTACACAATTTCTGACACACGGTGGAAGGTGAGGGCATGAAGACTTTTGTTAAGTAAAAGTTTTCCAAGAGATTTTGTTGTAGAGCAGAGAAAAGGCAAAAGAACTGCACGTGAGAGGATGCAGAGAAAATCTGGATGCAAAAAGTACTTTTTGTAGGAAGCTGGTCCATATTGATTCTGCTTCCAGTTTCACCTGCTGGTGCCAATGTCCAGAGCAAGCACCTCCAACAGCCCAGTCTTTCAGGCAAGCAGGAAAAGTGAAAATTGGGAATTTATTTCTCATGTTTGCCTTTTCTTTCGAACTTTCCTTTCACTATCTGTTTTAGCCACTCCTGTATCACCTAGTTATTTTCAACACATCATTTTCATATCCAAGTCCCAATAAATATGCATGAAGTTATACTTTAACTTGAATCCAATCTGAAATACTAAGATTTTTGTTGGCAATAAAACCTTATGGAAATTTTACAGGAAAACTGTTTGTTCTAGTGAGTCTCAGACCACTGTAATTCTGCTACACTAAGATAAATATCCATCTAAATGTCACCTCTGAATGGTTTGAAATTATTCCCATCCATCATTTTTTGTACACTCACAGCAATTTCAGGTAAGTATTTTCATAGCAAACACTGTCTTGTGCAAAAAATAAAAAGTCTATCCTACATATTTCTATGTATTATATTTTATTTTAAAATAAAGTTTACTGCTGAATTATGGAATGCTTAAAAAATTATTCTTGTCATCTCCAATGAAACACTTTATTAAAAACAATTTTCATAATACTTATCTATTTACATTTTAATTCTTCCATTGATTGTTATCAGGTCGTGAATTTAAATTATAGTGAATAAACACTGAATTCAGAAATTCATGTTTTTTGTTGCTTTGGGGTTTTTGTTGGGTTTTTTTTGCCTACCAAAGACAATAATAAGGTTAAATTTTGATTGTTAAACAACATTGTTTTCTATTGCACTCAAACCACAAGGGAAAAGAGAGACCAAAGGGCCTTCTGATAATGCTATTATTGTTCCTTGGCTCATGCACAGATTTAGCTGTGATGGATGAAGGACAGAATATGTAGGGACTTTATTTAGCAAAAAAAATTGTTAATTCTTTGAATCAGGCATTTGTTCACAAGTCATCACCTACTTTTGTCATACACAGGCTCCTCAAACCACACACAGCAGTCATAATAAGTAAAGATGACCTTGCATGTCATGCAGTGCATGGCAGAACACACCTCTGCTATTGAATATATGGACCGCCACAGAACTGTTTAAAGGGAGAAGGTCAAGAAAGGAACCAGGAGTTCCACGTTTAAGTTTCTGACGTGACTTATATTACCAGCAAATGAACTGGGACAAAAGAGCACACTGTGGGAATTCACTGGTACGTCAGCCAAAGCTGGACTTGTCTTCAGCCTGTTTGCACCAAGCCCTTCTAGTTTATAAAACAACTTGAGTGACAGAATGCACTGACTTCACAGAGTAAAAACTTGCAGAGTGGAGTTGACTCTCTGTGCAAGTGTCCATGAGTGCAAGCATAGCCAGGGAGTTCTTAAAAACCCGTTTTTCAGGAAAATACCCATTGAAAGAATTGTATCTGTAGGCTTTAAGAAAAGAAATCTCATATTTTATAGTACAGGTCAATCAAAATTATTATATTTACCATTGATTCTCAATTTTTCCCCAGTATAATATTCCTTCATTAAATACATCACAAAAGTTAGAAACCACTTACTACAGCACAGCTCAGCTTTCTATGCACATTTACATACCACAGTGCATAGATCCAGTCTTAGAGAACAAACATATATATTCATTTTGAAAAAATTTAACTGGTGTCTTCAGAGGTGTATTTTAAACGTAACTTTTAATAACATTTAATTTTCTGTGTGTGCTGAACAACAGATCCTTCTCATCTAAGTCCGGAAAGGAGAATTGCCATGTTGATGAAGGCAACTGTGTTGAAGGTGCTTCCTCTATGGCAAAGAGAAAACAACAACTTGACTCACCTGTATATATTTACCTCCACTGTCTGGTCACAAAGGATGTTGAGATAAATGTACAGTTAACTGCACAGGTAAAGATAGAGTAAAAAATAGGAGAGCTATGACAATGACAGATTGCACCACTTAGCTCTCTAATGACTCTAGAGCAAAAGCAATTTAGTTTTCTATTAAAAGACATCCGTGTTATATAATCTGAAAAGTAAATTAGGAGAAAAAAGTTTAAGAGGTCCTCAGAAAATTCTGCTGTGAAAATACTATTAGACTACATGAAAAAAAAATGTTGCGATTTCAGTGTTAGTATAATGCACTACTCTTAGAAATGAAGAAATAAAAGATCTTTGTATGGCAGGAGTCTGTACCTAAACATGCTCAGAAATATACAGAGGTCCTTATACCTTTCTCTTTCTTAGCTTTTCAAGCAGCAAAAATGGGCAAGCTAAGCATGATCACCAGTTTCTTTTTCTTCCACTATTTTTTTCAGTTCTAGTAAAACTTCAAGGCTTGCTGTGTTAAAAATATTGGAAGAGCCTTTTTAATGGGGTCTGGACATACTGAAGAGTAACTAGGGAGAGCTGAAGATGAAAAGCCCTTTAGAGATGGGCTGCTTTAAAGTCAGAAGTTACTTATAGAATCATAGATCATACAATGGTTTGGGTTCGAAGGGTCATCAAAGCCCATCCAGTGCCACTCCTGCCATGGGCAGGGACACCTCCCACCAGCCCAGGTTGCTCCAAGCCCTGTTCAACCTGCCCTTGGACACTTCCAGGGATGGGGCAGCCACTCCTCACCCTCACAGAGAACAATTCCTTCCTGAGAACTAAATCTAAAGCTGTCCTTCTTTCCATGGGAAGTGTACTGGAAAATCCCATCTGTGCTCCCTTTCCTGTGACAGGTTGGACCAGGTTCTTCCAAGAGCCCTTCCAAACTGGGCTGTTGGGGTTTCTGTTCTGTGTCTGGGCTCCTTCCAACCAGCACAGCCAGTCAGGTCTCACCTACACATCTGTGACACTTCACTTGTTTTGTTTCTTTTCTCACAGCACAAGGCTGAGACAAAATCAGAAATGGAAAAAATCCCACACAAAGTCAGTGTTGGATCAATAGTGTCAATTTGTGTTTCTAATCTTTTCAGATTTACATTTTAGACTTTTCCTAAAACAACTATAAATTTTGGAGGCAAGGGCAAATTAATTTGGTTTTGCTTAGAAACTCTTCGTTTAACAAAGTCAAAAACAGATGAAACAAACAGATTTCTTTTGGGGCAACATGATTTAGATCCAGTACTAGTCCTACAGGGTGCCTTTATACTGTCCTCATGTGTTGTTTTCTGCAAATAACTGAGAAGGTTCACTGTATGAGTCCAAAGAACCATTACTGGTGATTCCATTAATAGACGTATGTTCCATCACTTCAGTGGATATTCTACAATGATAATTGTAAGCAATTGTATAGTAATAAGCAATTAAGAAAGCAATCTGTAATAGTGCATGTTAATTTGTATTAATTGATGCCTTTGCCTTATGTGTCCACAAGGATTTATTATTAAAATCTAAGTGATTAACATACATATTACTTATTATCATATTAAAAGAAAAAAATAGAAAAAAAATTTGAAATAGAAGTGTTGCAAATATTTTCAAATACATACATAAGAGTGTAACAATTTTGAATATGACAAAATAATCTTTAAAATTAGGGACCTTGAAGTTTATAAATCAAGCATTACCATTTTAGGAATATTCCTCCCTTTTGCATCTACTGAAATAAATAATCCAAACCTTCTTTAACCTAGTACTTATTATCTTCACATAATGAAGATTTAATGGTTTATCTTTTGCTAAATCCTTATTACTTACCTCCCATATAATCATTTTACTTCCCAGAAGTGATTTTCACCAGAAGCTATTAACTGTATGATTCTCACATTATTTTAAGCAGTACCACTTCACTTTCCTTAACTCTTTCCTTCATCTCTAGTAAATAATTTTTGTTTTCACTTTTGTAGAGATTTCATGTTTTTTTGAAAATGTTTCTGACCTTTTTGTTTTCTAATTCTAAGGACTGGGTATTAAAAATATGTCAACCTTCACGTATTTTAAGCTGAAAAGCCATGAAAAATTTATTTGTGTTTTCCACTGTTTAAATCTGCCAGCTTTTATTTTAAGGGTATTAAACAGTTGCTGGTTCTATCTAAATATACTGTTTCATTGGACTTCCTAAGTGAATATTATTGCTTGAATGCATTTTCAGGATATTTTCCATATTTTTCTGATCATCTTTTGGGCCAAAGGTTACCAAAGTGGAAACTGCTTTGTATTTTTCTTCACATCTGTGCATTGTCCCTCTTTTTGATCCTCATGAACTTTTGCACTCTGTTTTGCAATAGTTTAGGGTTCAGAAGGAAAAGATAAAGGTTTACTCTGTTCTCACTGAAGATTACACTTATTACCTTACAAGATTAAATGTAAATTTTAGGAATAGTGGCACCAATGGTAAATCAAAAATACAAACAAAGGCTAAAAGAACTTGAAGGTTATTAAAAACAGAATAACTGAACAGACATCCAGCATAGTTCGCAAACAAAAAAGAAAAGCAATCCTTTTAAAAATCCTGTTAACTTTTGCTTTTTTGTCCTTAGAGAAGAGTTGGGATTCAAATATAACAGCCTAGTTAACATGACTTTTAATCAAATCTTTTTTAATAAGTAACCTTTTCTCGCAGGGGAGAATTAACAAATTTTTTCACATTTGCTTTTTTTTCTTTTTTTTTTTAGAAATCTTTTCTATTCATCACTTCAAGCCTAAGAAAGAGAACTTTATATTCTCTGTCATTAAAGCAGCTTCATGGTGCAGAGCAGTAGTAGTGATATTAAATGAGCAAGGAAGCACTTAGCAAGAGAAAAATAGACAAGCAAGCACTGCAAATAACTTTTCTGTTTCTCAGGCTATATCTGGTTTAATGTTCCATAATTTTTCCACATGAAGCAAAACAAGGCTTGCATTGATTTTGAATGCTCAAAGCTGGGGTTTAAAGTCATCTACCAGAAAAGTTTGGATCTGAGAGCCTCAACAGCCTCTATTCAAAAGAATAATGTCTCTAGTGCGAGGAAATAACAATATTTTAACTAGAAAGCTGCTATATTTGACATTGCCTATCTACACAGACACATTTGTCTGAAATAACTCTGCAGGCAATCTGGGAAATGCCACCACACTAAAGGTTAATTAAACAGTAAGACATGACAAATCATACCATAGTGCAAATCTGTACATACCTCAGGAAGACAATGAGGCAGAAGGTAAAGCAAAATGCCTCTGGTGCACCAGAGATATTTACTTATTAGAATGAATGCATACTGAATATACTTTAAAAAAAAAGTTTTCAGATATTTCAAGTATCCATTTGCAGTTTCTAAACACAGAGGTAAAATGTTGGAGGAAAATTTGACCAAACATCTCGAAAGGGTTACAGTCCAATTCTGAACAAATACAAAGCCTATAGAAACTACACGACCTTGGACAAAAAGACAATATATCAGAGTGCAGAAATGCCTGTGGAAAAACTGCTTCAAAGTAATGACACTTTTCACTGTTTTTACTTTCTCTTAAAGTACAGGACGTTACGCTGTGCCCTCACAGGTAGAATTAATTATGGAGGTATTCACTGGAGTAACACCAGTTTGAGTCTTGGAACTATGATGAGATGACACAGATATGTTGTCAGACCCAAGTATAGGTGGAAAAGAAAACCAAAGCCCAGTGTGGGTCCTTATTTCAGATTGTAAGTGAAGTTTTCCAACACTTAATCAGATGTGACATAATGATTTGATTCTTCTTCTCAATACAGATTTAGACTACAATACTGGATATGCTGCACATCTTGCTCTCTTCCACTCTAAATAGCCTCATGTGATGTCTTAATTTTAATTATGTACTCAATTACAATCATAGTCCACCACCCGAGGTTTCATGCTAAGAAAATAGAATATGTCAGCCAGAAAGAGAAGGCTAAATCAGAACTCATGTGGTGAGGAGGCTGCAGCAAAATTTTGCCAGATGCAGTTATTCTTAATGATTCTAAATTATTTCAATTTGTTTCTAACTAATTTAAAACTCATTCTCAGTGGTAATTGTATTTTATATGATTATACCACAGCAAATTAGTATGTATTAAATCTCTCTCAATTCCAAAACAGCTGAGCTGTTGTTTGATCACTAGTATATGAATGTACAGAAAGGAATTTATCCAGTTTTTTATGAACAAATGGAAAAAAGAGGGAACCAAAGTGCCTTTGGAACAATGAGAAAGTTATGAAGACAAAAGGTAGGGACTTCTTGCAACATCTTTTTGGGGGGTCCTGGTCAAGTCATATAAACACACGTTTTCCCACCTGTCCCCCATGGGTACAAATGCTTTTTCATACCCTTTTATTTTCTACATATTTGGAAACAATTTGGTTAAGGGAATGATGCTTCTAGCAGACATGCAGCTACCTTCTGATATCTGACATTATGCAAGGCAGAAATTATCATCTACTTTCTGCCTTCTGCCTTTCCATATCTGCTCTCTCTAATCACCTCTTGCCACAGCCTATTGGCCTCACAAGTTATTTTATTTATTTTTAAAATAATTTTTATATATGTGTTTGCTGAATATTTGTGTTTCTGTAAAACCAATAGATTTAGTTTCAGTTCAATACTTTTATTATATGTTTTGAGGATGAAAAATTATTTTAAAACCAATCATAGATCCTGATACTAAAAATGTCTTTTAGGATGATATAACATAATGAAAGCTGGTCAGCTAAAGGCCTGGATATTATATCCAAACAGAATTTATTCAAAATAGATACTTTCTCAATTGCACACATTTATAGGAAGACTATATTTCTAAATGCAGTGTAATATGCTTTTTCTAAGTGTATCTTCCAAGAAAATTCCTTCTCTTCCTCTTTCCAAAACCAATGATGGAGTTTTGAGAAATATGCAGGTAAAATCATTTGTTTTCAGGGATTATGCCACGTTTTACTCTGCAGTCTTATCTGAAGAATACTTAAACCACATTTGTTGAGCAAGAGTCTTGTTTGTAGCCTCTGTGGTGTTGACTAAAGAGGAAAAATAAAGTATAATTGTGGAAAATATTTGGATTTTGCAACAATTACATACGGAAAATGTGATGATGTTGCAAAACAGATATTTTTAGTTGTGGTTGCCCCATCCCTGGGAGTGTCCAAGGCCGGGCTGGACAGGGCTTGGAGCAACCTGAGATGGTGGAAGGAGTCCCAACCCATGACAGGGGCTGGAATGGAATGGACTTTAATGTCCCTTCCAACACAAATCATTCTGGGATTCTGTAATTTCAAAATAAGTGGTTTATGGGATCTTATATAAATGTACCACATACAGATTCCTAAATCATTTTTCTAAAAGTTTGCATTAAACTGGTGACTCCTTAGATAGTCACCACTTTCGAAAGGCTTGGCAATTTTTTGCAACACCTGACATCAGCTCTTTAAATTTATGTATTTTCCAAGGCTCTGTCTTCTTTAAACTCATGCCTACTCTTGGACTGTCTCTTTGGACCTTTTCCTGCTTTGTGTCACATGACTTCATGGTATTTCTGGAGGTATTATGAGTTAAGAAATTCTCAAAAAATTCTGCCCTTCACCAAGAAAAATATTTCTGCTGATTTCAGCATAACAGGCACAAGATGCACAGACTTATTGCAGTGTCTTTTCCCTCATCTGTCATTTACAGTTTCCAGGTTAGTGTTTCCCTGAAGAAAAGCATCCTCTACCTAGTCCTGCACTTCACTACCATTTTTCAGTCATGCAGAACATCCTTGATTTCCTCTAAGCTTTCACAAAATCTGTATCCATTCTGACAGATAACTGCACTTTTCAACCACGACGGACATGTCTTAGCAAAGACCTTGGAGCACTTTTACTAGCAAAGAGGAAGAATCATCTTCCTTCCCAGTCAATCCTTAATACCATATTTATGTCCAACGAGCACTCATGTGTTCAGTAGCAGAGGGAAACCTCCCCAGATCTGATTTAAATCAGGTTTATTTGTCTTGCATACGCTGCTTTTTACAGGAGAGTGAATTATTACATACAGCATATAAAACACTTCCTCTGATCCAATTTCTTTTTAAAGGCAAACATTCACATTTAAATATCCTACCTGACATTCCCTGATGTTGTTACACAAATTTTTTGCATCATCAAATTGGGTTAATTTTCAGGGACTGGGTTTTTCAGTTTTGAAAACCTGTGCGATTTCAAAAAAAAATTCAAAACATTTTCAAAAAAACTGATATGAGAAATTATTTACTAATGATTTAATACTTTTAGGGAAGCAGAAGATGCCTGAAAATGCAGGAATCATTGTTTTCAAAATGAACGGGCAAGACAGCAATATCATTAAATTTGACAGTGTTCAAACAGGTGCTGTATTTGAGATGTCTGCATTTATTTAAAAATAAATTGACATCTGTTCTATGTAGTGCATCTTTTGGTAACGAACTCTTTTATAGGAAAACCAATATATATTTTTAAAATAGGTTTCTATATTATATATATATAATATATTTATTTCATTTTTATATATTATTTACATATTATATATAGTTATATTCTATTCTATTTCTATAAGCCACTTGGACACGAGAAGGAAAAACCAACCTACTCCTTCAACCCAACAATTAAATGGATTGTACGACCATGCTGTGTGACTGGTGGGTGTTGTTGCTTTTCTTGCCTTTCAGACCAGAAATTGATCTGAAATACACAAACGAGAAACGGAAGTTTAACACTAAAAGATTTGTTCTTACTTTGACTCAAATTTAAGGACAACAGGCAGGTTCTTGTATCATTTCTTGCTTTGCCTCTGTGAGCAGAAATAAAAGTCCTGGGGGTCTTCTCCTTTGTATCTTTTGTGCTCTGATCATTCCAGCTCTAATTATTCTGCTCTGAAATTTTATTTTTTGGCTACACCACAAAAAGCGTTTAAGCTGCTGCTTTGCAACATAAACTTGAAGTCAATTTTAACAGCCATACCTTGCAAAGGGTCAATAACTCTAATGCAGATGATACATTTTTGCAATCAGAAAATCATTCAAAAGTAACAAAAAAGAATGAAAAAATGTTAAGCTGAAGAGGAGAGATCCCTAGCAAAACTTTAGAGTTAGTTACTTTTAGGCAATGAAATAAATCAAGTCATTCCTCTGAAAATTTATCTTCAGTGCTATCTGAAAACTTTCAATCAAAACTGATTTGGAGAAGAAATTACTACTTTCCACCATCAGCAACAACAAAAACCGATTTGACTGCAAATTACAGAGGGATTTTAAGACTGTGTTTGAGTAGTAAAAACTGAGAATTAAATTCAATGTTGCTAATTCAAAATTATTAACATAGGCAAAATCCTAATTTCTCATAGATAGTTAAGGGTTCTGAATGACCTATTACTACTAATCAAATACATAGTAGTAATACATACAGTATCCTCTTCTTCCCGAATTATTTATGGGAAATGAAGACTAAAGAACTAGAGGCTTTTTTCTTCTTCTCATCCTTAAGAAATATATGCCTCATTTTCAATGGGGAAAGAAAACACCTCTTTTACAGTTAAAAGGGGTTATTTCTCTTTCTGTGTCCACATCTTGTCCCCAAACCAGTTTTTACAGCTCATTTTGAGTTTTATTTGTGATATAAATATGAAAAACTGGCCCTTTGGACCAAATTTTGCCTTTTAACTTCACCTTACCTCTACTATGACGATAATTTTCCACATTGACCAATATTAAGTAGAAAAATAAACATATTAAGTGGTTAATAGTTACTTAACAAATATTATACTATCCTATATATTAACTACTTATCACTGGAGGCTTAACAGATAACTGAGTAAGAAAGAGATATTTTTGTTTATATAGCAAACATAAATGTTAATGAGGAATTATTGATTGTCTACTTGAATACATAACAAACTTGCTCCGATTTTTCTCTGTAATGAACTTTCCTGAAGCATGACGTTTTCTTTAAAATAACGAAAGAAAAATTAGAAAAAAAAACAAAAAAAAACTGCCCAGGCTTCAGATTCAATGCTACAAAAAGCACAGGCCACAATGCCATGAAAATGCACAATATTTACAAAGAAAAAGACAAAGTGTATCACATATTGTTGTTCTCTGCAAATTAACTGTATTTTGGTGCTGTAGCCAAAACACGCTGAGATTCTGTTTGCCTTAACTGCAATACCGATGCAGAGGCACTTCCATTCTGCATAACCCAGAAAGGGTGGCAAAATAAAGCAAAGAAAGGGCTATTTGGTGAAAACAAACAAAACAAAACAAAACAAAAAAAGGCCATTAACAGAGGCACAGATAAGGTTAGGATTCTTACCTCTCAGGTCAGCTCTTCACAAATCCTCCTCTGCCACACACACCCATCCAAGATGCACCTGAGAGTGACACCAAATAATTATGAGCTGATCAAAACCCAGGGAATAGGTGGTGTGTGCTCTCAGATCCGTGTTCTTCCAGCAATAACAGTGGAACCAGGGAGTCACATCTCATTATTTGTACTTGTATAAATGAGATTACAGGCAGGACTTTTGTCGTTCTCACACAGGCTGTGACCTTTTCATGGGAAACAATCTTCTGCTCTGAAACTGGATGTTCAAATAAACTGCCCTCACATTCAAAATGAAAAATAATTGCCTTTTTTTTGTTTTGCTTTTTTTTTTCTCATTTTCTTCACTGTGAGCTGAGCACAGGAGAATTCATTAGTGTGGTGCAAATCTCATTTTTCATAATATTCTGGTCAGAATGAGATATTCTTTTGCTGTGTAGAGTTTAGTGTTCCTTAGGTTCTAGAGTGATTAAGTCTGCAAGGTTGGTCAAAACATAAACACAGCAGAGAAAGACCTTGCTTTTATCCTTGGCAATTTTGCAGTCTTATGCAATTTCATCCTCTGAAGTCAAGGAGTTCAAGCTTCTTTCCAACATCCCAACTAAATGAAAGCACCTAAGCTTTATACTGACTTTTCTTTTTCAAAGGAAAAATAAATGTTAAGATTTATGCTGCTTGATCTGCCAAGAACAGCAAATACTTGTTCAGAAATACATTTTAAGTGTTGCTTCCTGAATATCCTCTGGTTTTCCCCTCTTGTTCTAGGTCAAATTCAGTCAAAGATTCACCAAGATTTTTCACATGAAGAATTAGAAATATACAATTTTTTTAGCTAAACATGGGGCTAGATAGTGTAAATTAATTTGCTTTTCAAAATCTATTTTCTTTGTACCTTCATTAAAAGAGCAATCTTCATTTCCAAGACTAATATGCCAGGAAGAGAGTAAAGTTTTATTTGAGCACAGCTATTCTCAACCTTTCAACCTCATCTTTATACAAAGATGCTAAGAAAACAAAGGAGCCTCCGCATTCAGACCATACTTTTGATGTGAGTTTTATGTCTCTAACTAATCATTGCTTTTTACAAAATACATTTTGCTTTTGAAAAACATCTGACAGGCATATTAATGTAGCATTTAAACCTCTTATATTGTCTACAAAACACTGTGACAGTGTGTTCATGGAATCACTGAAGGAAAAGCAAGAATAAACAGTTATATTGCACAATTAGTGATGAATCTATTAAGGCTGCAAAAATCAGCCACAATGACTTTGAACAACCAGCAATAGTGAAGGTGTCTATATGTGTTTTGCACATTTTTATGTCATGGGTATCTTCAGAAACTTATGGCAGGTCCCCCAGCAACTCCTGGCAGGTTATGGAGCATCTTCCTCCATCTGTTCCTGGCAAGTCTTCCCATAGACACTGTACTATTTTTAACATGTAACTTACTGAAACCTAAAACTTTCTGCCATTGCTTTAACTCGCCTTTAGTTCTTCATTAAGGAGGCACAAGATGTGCCATGGCTAAAGTACTGATATCTGCAGCATGGAAAGGAAGGTTTCGATATCCATCTGAGCTTTTTTCTTTTAATCCTTTCGGTACTGCAGGTCTACACTTCCTTTAGGAGATTTGCTTGGTTACATTTCAGAACTCTCACTAGAAACCAATTTTTCTGACATCAGGTTTTGTCTGTGGGAAGATTTATGTACATAAGCTTTAATTTAATCACTTAATTTAGAAAAAAAAGGTTTAAAGTCAGCACTATAACAAATAGTCCTATCATTTCCTCAATCAATTTGTAGTAACATACAAAAACTGTACAAATAAGAGCGAAATCTAATTAAATTGCAAATGTAATACATTATGATATTCTGACCAAAGTTACAAGCCTTCTCTCTGCACAAAATCTATGCTCAGTGTGTTCAGAATGTCTTCCCTGGGTGCCATGTGAATATTATTGCAATACTTATCCAAGGTATGGCTTATAGAAAAGAGGAGTGTGATGTGTTGGTCCTGCAGTCCTTGCATGTCCTAATGGCCCATCGAAATTACAGTGATATTATAAATTAGATCAGTAATACTCAATGAGATGACTACCTAATGCACACAGTCAGGTCCAGCCCTTCTTCTGCTTCACTGCTGTCTTAGTCTTCTGTGGCTTTTTACCCAGCAGTGCTTGTCATAAAAAACATATGGGCTGAACTAAGAATACATGTTCTCAGATTGTTTTTTTTTTAATGTCATCCTTGTTAACTTTACAGTAGTGTTATTGGAAAGCATATTTCCATTAAAATCCAGCTATTGCTTAGCATGGCAGATAAATGCAGGGAAGATGGAGAATGACAATTCTTCATTAAAAAAAACCATATAGCCCTGCCTTTTAGCAATCCAAGTCCAACTCTTTTGATACCTCTAAAAGAATCAGATGAGCAGAATGATTTATTTAGCTCCCATTTTTGTTTCCTCCAAATTTCTGTTTTTGTTGTTCCTGGTTTTCTGAAGCCTGAATGGATGAAGATCTGGAGTTTAGATAAAGAAATAAACAGTAGCTCACAAAACTTAAGCATGGCAAAAACTCTTATTTTAATCTTTCATTATATATATATCTTATTATAATTTTAATAATGTGTGGTCAGTTCAAATAATTCATAAATAATTCATAAATAATGAAGGTGTTAGAAAGCCACTGTGTAAGAAAATAATGATCTGTCTCTCAGAAGCACTTACAGGGCTGTCAAGCAAATGAGCAATTTATTTCACTTTCTCTTGTTGGTAAGATCAAAATTCTGATATAATATTAAACATATCCAAAGCCCTACATTTGTTTTAGTTCTGCTCTGTTTTTCTTTCTCTCTTTCTTTTGAGCATAGCCACTCCTCACGGAGCCCAAATATTCTTGTTAAACTCACAATAATGTCATGTGGTAGGTGCAACTGCCTAATTCATCATTTTCTCAGCTTTAAGAGAAATTCACTCTTTTGATTCTGAGGTGGGAACAAGCAGTAAAAAGAACTTCACCATATAAACTAGGGGTTTTTTGGGGTGAGTTTGGATATTTAAGATTAAGGTTAACATTTTCTGCAGCCTTGTTCAACTCACCTCTAGCTGTCTTTATGATGACATGTAATTCTATGAGTAAATGCACTTAGAAATACCCCACCTTCAAACTGTGCCCTACTTCTATCCAGAAAGCAGCCTGCACCTGGTTGACAGAAGGCTTAACCTACAAAGCTTAATATGCATAGCAGCACTGACTTTAGCCCAAAATGCAATATTCATGACCTGTGTTGTCAAAAAATTACTGTGGTGATGACCGTATAATAGCCTCATGAAGAGAACTCTTCCCTACATTGTAAACCTTGGTTCTAAACCTGATAGAGCCTGACAGGAACTATTTCCTACCATGCAGAAAAGATTTTAACACTCAAGGCTATGTTAAATGTTAGAAATAGCCCTTTTGCATCAGCTATTTGACTTTAATGACTGATTCCCACAGCACTGTGTGGACTGCACTAGCCTGAATGTCCCAGTTCAGTGGTGCTTTCAGCATTCTTAGGTTTCAGCAAGATTTCTTTAATAAGTTTCTTTAATAAGTTCTAAAAGTCAGGCATCTACTAATAATAGCACTATAACACCTGTAAGTCTATTTCAGAAATAGCAGAATATAACCAATATTCAGTAATTTATACCATACCCATAAGTATTTCATTACTCTTCCTTTCCTGATCTTTCATTATTTGCTGCTCAAGGCCAACTTGTATGAATGGAACAGATTTGAAGGGCTGATTTTTTTGAGTCGAGCTTTCAGAATTCTGGTATTCAAGCAAGGCAGACAGAGCTTAGAAAGTAAGTGTTCTGTGGTCCAGTAACAGGAAAGTTCAAACCCTTTTATAAAAACAATGGATTAGTATATTGTATCCTTCCACGCCATCAATGCAGCCTCTACACCTACACTGCACTCCCTGTGATTTGCACATAATTTACAATTGTATCAGCTTAACATTCTTCCCTCTGCAATATTTATACTATCATTATCATTGTTACACATGGGTATCTTCAGTCATCAACCAGTGAAGTCTGTCACCTTATATAGCTAAGGAATATTATCCTAATTTTAGAAAAGGAAGATTGAATAGCAGAGAAATGAATCACTTGTCCAAATCAAACAGAAAATCTATAGATGGCAGAGAATGAAGCTGTATTTCTTGAACTGTAATCATATGAACACCTTTAATATTTATCTAGTGGATCCACACTGAGGTTTTGTACCTTGAGAAGTTGGCAAATCTAAATCATCTAAAGCTTCTCTGAAGACCATAAATTTCAAAATCTCATTAAGTACATCCTGCATTTAGAAATACAAAAAATATTTCAAATTAAAAAATAATAATTAATAGACTTGTAAAAGTCATCTGACAGAGGTCTATGGTACAGTAATTAAAACTGACTTTACCTTTGCCTTGTCAGTTTTCAAAATTAAATGCTAGTCCAAACGTATCTACAGGAGACTTATTGTGTTATGGAGATTGATTTAAGGATAACTACTATCTGAAAGGGGAGATAACCTAACATACAGTACTTCAATACAAGGCAAAACTAGAATTCGAGAGATTTATTATTTTATTTTTAATATGTTACAATATTTTCACTGTTGGTTCTCCTAGACATGGTTTCCTGAAGTATAGAGACCCGCAGTCTGGTTATGTAGGCCATGGGCTGTGTGGGAACACACTGTGATTCCCACAGTTTCTTTCAGGAAAACGTTGAACATCCTGATGTTATCTGACTGATAGCAAGAGATGCTTCTCATCTGCTTCAGTAATAGTTTGCATTACAAATAACCTGTTCAGCATTTTTGCAATGATCCTAAGAACAGAGACACACACAACTCTTCTGAGCAACAGCTCTAGAGGACATGTCACTTTTACTGGTTCAAGTCGTAGACAGCTTGATATGATGCCCCTGCTCCAAAGAAAACAGTAAATTAAATAGAAATTCAAGAATGTAAGTGCTGCTTCTAAGGTCTCTGTGATAGAAAAGGTGAACAAAACACGTACAAAATAGAAAACTGATGTAAATTTACAAAGGGAAACCATGCTTAACAAGCTTGATGAAAATCACTGAAGAGTAATGAAAGCTGGCAGCAGTGACTCTGACAAGTTTACTTAAATTTCAGAAGGGCTTTCCTAAAAGATTGTTACACATGATTAACAAGTGCTGCATGGTTTGTGATGTTACAAATGAAAAAAAAAAAAGAAAAAAATAAAAGGAAATAAAAAGAAAGTGTATTAAAAGTAGCAACTAAAAGAGGGGATACTGAGGGAACCAATCCACAAAAAGGGCTGCAAGGCTGACCCTGGCAACTCCAGGCCTGACAGCCTGACCTCAGTGCCTGGCAGGGTTATGGAGCAGATCATCCTGAGCGCAATCACACAGCACCTTCAGGGTGGACAAGGGATTAGACCCAGCCAGCATGGGTTTAGGAGGGGCAGGTCCTCTCTGACCAACCTGATCTCTTTTTACAATCAGGGGACCCATCTGATGGATGAGGGGAAGTCTGTGGATGTGTCTATCTAGACTTCAGCAAGGCCTTTGGCACTGTCTCCCGTAATATACTCCTGGAAAAGCTGGTAGCCCATGGCTTAGACAAGAGTACCCTCTGCTGGGTTAGGAGCTGGTGCAGGGCCATGCCCAGAGAGTGCTGGTGAACAGGGCTGTGTCCAGTGGTCACCAGTGGTGTTCCCCAGGGGTCAGTGTTGGGTCCACTCCTGTTTAACATCTTTATTGATGATTTAGATGAGGGGATGACACCAAGGTGGGAGGGAGTGTCCACCTCCTGGAAGGCAGGAGGGCTCTGCAGAGAGATCTGGATAGACTTGAGAGATGGGCTGATTCCAATGGGATGAGGTTTAACAAGGCCAAGTGCAGGTCCTGCCCTTTGGCCACCCCAACCCCCTGCAGCGCTCCAGGCTGGGCACAGAGTGGCTGGAGAGCAGCCAGGCAGAAAGGGACCTGGGAGTATTAATTGACAGGAAGCTCAACAGGAGCCAAGAGTGTGCCCAGGTGGCCAAGAAGGCCAATGGGATCCTGGCCTGGATCCAAACTAGTGTGGCCAGCAGGCCCAGGGCAGTGACCCTTCCCCTGGACTCTGCCTTGAGTGTTGTGTTCAGTTCTGGGCCCCTCAGTTCAGAAAGGATATTGAGGTGCTGGAGCGAGTCCAGAGAACAGCAACGAGGCTGGAGAAGGGACTGGAGCACAAGTGCTGTGGGGAGAGGCTGAGGGAGCTGGGGGTGTTTAGCCTGAAGAAGAGGAGGCTCAGAGGTGACCTCAGCACTGTCTGGAACTGCCTGAAGGGAAGGTCTGGCCAGGTGGGGGTTGGTCTCTTCTCCCAGGCACTCAGCAATGGGACAAGGGCGCACGGGCTCAAGCTCTGCCAGGGGAAATTGAAGTTGGAGAGCAGAAAAAAATTCTTTGCAGAGAGAGTGCTCAGGCATTGGAATGGGCTGCCCAGAGAGGGGGTGGATTCACCATCCCTGGAGATTTTTAAAGTGAGCTTGGCCGTGGCACTGAGTGCCATGATCTGGTAAAGGGACTGGAGTTGGACCAAGGGTTGGACTCAATGATCTCTGAGGTCTTTTCCAACCCAATCAATTCTATGATTCTATGATTCTAACCCAGTTTGCATCTTTCTCACAGGACTTGACTTTGCAGCAACATGTAAAACTTTTCTTCTGAAGCACAGGTACTCAGACGGCTCCAAAATATGTCAGAGAACTTGTCTAGGTAATAATCCTTCAGCAAAAATCAGGAGTAGCTCTGCACAGCTTACTTAACGCAGTTAATCCAGTATTTTCTTGTTTTCTCTTTCAAAGCAGTTTTGTATCTGGATCAGGAGACCCATCCCTTGTGCTGGGGACTGCTCTCAGCTGTGTTAGACAGGTAAGAAACACAGGGATACTTAAACAGCAATTTTGACCTTCCCTTGCACACCAACATTGACCTTTTCTTGGTCACGGCAGAGAATTTGGATCTTGGGTGTAAGGTTCTGAACTATAAACAGTGTTAGGAAGGCTGATATTGCATCTAAAATCAGGGTTACTTCTGCTCAGTAGACTCTCCCAGATGTAAAGGAATACACAGGAAAAATGGAAGGGGAAACAAACCAAGGAGAAGCATTGCCGCCATTAGGGAAGTAGCTCTATGTCACAACCCAAATAATTTCCCAAGTGTGGGCGTTTAATATTTACAATTATGCATTTCTTGCACTGTTTCTGAAGAGTTCAGGTTTCTCCTTAATCCTCTGGTCCAGTCATTTCTCCTTGATTTTTTCAGAAGTGATCACCATCATCTGTCCAAAATACTGCACCATGTTGGTGTGTGGTATTAAAATAAAACATTTTGGAGACAAAGACTTCCCTTTTTGCTTGCACTGGTCTCTGCATTCAGTTTAGAAAGTTCTCGAGGCCCTTTCTTCATATAGAAGCTATATATATGTAAATCACTTTAATCATTTCTGCTACAATATGAGCATCTTGCAATGCTCATAAAACATGTTTCTGAATTATTTGGGTGTCATTCTCAACTTTTTTCAGCAAAACACTTTCCTGGTATTACTTCAGGGTTAGAGTCTATCAAGAAAACATGATGCAAATACCTGATAAATTTCTCCATATCATTTATAGGACATTTTTCATTCATATTCAAGTCAGAAAATATTTTCATTTTCCAAGCATTTATTCATCTCATAACATCACACATAGATTTATTTTCTGGTTTCCATTTGCTAGAAGAAATTCATATTTTAAATGCATTAATTCTACAAAACTTCATTTGTAAAAACTGTACACTCATGTTAAGACAAATGGCCTCGAGCTTGAATCTCCATTTCAAATGCAAATACAAATGTTTTTCGAAGAACAGCAGTTTCCACCAGATTCTTTATGTTTCTTTATCTACAAAGCTCATAAAAAATATAAATTTCGAAGCCACAGCTATGGTGCTGAAGGAAGCCATCAGCCTCATTAAAGAGTGAGGAGATATATCCTGAAATCTACTTTGCTACTTTTATGCATAACTTAACATCTGAGAGAGGAAGACAAATTTAAATTGTTCATGTATCAAAGTAAGGATTACGTACAAGACTTGCATATTGGAATAGATTGCTTCACAAGTATACTGCTCAATTTGAACATGGCATGCATACATTATTACCAATTTGTAAGCTTTCAGCTGGGCCCAACCTTGGGTTTAATGCATAGTTTCTTAGAACTAAACAGCAAAAAGACTCTTAGATAGAATGGTTGAAAGTGGAAACACCAGCAACCCAGCAAGCAGAGGGGTAGGGGAACAACATGAGTGGAGGGCTCCATGGAAAGGTTTACCAAGATGGAAAAATCATGTTTTCACTGCTTTGAAGTAAACTATCCCTTCTGTGAATCTTGCAAGTCCTAATCCTAAATTTTAGATATAAACTAATATCACCCAAATACGTCCTATTGCACCAGTCCAGCAGCTTCTGCTAAGTTTGTGCCTCATGTCCTAGAAACAACAGCTGAGGAATAGCTTTGGCAATAGTTATGGCCATCTTGATGGAAAAGAGTTATAGAGTCACAGAAAGCTGACCTGCTGCCATGGATTGATTCTGATTCCGAGAAATGCTCATGTATGAGACAAGGGGAAAAGTTGTTACACAAACACTGCAGGGCAAGTAACATTATTTACAGCTGTTTACTGAATCATTCTGAATAATGCCAAAAAAAAAATCTGCAACCCTGAAGACTAAACAGGGCATGAAATATAATAGTTAACAGTAAATTCAATGAACTATTGGCAATTTGATTAAGAAAATAACACTGCTATAAGTCAAAAAGGACATCCATTATTGTAAGGAGGCATCTGACTCATATACAATGAATTTTGATTCATTGTTTTTTGGGTTTTCTTTAAATCCTGCAGTACATAATTAAATTACACAAAAATCACCAACACAACTGTCTTTGGTTTCTCTGGCCAGGTTTTGGTAGCAGGAGGGCACAGGGGTGGCTTCTGTGAGAAGCTGCTGAAGGTCCCCCCATGTCCAGCAGGGCAAATTCCAGCTGGCTCCAGGATGGACCTGCCACTGGCCAAGGCTGAGTCCACCAGGCATGACAGTGATGCCTCTGTGGCAACATATTTAAGATGGAAAAAAGTTATTGTGCAGATGAAAATTGCAGCCGGAGAAGAGCAAAGTGAGAAGATGTGAGAGGAAGAACCCTACAGACAGCCAGGTCAGTGCAGAAGGAGGGGTAGGATGTCCTCCAGGTGCTGGAACTGAGTTTCCCTGCAGGCCATGGGGCAGCCCATGGGGAGGCAGCTGTGCCCCTGCAGCCCTGGGAGGGCCATGGGGATGCAGATCCACCTGCAGCCCCTGCAGGAGCCCACAGGGAGCAGGATTTCCTGGTAGGACTTGTGACCCCATAAGGGACCCACATTGGAGCAGCCTGTGCCTGAAGGACTGACCCCATGGAATGGGACCCAGGCTGGAGCAACTCATGGAGAGCAGTTCCTCCGTGGGAGGGACTGTCCCTGTGGGAGAGACCTTATGCTGGAGAAGGGGAAGAACTCGACTCCTCTCACTGAGCAGCAACAGAGACAACCTGTGATTAACTGACTGTGACCCCCATTCCTGTCTCCCTGCACAGCTGGAGGGGAGGAGGGAGAGCTCAGGAAGGTGGTGAAGACGTTTTTAAGATTTATTTTACTTCTCATTATCCTGCTCTGATTCCGATCAGTAATAAATTCAGTCAATATGCCAAGTCCAGTCTGTTTTGGCCATGACAGTATTTGGTGAGTGATCTCTCCCTGTCCTTAGCTCATGAACCTTTATATTTTCTCTCCCCTGTCCTGCTGAGGAAAGCAGTGATAGAGTAGCTTTGGTGGTTTCCTGCCATCCAAACAGGGTCAACCCATCACAACAACACATCAGCAATTCTGACTGATTGATAATAATTATTTATCAGTGTCATGTGCATCATGTATTCATAAAGCATGTGTATCTTCATTTGATAGAATAAGCCAGGACAGGCACTACTGTTCCCTGACATGGAAATTCTCCCAGAGTCTTATACATCATAATTACTCACTAAAGTGATCCAGTTTATGTTTATGTTATCCCACAGATTGAGCAGACAAGGATAAACTGGATATCATGAAACTGGAAGAACACTGTAGGTATCAGTACCACAGTATTTATTATGGGATTATTACCACCCAGTAAAAACACTTGTCTGATAAGAGGTGCAGTACCTGGAACTCTGCTTGGCATTGAATGAAGAGCATTGCACTACAAATTTTTTCACATATTTTCCATATTTATGACCTCCTTTTCAAGGGTCCCCTTGCCTATACACCAGACTTTTAGTTTTTCCTATGTGTAAACAAAATTTTCCAAATTCAGATCTTTTTCTTTACAGAAAAATGCAATACCTAAAAAGCAAGTAAATGCATAGAAACAGCAATCTGTACTGTCCTGCAGTGGCTGTCAGCTTAGACCTGTGTGCATTTTGCTACTTACACACCACTAATAAAAAAGTGAGTCCGGACTCTCAGCATGTGAATTTTCTAATTAAATGGGGGCTGCTAACAGGCCCTACATGCATATTTAGTCAGGTATTTACCCAAACGTATTGCTAATTAATTTCAAGTCTTTAAAAAGTGCTGTAAGAAGGTTGCAAGTGAAGAAAATTGGACCCTGGATAGAGTAATTTTAGCATAATTGAAGTGCTGAGCTAATATAGAAAAAATATTTTTTCCTCCTCTCCTTTGATGCCGTGAATGACTCTTCCCCCCAAAAACAGGACTTCGAGCCACGTTAGTGTAGGGTAAGATAAAAAGTAAAGGTCCTTTAATAACACAGGGCCTACAGCCCACAGGAATACAGGATGACATGCATGTGTCTCAGTTCTTGTTTCCATGGCTTTTATAATAAGACCTTTCCAATCATTGCTTTAAACATTTCTCAGTCCAGCCCTAACCCTAACCCTAACCCTAACCCTAACCCTAACCCTAACCCTAACCCTAACCCTAACCCTAACCCTAACCCTAACCCTAACCCTAACCCTAACCCTAACCCTAACCCTAACCCTAACCCTAACCCCTAACCCTAACCCTAACCCTAACCCTAACCCTAACCCTAACCCACCCCTGGTCCAACCCCCTGGAATTGGGTCTGGGGTCGTCAAGACCCTCTGTCTTCATCAACTCTTCTTCCTCAGGCACACAAAGGTCTCTTGGAGTTCATTCAGTCCTGGCTTTTGGGTCACTTTGATCTGTGTTTATGTTTCATTCTGTAGGCCTTCTGATATCCTTCAGCTCTTTACCTTGGAAAGGAGTCTAAACAAGATTAATTAACTAAAGGAATTTGAGCTCCCTGTTCTGGGACAGGGGTAGTGATAGAAAGGCATTAAACTTAAACTGTTAGAAATATTAACCCTCTAAAAATCTACAAGTACTGTGTTCCTAAAATCTACAAAA
The DNA here is from genome assembly GCF_047495875.1 of Pithys albifrons albifrons. Classification (NCBI taxonomy): domain Eukaryota; kingdom Metazoa; phylum Chordata; class Aves; order Passeriformes; family Thamnophilidae; genus Pithys; species Pithys albifrons. The sequence continues at coordinate 53,591,413 of NC_092497.1, forward strand.
TGTGAAAATTAGAACAAAAACCCTTTCGGCATCACCTTCTACAGTCATAGCTAATTTACTAAGTAGGTATACATTCTATAATTAGTAAAGTATTCATTATTCATTAGAGTTACAGTTGTCATTTCCCAGTGCTAGTTCTAAATATGCTTTACAGTTTTTAAAACAGTATTTGAAGAACACTTGATTGTCATCACTATACAACAGCTGGACCTAAACAGTATGCTCACCATCTAAGCTATTGCTTAATGATATTAACTATTATTATTGTAACCCATTCATTGACGTACCATATTACTGTACAAAGTAACACAAGAAAATGAAAAGGGGTTGTGTTGGTTTGGGTTTTTTTCAAAATATTATGAATATCATTTCGTCAAGCATAAGCTGCATATTTTGCCTAAGGTTACCAGAAGAAGGAATGGATTTTCTGATGAAGTAAACTGTCATAGTAACAATGGAGTCATGATCTGTGACCAGTTAAACACCTGACCCCAGCTATCAAAGATGAGGTATTTCAATCTGGTTTTATGCCTAAGGAATTGAAGGACTTAATCTATAAACTTGTAAAATAAATCTGTAAGAAATTCTGGGCCATAAAGGACTTTGGGAAAATAGGTTGTTAATGTAATCATAGGTACAGCTGGTTGCTAAATGTTTTTATACTCATAGAAAATACTAACTGAAATAAAATATTTGCAGTCTGATTTGCATACAGTTTTGTGCCCTTTGGATGACAAAGTTGTCCTGTGGAATATATGTCTCCATTGTAAAGTCAACAATCATCCAAAATGATTAATAACTTATTTTATAAATGAAGATAGAAAATAAACATTTGACAGAAAGTATGGAGAAAAAAAAAAAAAACAAAATCTTTTCCAGAAAAAGGTAAAGAAGGAAAACAATTAGCATTTTCTGATCTCTCCTGATGGAAACATTTTGTTTCAAAGCATGCTGCATGGTAAGATTAGAAATGGGCTTTTTCTCTTAGGGAATGTCAGAGGCAAGCAGCCAGACTCCCTGCAGTAGAGTCAATACAATCTTTTGGTGGAAATGATGAATGCCATTGTACATTCAGATTCCAAAGAAACAGCAATCAGAAACTATTGTTCCATAAATAATGAATTACATGCTTTCCAGGAGAAAATCCATATTGCTGTTATTTCTTCTTTATCCCATCAGAGCAAAGACGGATCCTTGGACAGTGACTGTTTCAAGTTCCCACAGGGCATTCAGCTACATGCTAAAAGTTGATGTCTTGAGGACCCTGTTTTTGATCACATTTTAGCAGGCATGCTTATGGAAGAAAGAAATGAGAGATTTCCCTTCAAAATGTAATTCTACTAAATTGCAAGCATTTTGCTTGAGATAAACTAAGTTTAACAAGCATTTAGTAGATTAAATACAGATTCCCATGATTCCTTTGTGTGAGTTTGTAATGGTTTGACCCATGGCTTCCTCAGTAACCACTGTATCTAAGGAAGTCACAAGTATTCCACACGTGTCTTCCACGTAGCGGGGGGGGAAGTGGTTTTTGGTCTCTTCTCTCTTGGCCGAGAAGCTGGAGGGAGGCGGTTGAAGTCTGGACCCTCCGGTTGTTGGTGGTTCTCCTGTCCTGGGTGTTTCATTCTTGTTCCCCTTCCTTGAGGTTTTTAATTGTGTTTGTTTTGATTCATTTGGTTTCTTTAGGTTGGGTTGGTGTCTTCTCTATTTTCTGGCTAATCAACCTTTTTTTTACCTTTCCCTTTCCCCTGGGGTTGGATCCTATGTATTGTGTATACAGTGTGGTTTGTGAATGTTAGAAAATATAATTTATCCTTTTTATTCAGTTCAGTTTCTCTAGAGTGCATTTCTTTTCAGTGGTTTCTTCTTTCCTTTGCTGGGAAAGTTCTGGGAGGGGGAAGGGGGGCCAGTCCAGGGCTGGCAACAGCGAGGCCAAACCTGCGACAGAGTTCATGATATTTTCCTGGTCCAGAGAACAGACCAATCCCTACATTTGGATAGTTTCAATATCGAGAAAATAAGTTTTCCTGGTCCTGGGATAGCACATGCTGAGGTTAAAGAAAAACCCGTTAATAACTCCTAATTCCAATCTTAATATGCTTATAAAAAAAGATTTCTACTACAAAGGAAGAAAAAAACAAACGATTCCCCAAAAAAACTAAAACCTGTTATATACTTAAACATAAGGTAATTAGTCCAAGGAATCTCAAATTTGACTGCTTATACATCATCAACTGTGTTTCTGTTAACTGCAAAATGTTTTGCAGGCACATAATAAACACAAATTTAAAAATATCTTTGGGTAACTGCAAAAATGTAGAATTTCATAGATATGTGGGAGGACATGTAAAGGTCTCTCTTGATAGTTTGATGAATGGAATATCAAAATTTGAATACTTTAAGGGAAGAAGTGGAATCTCTGCAGTATTCAGTGGAACAGGTCAGTGTCTCTTGAGCTGAGAAAAATTCTTTATAATAGTTTTGAGAAATGAGGTCCAAGGTTCATGAATTGTACTGTGTGATATTTTTTTTGATCAGTTGATTTTATAGGTGATTACAGAACAACCTGAAATACAATTTTATCTCACACAAGATTAACAGAACATGTTTGAATGTCAAAAAAGTGATGGGAAAAAGGGGTTCCAAAGAGAGCTATTACACTCTGAAAGCACTTGTGGTGTATAAATTCTAAGTCTTTCTTTGATTTTGGCCTTCACTTAACTCCTTTCTTCTTGTTTACCTATTTAAGCCTTTATAACTAGCTTCTCTCTGCATGAATCCAAAGAGTCATGCTTTTCATGTGGTCAGAATTAGCTACTCATATGATGGATGTTCACATTTGTGACTGTAACTGCACATTCTGTCTTGTGTAAAGTTTCAGTGCATGGAAATAACCATGTGATAACACAAACAATAGACTTCTACAACCAATGACACAATAGCAACTAATGACAACGCCAGCAGAGATAAAACTGGGAGAATAAGAACACAGAAGTGCCACAATGGGTATGGCAAAGGTCTGTGTAACCCAGTAACCTGCTTCCAAATGACCACAGGCAAATTATTGGAGGCAGATATAACAGATGTAATGTTCCAGTGTGTTTTTTGGCCAAACATTTCTGTCTTTCACAATTTACATCCCAGTCTCTTCCTGAGCCTGAGAAACTTTTCATGTATTTAATAATCTTTGATAGAATTTGATCTATTAGTTTTTCTCTTCTTGCCTTGAACACAAAAAGGCCAGTTCTGTCTGTAGTATTCTGCAACAAGCATTGCTGATTAACTACATGAAAATTATGTGTTTGAACCTGCTTCTTGATAGCTCTGATGCCCTTCAGTTCCTCTATTTGAGGAAAGAGTGAACCTTCTCCATGACACTGATGTTTTCACATATGTCTATCAGATCTCTTATTCACTTATTTTTTGAACTGAGGAGTCCTTGCCCACTTAATCTTTGCAAGTACAAAGGTCCATTCATAATTTTTATCATGTGTGTCGCTGTTGTTGAGAAATCAGAATCAGGGTCCATATTCCTTCAAAGACTTGAAAATACATTTTTCCTTATTCATTGTGATCAATCACAGAGCTTCAATTAGCCTATAAACAAGTTCTGAAGACAGAAAACTATGATGATGAGAACTATCAGAACTTAAGCCAATCAATTGTTTTTCTTCAAGTTGAGTAGAAAGGCATGAAAGGGATGAATAGAAGGGCCACAGTTCATGAAGAGATTAACACTCTGACCCTTAACTCTAACATTTAAAAAGCATTGTGACCCTGCTGCTGGTGACTGGCTTATAAGGGCTTATTTCCACCCTGCACTTCGCTTGAGTGTTTGGCCTTGAGTTTTTCTGGAACAAGACAAATTTCTGTTTCAACAGCTCCAGCTCATATTATGCCTTTATTTCCAGCATGCACACAGCTCCTGGAGACAACATGACCCCCTGAATCCTGGAAAGGAGCAGTTGTGGATTAAATTACTAGCCAACCTGACCTCATCTTGCCTACCTTGTTTTGGTACCTGACTTATCTCAGTAAACTGTTTTCTTTTGTGAGTTCATTTGCTGCTTCTGCACATCAGATTTCTTATTTCTCTGCATTTGTCCTTAGCCATTTATGCCTTTTAATACTGTGTTATAAGTTAATTTTAATTTCTGTTTTCCAAAAATCATAAGTACATTCAAGTTGCCTTTTCTAGTCACATTAGCACATCCATCAGCCATAGCAGCTGGATCATTCAGGTAGAAGTCTGTTTTCTTCAGGCCTTTTGATATAAAATTACAGAGTGGTTTGGGTTGGAAGGGACCTTAAAGCCTGTGGGGGTGAGTGTAAGTGCATCCCTTAAAGAATGCTGTTTTGGAGTTCTACCTTAAAGAGCACTGAGCTACCTGCAGAGTGTGTGTCGCTTGTGACCAATGAGAGGCTGTGGTGTATGAGAGGTGAATTGGTTAACCAATTCTGTGTTGGCATGTTGGATATGAGAGTGCTTAAAAGGTGTGGACATTACTGCATGAGAGAGAGATTTACTAGGATGTGAGAGTGAGTCAGATGTAGATCTACTGATGTAATAGGAGCTAACTTCTTCTACTATGAGCTATGAGAACAGTCTGTTAACCTATCTGAATAAACTCTGAAAATGTGAGCCTTCTGATCAAGCCTTCTGATGACTGCTGTGCCTGAGCTCTTCTGACTGTCAGTCCACACCCCAGCTTGGTATAAGGGGCTCCCCCTATAAAAGCCCATCCAGTGCCACCACTGCCATGGGCAGGGACACCTCCCACCAGCCCAGGTTGCTCCAAGTCCCATCTAACATGACCTTGGACACTTCCAGGGATGGGGCAGCCACTCCTCACCCTCACAGAGAACAATTCCTTCCTGAGAACTAAATCTAAAGCTGTCCTTCTTTCCATGGGAAGTGTACTGGAAAATCCCATCTGTGCTCCCTTTCCTGTGACAGGTTGGACCAGGTTCTTCCAAGAGCCCTTCCAAACTGGGCTGTTGGGGTTTCTGTTCTGTGTCTGGGCTCCTTCACAGCAGCACAGCCTCAGTCAGGTCTCACCTACACATCTGTGACACTTCACTTGTTTTGTTTCTTTTCTCACAGCACAAGGCTGAGACAAAATCAGAAATGGAAAAAAAACCCACAAAGTCAGTGTTGGATCAATAGTGTCAATTTGTGTTTCTAATCTTTTCAGATTTATTTTTTTAGACTTTTCCTAAAACGACCATAAATTTTGGAGGCAAGAGAAAAATCAATTCTGTTTTGTTTAGAAACCCTTGGTTTAACAAAGTCAAAAACTTTTGGAATGTTTCTTGAAATATACACAGACATAGAAAATACTGGGTAGCATTGGGGGGTGAGGAGGTAGGGAGGGGGGAAATGGTGAAAGCACATTGGTAGAGAAAATGCAGAAAATAATCCTGATTTTTCTCTCAATTCCAGAAAAACTCAGTGCCTCAGTGAGAATGTACTTCCTACAGTGGGAAAAAGATTCAAAGGGGTTCTGTTTGCATGTGCCATGTATAAAGTCAAGGAAGTTCACAGTGCATTACAACAATATTGAATGCTAGTTAATTGAAGCTCCCACGACTTTATGTAGAAGACACAGCACCACAGAAAAGAAAACTATTTCTTTTATTTGATTCTGAGTCCAAACAGATTAGAACCAAAGCCCAGGGCAAGATTTTTATGATTAATTAATGATGGGCTAATTTGCTTTAGGCCACAGTGTTTTCCAGCCACTCATTAATCTCAGAAAATGCCACAGGCTGCAGTTGTTACTGTTTAATTAAAAAGTATGTCACAGTTGCAAAGCTATAGAAAGCTGTAAATATTATCCTTTCCAAGTATTTACATATACAAGATAATCTGTAGTCAAAAGAGGAGTGCAAGAGAAAGAGCTAAGCACCAGATGCTGTAGGCTGAGGTAACCTATTTTTGTCACTGTGATAAGACAGTTCTGAATTTATATATTTTTGCAGCCTCTACACAACAGTTTTTCATCTCTGTGGCTGATTATGATTATATGAGCCTCGAGTAAAGCCAAAAGAAAGACTTCTGTTACCTTTTATGAGAGATTGTTTTTTTCCAGACAACCATGAAGTTAAGACACCATTTACCCTCTAAACTTCAATTAAAAAGATGTCTGAATATCACTGAAATATTTTTAAAATATTTCTGCAACATTTATAGCTTTTAAAAATTTGTGTATTACTAGAAACTGATGCAGTCCTGAAACTAGAAAGTTGCATGTTGATGGTCTTCATAAGAAAAACACAAACATGCACTTAAAATATACGGACTGTTTATCTTATAGAGCTGCAATAAAATACTTTTTTTTTTTGAATAGCATAAATATAATGATGCCAGACTGCAACAGTTAGAAAGCTGAAGTGACAAACTTTTTCTTATCAGACTGGAAAGTTTTTTATATGAAACTGTCCCTAAATGAAAAAATATGACAGTTCTAAGTCATAGTTGCTAAACATTAATTTACTTAGAAATAAAATTAAAACCTGAAAAACATCTATGGTTTCTTTCACATTTCTTTAAGGATTAAAAAGTCCAAGAAAAATTTGATTGGGTGCTATTATTCATTTTCATTTTGGAAATCTCCATTCTAGTAAAAGTATTAAGATAAAAGCTATTGAAAAAGAAATTATTTTGTATAAAAATATAAAAACAATCTAAAATTTGTATAAAATTATATAAATTATGTTTTCTAAAATAGTAAGTGCACACAGCCTGGCACTCCATCATGAAATCCACTATTACCACTTTAAGAATCATCTGTCCTGAAGCTTCTTTTGTGACAGCAGAATTGAAAGTCTTGCAGCAATCTTTTCATAAATGACTTCCTTCTCCTAAAACTAATTTGAATGATCAAAAGTCATTATAAGATGGTAATTCTAAAGATCTGATCAGGTTGGTGCATGTAGGAGCTGTACTTGCTTCTCTGGGACCACAGGGACACAGTTTTGCCAGGAGGAACTGTGGAGGAACTAAAAGAAGATTAGTATTTCAGTAGTGAATTTTTCCCTTGAAAAGAGACCAAAACTCTTTGCTAAGGATCCCTTAGTTTGCACTTGAATGGGCGATGACTAATCAAACTTTTATTGCTGCAAAATCTACAGCTACTAACACAACAAAGGCAAGTTGGAAAGGTCTTTATGGAAAGGATTTCGAATTTAAAAAGCTCAATACTATTCTGAGAAAAAATTAAAAAAAAAAAAGAAACTAAAAATGGCATTGTCTTCTTCAGCCACAGTGAGATATCATGGTGTGGTGTCATGGTTTAAACCTGGATGGCAACTCAGCCTTGGTGTGATGGGAGAGAGAATTAGAACAGGAAATCTGATTAAACTGTCCTTGTCTCAACCCCCAGGTTTAATAGGTAAAACAAAAGCCACATGGTGGCTTTTCTAAAACTGTTTAGAGTGACTCCAGTTTAGCTTTGATTAATTGAGTGAGGAAGATTTATTTTTGGTAATTTACAGCTGTTGCTTTCTGTCTGAAAGGAATGCTATGGCTCTTAAAGGTTTCCTTGGTTTGGATACAGTGCAACAAGATCAGATATTTTGCTGTGTGTAGAGTAATGGCATTTCTATAAGCAGTGGAAAAATTGGATGGCTAAACTTCACACTTAGGTTCTTTTTAGCAACTTTAACATAAAATTATCCAGATTAATACACTGTTAACGTCCTTTTTTAACCACTCTCTCTATTTTGTATCATTCTTACTGAGACATAGAGCAAATAGCATCACACACTTCCACAGCTACTTGTGGATCAATTACAATAAGTGCTTCTTAACTCGTTCAGGGGCATCTTTGCATCTCACTCTTGAAGCTTTTCCTGAAGCTCAGGCACACAGTTTGAAGACAAAGTACTTTGTCTTTTTGTATACTGAGATTTCCTTTTGTTGTTTTAGTTTTTTGGGGTTTATTTTTTTCTTAAAACCTCCTTTTGCACTGATTACTTGTTTGTCTAGTGATCTGCAGCACCTCATTTCTTATGTTTTTCTGCAGTGACTTTTCTTATCTCTGGGGGTTTTTGTCATTGTTTACTTTGGTCTGGTTGCTGCATCCTTATCTTCAGCAAACCATTTTCCTTTTAATCTCTTTTGATCTTTCTCTTCTGTATATTGAGCTGTCATTTCGTGTGCTTTTCCCCTTCTGTTTGTGTGTACGTCAGTGTGCTGGTGACTAGCTTATGATATTTTCTGATCCCTATGAAGATATTTCCTTTGTGCTCTTTGTTTTATTTTTAATGTTTCTGTGGTTATTTTTGTTCTACTGTTTTTCAGTAGAAACGTTTTATTTTCTTCTTGCCAAATCTTAGCACTATTTTTATTTTTTTCCTTTTGGGTAATCTCATTGCATTTTATACTTTCCTTTTCTATGTGCTTTTGTGTGTTGATTACTTTATTTGAATATTCTTAGAGACTAACTTCACTTCTGATTCTGTTCTTAAGGTACCAATATATATATATATGTAGAAACTCATATGATTTTCCTTAATTTCACTGTACTGCATGAGCTGCAATAAACAGCCAATTGTGCCCATGTTCACTTTTATTTTTAGGCTTAACTTTACTTTGGAAAATAATTTCACGAACAAATGTGCTTCAGGGAAGAGCAACACATATTTATTTTTTTGGAAACTCACCTGATTCCCATGCTCATTTCTGCTGCATGTGGCAGTAAACAAGATGCTCATGAAACACACATTTAGTTCAAGGCTCCTGTGCACGGAGGGGGTGTCATAAGTGGTTATTGAATAAATGAAAACCTCATTTAGTGTGTCTCAGCCTTGATCTAAACATCTTACCAACAACAAGAGATGTCATAGAAAGCACTGACTGACTTCCACTTCTCTGATGAAATTACTGAAGATGAACACTTTGTTTTGAGGAAATACAGAATATCACTGTTTGTAATGGACTTCAGCTGGTTGCTTGGCTTAGTGTGCAAGATCTACATGTCTTGGAGTAAAATTGATGGTAACATGTCAATATGGATGCTGCTTCAACCACATGCAGAACCAGATTTTATTTTCTGCTTGCAGATTTTTAGATACTTTTTTAATGCCCTGCAAGGAAACCTGTTCTACTTTTCAGGATTACATCCCAGAAATCTTTTTAAGGAGGAGGAGGAGGAGGATGGATGCATAACTACAGAACCAGGTGCATTTATTTCCTCTTCTCAGGGGCTATCTTTGCATTTCATGCCTAAATTAAAGAGTGAGTCAAGTACATAATCACTCCTTGAAACTGAAGTTTGAACTGTCCTTTTCCAGGGGAATGTGTTAAAATCCATCTCACAAGCTCCTGCTCCTTCTGGTCCCTCTTTGCCCTTTGCCATCAAATTAGAAACTTCATCAGGCTTTGTTTTTTTCTTTTATTCTTCCATCCCCACCCTCAGACTGTTATAGCACAGACTCATAGCCTGGTACTTTGCAGAGAGCAAGAGATACAGGTACTCCTGAGAGCAAGAGATATGGTTTCAATAACCTACTGATAGTAAGATCATGGTACCTGTCAAGTAAGTCACGGGTTGAAACTTCTGCAGACAGCAACATTTTCCTATTGTGCTTTGGAAGGGAAAAGGAAAATTGTTAGCTACTATCTTCATTTACAGTGAACAAACTGCTAAAATAGCTCCACATCATGTTCCAATGGACCTGATGGAGGGGGAAGAAATAAATTCTTCCTTCCTCCCCACAGTTCACCATTTTCTCTATAAATAATGCAGACAGATCTGATCAAGGCCTTTCAAGTGAGACACAAAAAGGATCGTCCACACCATGGATTTTGATAGTAGAAATAAAGAAGGTACTAAACTAACCAAAGCTGAAAACACTATCTCTGGGAAAGCACTGAAATGACAATACACTGGAAAGCACATGCATTTTGGGGAGTGGGGGGCAAGGCTGCCTTTTCTATATCCATTGTCTCTCTTTTTCCACAGTTTATCCTGTTCCTTGCTTTTCCTGCTACCAACATTTACAACTGCTCAGTTTTATCTGTTGCTTAATAATCCTTTATACTTTCCTTTTTTTCTGGTCAATAACAAAATGCCCAACTGTGTTGTCAATTGCAAATTAGATGTTTTGCCTTTCTATAGAAATTATACTCATCAGAGAGCATTGAATTTGATGCACTGAAATCAGATCTTGATACAAATAACCTGCATAAAGAAAATTTTGATATTCACAAGTCAACAGTGTAACAAGAGTGTGGGGTTTGGTTTTTGTTTGTTGTTTTTTGGGGTTTTTTCATCACAGCTGGCTGACAATTATTTTGATTCATTTAAAAATGAGTGGTTTGTTCAGGTAAAATGCTACCTCCTTTTTTTCTTTTTTTTTTTTTTTTTTGTGGGTGTATCAGCATGGTATTACTGCTGATACAAACCTCTTGATAACTGCTATTACAAAGCCCCACTGCTGTTTTGGAAAGTTTGAGAAACAGCTTTTTGTGAACACCTCATTGACCCACCACAAACCTTCCATTATTATAGTAAAAATTCTTTTTCCAGTTCCCAGATTGCTTTGAAACACAAACCAGTTTACACACTGTTGGTTTTCACTTGTGCCAGTTACTTTCATGATGATTAATAGTATATTTCTGCAAATCTGGTAATGAGGTCTACAGAACTCTGAGTTCCCCACAGGTTGACCAAAATTGAACACATTAAGGACTGTGCAGGTTTTTGCTGGGGTAAAGTGGGAATTTTACCACTAAATTTAGTGTGTGGAATGTTAGGTGGTGCTGTTTCACCCTACCAAAACCATAAAAGCAGAAACCTAAGTATACTAGAATAGACTGATCTGATTTACAAAAATGCATTTGGTAACAAGGAGCAATCATAGAGGTACAGGGGGAAAATGTTAAAGGTCAGATCAACAGCAGATTTACACCTGCACTTTCCTAACACACCTCTAGAATGTTCAAAAGTGTTCCCCTGTGTTTCACTCAGTAAATCATCATCAGGCTGGAAGATTAGATATTTCTGAACAAATATCAGCTTACTGGTTTCAGATTCAGAGAAAAAGAAAACAAGAAGAACCAACATTGTGTGGGGATACCTCTGTTTGAGCTAAAAGACTGATAGGACAAGAAGATGCCACTTTAAAATACACATTTTGAATACATGAATTCAAAGGAACATCATTACTGTACAAAGCCACATCAGCATTTAAATTACAATACTAGATCCTGAGAAAAGAAGAATAAGAATAAAAGTAGGATCCAATACAATTTCATGTTCCTTTTGAGGTTGTTTGTTGCAGCAGTTCTGACTCTACAGGCAAAACATTCATATTCCCAGTGGATCTCAGAAGCTTGAAATGATTTTTGCTTTAAATATGCAGCTTCATTGACACATCAGGGAAAAGTCTGGGTAATAGTCCTTTCCAACCAATTCGTTCTTACTCATGTATGAGTGATGAAAGTGCAGGGCTCTATGAAAGAAAGGAAAATGGCAGAAAAATTACAGAGTTAGAGACATACAGGAAAAACGGTCAAAAAAAATGGCCTTTTGAAAGAATTATGTGCCAGCATCAGAGACAGGAAAAGATGAGGAGGAAAAACAAACCCACAACCTTTTAGCACACTTGAGCTTTTGAAGGATTTGCAGGGTCCTCTTTGCAATGGGGTCTGAAAGTTTTGGAGAGTAAACTTGAATCCAAGCTGTGCCAAAGAAAAGCACAAAAAATATTCTGGCAAATATTGTAACTTTGGTTATCTCTGTAAGCAGAGAGTGAGGGGGGAAGGATGCTGTTGATTATTAAAACTCCATAAAGTTCAAAAAGGTCTACAGCTGCCATCAAACTCTGCAGGCAGGAGGCACATTTATTTACATAAAAGTCAGACCATACATTAGACAGTGCATGCTTAGAAGCAGACAGATGAAATGGAGTCACAACTCCAAATGAATATTAATCCATTACTATGGCTAATTTTAACAGCTTGAAAGTCAACAAACACATTTATCTTAGGTCCGAAAGGAATAGATGTGCTTTTGAAGTGGTGATGAAATTATTGCAGGAAATAAAAAGCTAACTGTTGTACCAAGTGTAAGGAAAATGAAACAGTGTCTTGTCAGGTATCCAAAGAGAAATGAATGCAGATAAATTATAATTAAATTTCAGCATTACAACAATTTTTTATGCTTCAAAGCTTTGCATTGCACCTCATTTATCTTCACTCATTTACTGTTCTTAATGGTCAAAATTTGCTTTCGCTAGCTATGGCTTTCTTAATGGTATGAAGACATTTGGGGTTTGGTTTTAGTTTTTTTTCTTTTCTCTCTGTGTCAAAGAACAGGTCACAAAAATGTTGTCCCTCACTTAAAGGTATTAGTACCTGAATGGCTGATGGAGATCACTAGGTAGTCAACTGGGAAGTAAACAGGGACTGAGTTTCCTCTTCCATTCCTGTTGAAGTGAATAGAAGACGAAATTGCCTCTTAAACCGGTTTTATAATAGCATGGTTGGACTTACTACTTTCTTCTTGCCTTTTGACCGGTAAAGGAGAGACTGATCAAACCAATTCTCTTTTCAAATGTTTTCAAATTAATTTTAATATTTTTTGTCCCAAGTAGATTTTCAAACAGAATTTAAATGTACGTGAGAGTAGCTGGAAAAATGAGGGAGAAAAACATTCCCCACTTGAAAAAGACAATACAGTAAAATGCATAAAATTATGAAAGAAAAACTATGGCAGGCACTTCAGAGGATCAGTCAGGAGAGAAGCTGGCAGAGCAGGGCTGAGGTCTGAAGGCAGTTCATGATCACCATTTACAACTGACAGGAGATAAAACAGACTGAAGACTTCACACTGGAGAACAGTGCTATGATGGCATGAGGTGGTGTTAAGTGTTGTAGCCTTAAACACCTTAAATTCCTTTAGCATATTAATACATTCAAGAATTCAATAGAGAATGAAAAATACATATGGACTTCTTAGATATCATACCTTTCCACCTGTAAACACCTTTCCACGAGCCACAAAAGCACTTTGGAGAACCTGTGTATAAACTCTTTTTGACTAGTGTGACATCTTCCATGAACTATTTCAAAGGTGAAAAAATGTTAAGGAGCAGAATGTATTTTAAACATCTAATAAATTAATCCTAACTATGATTGCCATGATTTTTTCAATAAATGATAGGTGAGAAAAGCCTTCAACTTATTCAGAGAAATTTAACACCCACATATGTACATTTATAACGTTATCCTTACTCTGTTGGAAAAGTGTGTATCTCCTGCTAAAAATATGTGTGCATACTCTACATGACTATTTATGATAACGTCAGATCAACTTTTGCACAGATCTAAAGGTCACCTACATCCATGAGGTGGATATTTATTTAGAAATTTCGTAAGAAGTCCATAAGGCAAGGTTTGCAGTACTTCAGTATCTATCACTTGGTTGACATCCTTTAAGTTTACTGAACACACTTCACCAGAAATCAATTCATTTATTACTTGGTTCACAACCTGATGCATTTTTGATGAACTCTCTCTTCCCTTTCTGATTCAGAGGAGTCCATCCTGCTCAGCCTCATCCAGCCTCTCAGGTCTCTGCCCACCCACACAGGCAGACCATGAGCTTTAGGAGATTGTTCTTATGCTAAAAAGGGCAGAAAGATACAAATCATCTTTCTTTTTAGTCCTGGGTCTTACTAGTTCCTTCTCCCTCCACTTCCTGAACTGAGATTTTCCAAGGACGCTGCTAACACGCTACCTTTACTCCTTTACCTTTGAGCTCCCCACAGAGTGGCAATATTTTCATAAAACATTTTGGTCTCTCTCATCTGACCCTGTGTACTTCACATTCCTGTTAAACCCCCACTGTTCTCACACCCTGACTCCCAGCCCCTGGAATGAACTGCCAGACCCTGAAGAAAATGTGTTTTCATTATTTCTCTGTAACTCCCATTTTTCCAGTAATGCAACATCAAAATGATGAATAATTTTTCAAAACTAACTATCACCTTTCAGGACACAGCCACCAAAGTGAGCTGACACTATTTCTCAACTTTGCTTGAACTTAAATTTCTCCTGCTTGTTACAGGGAGTTAAATCAGCTTTGTTCATTTTAAGAGTTGCTCAGGGTCAGCAGCAACTCAGAAACAGATTCCACCTGAAAAAAATAGATGTACACTCTTTCTAGTGATTATTTCTCTTTTTAGAACAGCTTTTTAATGTTGTGGATGAAAAGATTGGTGAAAAACACATTTTGATTAAAAAAAATGCCAGCATTATCACAAGTCAAGCTGATCAACCACCTGGTCATGGATTTTTGTTTTCTTTGTCAGATTAAAATATAATATTATAACAACTATCATCATATTTTGTTACTCATTTTGAGGGGATGCCCTTGATGCCCAGCTGCCAGGTTAGTCCCCTTGAGCCAGGTGCAACACAGACATGGATTGGACATGCCTGAAAACATATTCCCCAGGGCTTAAGATGACATGGTTACCCATTGTGGAAATAAATCTGACATGTCTACAAGCAGAGGAAATGCAGACACTGTTAGACTATAGGTACACACCAAACTTCTTGTTGGGAATTTTGTTTTACAGAAGCACAAGGAGCTACCCAAGCAAAGAAGGTGCTGAAACTGGAGCCAGAGAATCTTGGAATCATGAAACTGTTGAGTCAGGGAATCACAAAAGTCATAGAATATACAGAATTAGTGCATCTCAGAATCATGGAATCATTGAATGACAGAATTACAGAATCTTGGAATCATAGACTCAAGGGATCATAGAGTCACAGAATCATGGAATCATAAAAATGAGAAATCACAGAATCTAAGAATCCTGGTATCAAAGAATCATGGACACATTTACTCAAGAATCATGGAAACATACAGGCAAGAACCATAGAATCATGGCATCATTGAATCATAGGATCAGGTAATTCTAGAGTCATAGAATCACAGAATAAAAGAATCATTGCATCACAAAGTCATGGAATCATATAGCAACAAAATTATTGAATAATCAAATTACAGAATCAGGGAATCATAGAATCATAAAGGCATCAATACATAGAATCATTGCCTGGTAGACAATTGGAATGCTGGGATCACTGCATCATAGAAACATGGAATCATAGAATCACATTATTATAGTATCATGGAAAAAGAATCTTGGAATAAGGGAATCATAGAGTCATAGAATCATGGATTCATTTCAATATATGGATATGGATTCATTAAATCATAGAATCATTGCCTCATAGAGTCATGGTATTACAGAATTATGAAACCATTGAGTCATACACTCAGGGAATCACAGAAACAAGCAATCACAAAATCAAGCTATCGTAGAATCAAGAAATCATAGAAGCATGGCATCAAGGAACCATGGAATCATATTTCCTATAACCAGAGAATCATAGAACTCTGAAACAGTCTGGTTTATATGTGTAACTTCTCTTCTTACAAAGGTGTTTGCTTTTTTAAGAGTTTATTTATTTGCATCTATTGTCCAAAGCTTACAAAATTCTAAAACCCTCATATTTTTATGGAATTCTCTCTGCTGGCTTTTGAGAGAAATGCAGATCTTTGTTACAGAAATCTTGCATGTGTTCTTTTAGAAGAACTAGAATATCACTAATTGACACTGGATTTTCAAACATGCCTTTTCACTCTGCATCAGAATAAAACATGTCTTCTTTTTTTTTTCTTCTTTTCATTTTTCATTTGTTAGGAGTTTTTAATGGCATCACAAGTCAATGGCATCACAGCTCGGTTCTATTTTTTTTTTGGCAGGGTGGGGGGGATTTTGGAATTTTCTAGAACAATGTGGATAAGGGGAAACAGTTGAGAATTGACCTAGAAGAGATAATATGGAGAATGACACCACACTGCCAGCACTCAAGTGCAAGTTGGTGACAAAGCAGCATGAGGAAGATAGAAGAGGGGAAAAAAATTGAAGGGAGGAAATTTAGGAAGTTAGTATCTTGGATATCTTCTTACTGTCATTTAACACAAGACCTCTTTACACTAATTCCTGTTAACTAATTTCTACTGACTTCAAGGGGCTTGCCTTTTTTTTTTTTTGGTTGTGTTTTTGTTTGGTTTCTTTGTTCCTTATCCAGGTATCAGCATCTTTGTTCTTATACATTGCTAAATTAAGCAGCAACACATCATGGAATTATCTACTCATTGCACATATATCATAAAGAAAGAAGCACTTTTAATGTGGCAAGCCCCAAGTCATACTCTTCCCTGCTCCATTTAGTTAGGGAAATCTGAGGTGGGATTCAGTTAATCAGAGTCAGCTTTGATCTGTTCCTTTGTGAGTCTGAAACTAGAGCTTTATTTCAGGTCTTGCATTTTACAGTCATTGCTGTGTTGACATCTCTCTCAGCTCCTGACCAGTCCATCCAAGCTCCATCTCATTTTCAACACCCTCAAAAGGAAAAGTTCTCTGCCTATCAATATTTGGGGCTCCCCAGCTCTTCAGGTACCACTGCCTATCGATGCTGCCTGTGGGTCAAATGATTCTTCCTCTTAACAGCACATTTCTGGATGTTGCATTGGCTTCAAATCCCTACTATAGACATAAAGCAATGTTTTATTTTTATGTCCTTTAAGCCACGATTTGGAGTTCCAAGTGAAACTAAATTGTTTTTCTTCCAGTAAATTTCAGACTGAGTAGTACTTGTTTTCATCCTTATACCCAGCAATTGTATACAGTAAAACAAACAAGACCACATCCTACAGCTTTTCACTAAACTTACGCATTTTTACCAGTGGAAAAATTATGTTCTCAGAGTTTATCATAACGTTCATAAAACTGTGTCACTTAATTGTACTCAGTCATAAACAACAATTGAATCCACTTTAACAATTAAAACCACAAAAATAGCTTAACCTAATTCAGTATTTTCAATGTATAAACATAGAAATACCTCCCAAGCAATACTTCAATAAGGGGATATGTAAATGCGTAGTAATTAAAAATCTGATAAATAAAGAAAACACAGATTCTGGAAACTGTATATTATCCCACATGTCTTTAAAAAAATTAGTTGGACAAGAATGGACAATGTTACTGTATTTTGTCACAGTGTTGTTTAAACTTTATTTTTATGAAGTTCAAGTGCTTGTTTTCCAAATTTCCCCCCACTTTTACACTATCACAAAAATTATGCAGCATTAAGGTAAATCCAGTAGTCTAGAAAGAGAACTGTGCCATCAACCTCAAACTTTCATCTACTTACAGTTAGAATAAAATTTAATAATACCAGGTGAATGGGAACTCTGATTTATTCTCAAGGTGAATATCATGCACTAGAATATGTTGTCAGAAATGAATTTTTTTATGGCAGCTATATCTGTTGAGTTCAGGAGGTAAAAAGCAGTGTTTCACAGTAAAACTACCAGAGGAAATGCAGCTTCAGAAAAATGGTTCAGTTTTCATTTTATTGCTTGATAAAAGAGATCTAAATATTCTATTTGTACCCAATTGGAAAGCATAGAAAACAATAGTATTTTTGAGAAAAACAAGCATTTCATGGAAGTTTCATTAGCAGACACCTCAATTTCTTCTCTCTTTCCTACCTTCCAGTTTTGTTCTGTACATGGTGCAAATCAAATGTGAATATTCTTCTTGTAAAGTCTATAATGTCACCATCATTTTAAACCAGCTATTAATTGAAATGTAATTTCAGTCACTCTATTGCCTTTTTCACTACCAAAAATATATCGAAATAGATAGATGATGGCTAGCTAGCTAGCTAGCTAGCTAGCTAGCTAGATAGATAGATGGATATAGAGGTGTCAATATAGAGAGATATAGAGATTATATAGATTATATTAGATATAGATATGGATATAATTATATAAAATTATATACATATATGTATATATATGTACTATATATGTATATAATTTTATATAATGTATATATATTATGTATATATAATATATATATATTATGTTTTATTTATATTGTATATATATATATAAATCTATCTCTACATATCCCTTCAAGACTCTGATTCTTCAAAAGTCTTGTTTCACTTCAAGTAATATTGATCCCAAAGAATTATGCTATATCACATCCACCAGTTTAGGGAGTTTTGGTTTAGCATTTACTGGCCTGTTTGTACCTTGACATTATCCATGTACTGAAATAAATGGATAATGCGGTTATCTAAGAGCCTTTGTGTTTTCTGTATCTTTATATATCTCTTACTACAAGAATTCATAAAAATTGAGAAACAAAGCTACCAGAGTTCTTAATTAGACAAACTGAGGCTTTCAAAAACTGCCAACTATTCACCATTCCAGATCCTTTTATTTCAAGGGGGAAATTATCTTGGATGATTCTCATGAATTTCCATGGAGTTTGGGGAAAACTGGACTATGTGGTGACCAGCAACTTGGACCCTCAGTATTTACCCAGAATATGTAGTGGCACGTGTCTTTCTGTACCTGAGACCCCCCAGCTCCTACACTGACATTCACAGTGTGTCTATATATAAGCATACACGGGGTGAGTTCATAATTGTCTCTCTACAGATGTTCACAATTGCTCAGTTAAAGTTTCTGGGACACGAACAATTCTTGTCACAAATTTCTAGGTCACAAAACCTGTTTGGGGGATCCATAGTGAAAATGTCATGTAATTCAACCAGAGAAAATCACTTTAAAATAAAATTGAATAGTCTCAGGTTTGTTGTTGGGGTTTTTGTTTGTTTTTTATTGGTTCGGTTTAGTTTGGTTTTTTGTGAAAAACAGACATTTCGGTACAATATTACATTAAATCTAATGCAAGGCAATTTACCTACGTGTGACATGTCCTCTTTAATACATAACAGAAATGATTTTGAAGAAATAAAGAAAATAAAATGCCCTGCAAAGAAATCATATCTTAATCATACCCTTTTTGTTTCATATTTTTGCCTGTTTGGTTTATTTTCTCTCAAAAATCAAATCAGATTTGAATAACAACAGAACCCTGCATTTGAATCACCAACATTCTTCCATTAAACTTCTTGAAGTTGTACATCAAAGACGTAATTAAGATATATCATTATTTTTCAATTTCTTAATGGGGTGAAAGATGGACATTGTCTTGTTACAATATCTGACATATTTTCTGACATTCACAGCAGATTTAAAACCTCACAAAGGAGGAATTTTACAGTGATAGATCAAAGCATTCATAGTTCACCTCAAGGATAACAACAGGCACTTTTCAGACAGGTAATAGTTAAGACTTAAAACACATGAAGCAATAGCTTCTTATTTGTAGATTAGAAAAATATATTCAGTACCTTAAACAAGATCTCTAGTGGAATATTTATGCAGGGAAATTTTGTTATGATAATAAAAATCTGGAAAATCTGGTGGATTCATTTATGTGGGAATAGCAAAAAGTAGGTAAGTCCTAAAAACTAACAAAAAGTTGTCAAGTGTTCAGGTTGAGTGTCATGGGAGTGAGGAGATTATACCTGTGTGTCCTATTGACATAAATAAACAGGTGACAGAATAGGAGTATGGCCTTTTGGATCCAAGGAGTTTTAGGGAATTTTGAATTTACTGGAATTTTATCATTAGCAGAAGGCAACATTTCCAGATTTGGTGCAGTGACATCTGTAAAGCTGAGGACAAAGCTCAGAGGGTAATCAGCAAATACAGAGCAGTGGGAATCCACCTTTCAAAGCCCAGGCATGGAATTCAGAGGAAAAAAAATGTAATTATCACCTGTGCCTGATGTTGACTAAACAAACAAAAGACAGTAACAGTAGCGCAAATTCCAGCTCAAAATGTCAGGAAGGAAAGAGAAGAAACAGAGCTGACAAATGAATTAGAGGCTGAACCAAAGAACATTAGGAAAAAAGAATAGCAAAATACAGATCTTTATTATGAAACATACTTTAGAAGTTCTGGTGTTTGCAGATCATAAAATGTTTACATAAATAACAGCAACAAACAAAATCATGAACATATTGCCTTCTGCAAGGAGTGAGAAAAAATGATAATCAAAACAAAAAGAAAAATTCAGAAATAAACACCAGAAGAGAACAACATTTTTGGCAGACAAGAGTTTGAAGTAGATGCTAGACTTCAAACCTAGAATATTAGCTCCTGCTGTAGCATTTCTGTGAATCATTCTGATACAGTTATTTAATTGTACAAGCATTCTGTACTTGTAAAAGTGTGTGATATTGTACCTGATGACATTTCTCTAACTGTAATTTCATCTAAGAGTTCTAACAATATTCTTCTGGTTGTTTCTTTTGTGAGGATATTCAGGAATGAAAATGAACTCAAAACTCAGAAAAAATATTGCCTGGCTATGTAGAACAGTAGTACAAAGGAAAAAATAATGGTCTAGGTTCACATATTAATGCTTTTCCATTTTCTTTCTACTGGAATACTGAGAAAGGGATGATTCAAAGTGTTCCTCTTTTCCTACTGGAGCTGTGAGTCATCATCTCTCTGTCTTGGTGTCCAACTTCATCCATTAGCAGATACCAAAGGAGTGAAAGAATCACAGGCACAACCAGAATCAGGAAAACATCCAGTTCTTCAGATTCTTGAAATGATTTTACTAACAATATGGTAAATCTGAAGTATATTAATATTGTCTATTGCCTTCTGCAATTAAATTCACCACAAAATTTTAATAACATCCTTTCTGAAAAAATTTCCTCTCCAAGTCAAGCTTCTTAGCATAATCACATGGATATTGTGGGATTCTTAAAACAGAGAGGAAAAGGGTTTTTATCTATCTAGGTATAGGACGTAAAATAATACATAGCACAGGTTCAAATACAAAAGGGAAAAAAAAAAAAAAAGCAGTACTCAACACCAGAAAAGGGCTCATGACCAAAAATTTATTCATATTTAAATTAAAATGTAAGCATTTTAAATAAGGGTTGTCTGACATAAATACAAGCTTCTCCTTACAGATGCTAGGTATTTTTGTACTTTTTCTCCAGTTTATGTTGAGATCTTTAACATGACATTTCAAGATTATTAGAAAACTAATCAAAATAATCCGGTCGTTTCTGAAATAAAGGCTAGGAAATAAAATGCTGGTTTGCCTACTACATTGTAATAGCTGACCTTTAAGATTTCCATTGAAGATCTCATTTATCTTGGATTACACCACAAAGAGCCTAATTTTCAATGTTCTTCTTTAGCAAAAGTGATTACCTTATTTGTGTGAAAATCACAGGGGTGTAGGAAGACAGAACTAAAATGAAAGCAAGTTCATCACATAAAAAAACAGAATCTTGGTGAAAGACTGGAAACATAGCTATTAAAAAAATAAGTGAATAAAACCTGAAAAAGTATAAAATAAGCAAATGGCCATTTTAAATGGATCTGAAAATAACCTCTTCTCCAAACTCTGCTCAGGGTGTCTCTGAGGCTGCCTGGAATGATCAGCCCAACCCTAATGGTCCTTCACTTGAGGGGTCACCTTTCCCGACCAGCAAAGCTGAGCTTTACTCTCCAAAAGCTGAACTTTACTCTCCAAAAGCTCTCCAAAAGGCCACTGGGTATCACCTCACTTTGCAGGAGCCAGTTTTCAGAAGTTGGTGGTCAAATTAACTGAGAGGGCTGGGAAATAACACACATATGGGGAATTTTCAGAATATTACCTCCATTTTCTCTCAAGGCTGATCTTGTTCTCCTCCCCCCGACCCTCTCCATTTTCAGTGCTCATTATTTTCCCCCAGAGGGGATGAAGAAATAAGTTTACACCACACATAACCAAACAGACACAAAAAGTTTTTCCCACCCTTTTTACTTTGACTGAGGTAAAAAGTAAAAAGCCAAATATGCAGGAAATGGGATAGGAACTTGAAAACCATTGTGTCATTTTTCTTGTTTTCTTGTTTATGGATGTAAAAATTGTCAACAGATAGATTTGGTGCTACTGCTCACACTGAAAGTTTGACAAAATCTATGTTTCAGAGAAGGCAGTTGTGTCTAGTTATAGGGATTCGGTTTTATTTTAGATTATGTAGCATTTCTTGCTTGAACTTCACCTTCTGCTCCTCAGTGGTGTTTCCCTGAGGCTTTCCCTCTGTTCTTTCCTGTGCAAGGTACCAAGATATTCCAGAGCAACTAAAAAGCTTAGGCACTTGGGTTTCCCCACTAAACTCTTTCTTTAAAATAAAATTAAAAAAAGAATCATTGTTCACACATCTGCAGAGTAAAAAAAAAAAATAATTAAAAATCCCTTCTATAAGTGGTGAAGAGTCAAATCATGTTTTCCTCTGCAAGTTTTTGTTGAACAGGCAGTTTTTAGGGAAAGACACTTGGTAGCAAAGAGCTGCTCTCTGCATTCCTGAGAAAACTGGTTGACTTGAATGCAAAGATAACAAACATTTATCTTGGTAAGTGGCATGGGACAGAATTAAGTGCTGTGGAATAACTACCTTTGAGAATAAAGAGCATGTAGAGATGTTCCTTTATATTTTTTCTTTTATTTATATGCTGTAGGTCATTAAATCTTCTTATCATGCTCCTACACACTCAATTCTTAATGTAACTTGAATGTAATTGCCTGTTTTACCAAACCAGATTGGAAGTTAGTCTTTCTTTAGCAAATTTTTATTGCAGGAGCAGAGGAATCAGACTATACAGTTTCAGGGTATAATTTGCATGCATTATATCAGAAGCCACATTCAGTTTCCTGGGGGAAAAAAAAAACACCAGCAATTGGACCCAGCCATTGCTACTGCTCTGTGTCACTGTTGTATTTCTTCTCTGAATTTTGCCACGAGCACACATAAAGCAAAAATCATCATATGCCCTATACATAAACTCACAATGCTGTTCCTTTTAAGCATTTTAACTATTGACACCATTCTGAAAGAAAGGAGGAAACATCCTAGGTCAAGAATGGATTTAATTTCCTACATCAGATGAATGCTGACATCAGCTTTTGACAACAACATCAACAACAAAAAGAGCTCTGAATTTTCATCTTTGGGAGCAATAGATCATTAAGTGATAAGGCATGTGGCTTCCTAGTAGGGAAGATTTCAGTCCACAAAGTTCAGAATCTTCTGCCTATGGCTTCTTTCAAAATATTCTAAAGTTATAAAAGGGTACTAATTCCATAATTTACTGTTTGAAATTCCCCTTCCCATTCCTTGCCTGGTTACAATACATAGTTAGTTAGGCTAAAAAGAAAGGGAAATTTTATCTCACCTACTATCTCAGTAAAAGAAGAAAAATTACTGCAACAAAGATGTTTAAGACACAGCAGGAAGAATAAAAAAATAAATGTACAAGGTGGATATATATCCATATATATATACATATATATAAATATTCACACAGTCTGCAAGGTTCGTAGTCTTTGGTCCACACATGATGATACTTAAGGATGTAAGTCTGGAATACAAACAAGAATTGGGATGATACCACTGAAGATAGAGGATATAGAGATATAGCACGAAGCAAATTGGGCTGTACAGTGAACATATGAACTGCTCCAAAATCTAAAAGGGATGTTAAAAGGATGAAGAAAGAAAGCTAAGATTACAGCACAGTAACATTTGGATTAATCAGAAAGAGTATGGGGCAAGGGGCAGAAAATCAAAGAGAAACACTAAGAAACAACATGAGAGGATAAGAAAGGGAAAGAAAAATAGAGGTGCACTGACTGGAGAAAGGAGAAAAAGAATTGGTGTCACTGAAAAAAGCTAAGTATATTCAGGACCCTTTTAGATGTTCTCACTACTATAAAGAGTATTTGTTAAAGTCTTTTTTATTTGGTTGTGTTGTTTTAAGTCATAATAAGGAAAATAAAATCAAGGTGTATGTGGTTAGATTTAAGTGCATTCAAGTCAGAGCACCTCATGATACAATTTCTGAGTTATTAATGGTTATAGAGAAGTAATAGGGAATTAATGAGAGCCTGGAGGATTGGAAAAAGACATAAATATTATTTGTCTTTAAAAAGTGGTTAAAAAGAGCACAAACTGTCTTAAGTTTAATACCCAGAGAGATAACTCAACAAATTTCTAAGAAATTGATATGTAAATTATTTGGGCATCAGAACCTTGATCTCTCCATAGTGTATGTTACCCAACCAAATTTCATCTCTTTCCTTCAAAAGGTCATTTAATCTATCATAAGAGGAACACAACAACTGTAATGTAATTTGAACTTTTTTGGAGATCCACATGAGATTTAAAGAGAGTATACTGCAAATAAACCCACTCTGAATGCATAGTTAATGTAGCTGAAAAATCTTACTAGAAAAAACACTCTTGTAAATATTAACAGTTAAACTTTGGAGAATTTTTCACAATTTAGGCAAATGCAAAGTGTTTGGGAAGTTTAAAAAAGTGTCAATATAGTTTTCTATTAATACAATTAGGAACATATTATTTTATTCCTTAACATACTTTTCACTTAAATTTGGTATGCAACTTATCTGTGTTTTATTTTATCTCTACACACTTATAGTATGTATATATATATACAATTAGAGTGTTTAAAGATAAAATCAAAATCCTTTCACTGGTTGCCCTAGAGAAAGTGTTACCTTCTGACCTTCACTGAAGTAATCCTGGTGCATCATACGTTAACTTTCAATGTGCAGGGAAGTTTTGCAGTGGTGCAGATTCCCAGTAACTCTCATCTCACCTGAGAAACCACATTTTCACTATTTTCTTGGGAGATTTCCCTACTAATTCCTTAGGTGCATTGAATTCCATTTATCCAAAACCTATAATCTGCATTCTCCTGCAACCACAAGTACCTTCCCTGCAAATAAATGAGTGCTTGCATTTTGTGATCATTCTCGCACAAATTACCTTCAGTCTTTCTCATTCTCAATCAGCTCTGATCCACCAGGAAGCTGCTCCTCAATTATATTCCCTCACCATCTGAAATACAGTTGTCTCCCTCTGGATGTATTGCCTAAGATGTTTGAGGGTTGTTTTGCTTTGCAGTGGGCAGTTGATAATCTGATAGCTCCCAGGACACATTCATTATTACTAATCTTGTTCTTGGACATTTCCAGTCATTGCTGAGGTGGCTCACAGATTATTTTGTTTCTAAGAACAGAACCCTACATCACCTTTTCTCTCTTGTACTACATCCTCCTCTTCATTGCAAGGGATTCAAAAAACTTGAGTCTCATCTCTTTCAGATTAAATACAATTTAAGTCTAAATTAGCAAGGTATTAATTGCAACAGGAGCAGTTCTAATGAAAAAAACAGCTCATTTCAAGATCTAGTGCGGTGAAATCAGGTGGTCTTTAATGTCCCTTCTAACCCAATCCATTTGTAATTCTTTGTTTCTTGTTCTTTATTCTAATATTTCTGCTATTTCTATATTAATTATGTTACTTTTTTCTAATAAACTTATTTTCTTTTTCATCAGTAAATACTTTAACTTTGAGGTCAAACACTTCAGTGTCTAAGGAAATCCTTCTTCTTGAAAAAAAGGGACATGAAGCAACAGCATCAATGTCTTTTCTACATGGAACTATTTTTTTTTACATACCAATATAATATTTTGTGCCAAATTTCAATTCTTTTCATTCTTTTTTAGCCCTGATAAATTAGCAGTTGACAAATGGGAATTAAAAAGTTGAATCACTTGGGCCATCACTAATGTTCATGATGATGAACCTTGGATTCTTTCCTGAGAAAGGCAAGCCCATGAGCATAAAACTTCAACCTTCCATTCTAGTATTTAGTTTGAATGTTAACATCAGTAAGACCTCAGAAATGTTAAGGGTAAACAACTGTTTATGAATAGATTTTTTTTCCTCCATTATCTTTCTCTGCTTTAGCAACATCAGAGTAGATTTGAGCAGAAGTTCTCATTTGCAGAGGCTCCAGAGGTGTTAAAATATTCATACATCATGGTAAGTCATTTTTCCTCTGGCATGATGACTATTCCCAATAACAAAAAGTCCGATTTTCCCACATAAAATATATAGTAAAGCAAGAATGCAGGAAGGTGTTGGCAACAGCAATATTTAATCAGCAACTAGTAGTTCAACTTCAGCAGAAGATGGAAAGTGCATAGTAGACTCTCCTATATAAAACTTCTGCTTGTCCTATGCCCACAAGACCATCTTTGAGGCCATCATCCACACATTTTTTTAATTAGCTTTGCCAAAATTTTATTTTCAATGTAATCTTTTCCTCCATTCATGAGACTCCCCCTGCCACTGATGTCATTCTCTACAAAGAAAAAAACAAAACTTTCAACCAAAACACCTGATTTCCCCCCTACTCACTCTTGTGCTTTTCATACAAAGTAACAGGCACAAATTTATGTATCAATTCATTTCTTCTGGCTCATATGTTGTATTTATTTGTTTAGTTATTGTTGGAGCCTCTCCCTTAGACAAAGTTGTGTTGGTTGCACTCCCATAATTTTCAGGGACTGAATAACAAATAACTTTCTTGCCTGACTAAGAGCATGAACACCACCATTCCTGCTTATGTTGAAAATTACACTTGCCAGTAGTAAGGTGCTGAAATAACACTATGAATTAAATATAGGGGGGGAAAATGGATGGCTGAATAACTTTTTTATACTAGTTTTAATTAATTTGGAATATCCTCCACTATTGAAAAGGCAAAAATAACTCTGATACTAGTAAAACTGAAGGAATAATTGTCTTTCTGTTTCTTTAAAAGAAATTTTCCCCTTATTTTCTTTGTACAGTTCAAAGAAAAAGTGAAATGTCCTGGCTCCTGCTAATGTTGTACCTTCTTCTGTAAAATGTTTTTATTTTTTTACAGTAAATGTTAGATTTCACCCTAGAGATTCCATCCATTCATGTACTAATTGCTACTCACAAGGGAGTAAATCCATTGATTTCACTTAAGACAATTTTCGATGTTTTCTTTCCATTTCTTCTAAAAATGTCTAAAAGGACAATTGGAAAGAAATACAAGTGGGGATGGCAAACCTTTCTGGCTGAAGAGAGCCAAATGCCTGTTATTCTGACAGAAGAATTTTAGTTTACTTCTGAAAAGTAAAAACAGTACCACAAATCTGAAGGGAAGACCTATTTACATCTTAGTAGTCCCTTGTGTTGTTAGAAATGTGTTGCTAGCTAAGGATTTTTTATAAATTAATTATGATTTCACTGAATATTCTGTGAGTTGGCTGCAGAAAACAGACAGAAGAGAGAGCAAACTTTCCTCTTCCTCCTGTCAACCAAATATTCTTTTAATAGTGGTATTTATTATAGACACCACAGCAATTAGTAGTTTTGAATTCTGTTTTGAAAATCATAATCAATTATAACCACTCCAAACATTCATGGTTTGAAAAGAAATTGCACCCATTTTGAAATCCATGGATTTCAACCTAAAATGAATGATATAATGAGATATATATAAATGACAATATTTTCATTAAGAAACTCTTTATAGTCAACAAATACCATGCAGGGAATATTTCCAATGCCTCTACTTGCACTGTTCCTATGGGTAAGGATTGGAATTGTCATAAACAGCAGCAAAACAAATCTAAATATAGATCACCTTCCTCTTCACTTTGATCCTCTTATCACAAGTATTCAGCTCACCAACTTTCCCCATCTTTGTTGTGTCACCAGCCACAAATGGCCCAGGGACTGTGGGGCATTGTAGGGCAAACCCAACCCTATCACCAGAAATATAGAATCACTCCAAGAGTATTCCATAGGCAGGATAACAGGGATTTGAAAGTCCTTTGTACTTGCCTTCTGCATATTTTCCCTAAACAGCACTTGTGTGTGGAATCTCATTGCAAAACCACAGCAAAGCCCAGTCTTAGAGGGCTTAATTAACACTAAAAATAACCATTGTGGAGAATATGGGAGGAAAATACCTGGTTTATGGAGATGTACACAAGCCTACAAGCAATCTCGAGGACAGTGGGGAGAGATGGAATGATGGAAAGACTATTCTGGAAAAGAAACATTAAGAAATCAAACATGTGAAGCTCTGCTCTCTGAAAGAAACACATTGCTTAGCTTCAGGAGCAGACAGCAACAAAACTTCCTTTGGGTGGTTTCTCAGGCGATTATGTCACACAGCCAAGGGAACCAATATTCCTGGGTTTACTTGAAGACTGTTATAACAACAGTGGATTGATGTTCTCCACTTGGTTCGCAATTTATTTATATTAACGAAGAAGAAAATACTGAAAAAAGACAGAGTGGTGGAAGAGGAGACACTTATGATACAGGAAATAAGTTTGCTTGCATGAGTTGCATTTAGATATTTCAGGCACACCTGGAAAAGAAAACTGATGTTCAACTTCTTTTTTTATATTGTCTTTATTTCAGTCTTACCAAATTTATAGGATTTCCTTTAAATTCACCTCCCTCATGTCAGCAAGAGGCTCTTCTTACTGAGGAATATATTCTTTTGGACAATTCAAGGGATTAGATTCCCAAACCACAGGGAGAAACTGAAGAAATAAACCAGTTTGGGCTGCAGAGCAAGGAGAGGAAAAGGGAGAATTGGGCTCACACACAGAAATTTCCCTCCCAGGAAAGACACTGCTTCCCTGGCCGTTGTCTGATGCCATAATGTTGACAGAAGAGCTTCAGAAATCCTACAATATTTTCATGTTCCAGAAATGTGACTTGCTGAATTGGGTCTGGTTTGTTGCTGCTTTGCTTAAAACCAGTTTTTATTTTCTATAGGAATGTCAAGCCCTGTGAAAGTTTTAATTTGAAAATCTCACCTCTTCTACCCTTAATAAAAGTCTCAACTTCACAGAAACACTGCATTTTTCTCTTTGTGTCAGTTAAGTGAAGAGTTTAAAGTTCAAACTGCATCCATACTAAATACTGAGGGGTCTTACAAGAATACAACACTGATAAAAATATGTTCAGTTCTCCTCAAACAAATTATTTAGGCTTTTCTAATGGAGAATTTGAACCCTAGAGTTAAACTGAAATTTTATTACAGCAATTTTTATATATGGGAGTTTTCCAGCTTCCTCTGGGGGATATTGCTTCACGGGACATTTAAATTCTTAACGAAATGGTGGCAGAGTGTTGTCTCTGTTATTAGTTCTATTAGCCCATGTTATTTACTCTTAATTTATTTCTCACTGGAAACAAACTTTAGGATTTGAGCAAATTTCATTTTATTTCCATCAGTGTGGGTTTAGAGTGGGTTAATTTTAGAGAATAAGCATTTTTAAGAGTCAATAGAGCAAGTGACATTTTTACAGATAGTCTCTAAAGACTCTTGCCTAAATCATCCTGTGTTTGCACACTTACGGGATATGGAAAATAACAATTCAGGTTGGACAATCTGTTCACTGAAAATAAGCATTATTTTTATGATTTTTAGATAATGTCAGCTATACATTAAGTTTACAAAGGTTTGTCTAATATATTTTCAGTACTTGAGAGGTATTAAGGAAAATAGATTATTTACTGCGACTACTTCAGAGCTTTAGGTTAGATCTGACATATTGGAAATAAATTACAATGATTTATGTTCAGATATTAACACCATGATCACCTGAACACAATTTACTGCATCTTTACCCTGTATTCTCCCATGGTTTTGGAGAAACAAGACTCAGGAACTTAACGAGAAGGGAGAAAGAAGATGATGATGATGGAATTAGAAGTCTCTGATCTCTACGTATCCTTGACGCAAAATAATTTTTTTTCTCAGGAACTGGTGTTGAATTGCTTTCAGGTTGACAAAACACAACCAAAAAATCCTAAAGTAGAATATATCTTATTTGTTGAACAAAACTGAAAAGCCAAGACATGAAAATATCATTTTAAGATTAAAAGTTTTTGTTGAAGTACATGTACCAGCATTGAGTTGATTCTGGAACATCTAAGAAGGAGACTTTTAAAAGTATTGTTAGGGACAAATTTTTATGTTCATTCTCTTCAGTTTTTGAAGTTCCAAGTTTGGAGTACTGTTATTACAAAAACCTTTTTATTTTATTTTACCTATTTTATTACATTATTTGATTTTAAGCATAAATAAGTAAAAAATGTTCAAAGATCAGAAGATCTAAATTGCACCTTTTTTAGTTTTTTAAATCTCATTTCCCTGAAATGTTCACATATCAGCAGTGCTTCCCTTATTTACATCAAAGGTGGCTAATAATGGTATAAAGATTATAAATATAATAAATATTATCTCAGTGTCCAAGCTGAAAAACTAATGAGATTCTTTTAAAGATTCTGTGCCCAGGTGGCCAAGAAGGCCAATGGGATCCTGGCCTGGATCCAAACTAGCGTGGCCAGCAGGCCCAGGGCAGTGACCCTTCCCCTGAACTCTGCCTTGGGGAGGCCACACCTTGAGTGTTGTGTTCAGTTCTGGGCCCCTCAGTTCAGGCAAGAGATTGAGGGACTGGAGCGGGGCCAGAGAAGAGCAACGAGGCTGGAGAAGGGACTGGAGCACAAGTGCTGTGGGGAGAGGCTGGGGGTGTTTAGCCTGGAGAAGAGGAGGCTCAGAGGTGACCTCAGCACTGTCTGGAACTGCCTGAAGGGAAGTTCTGGCCAGGTGGGGGTTGGTCTCTTCTCCCAGGCACTCAGCAATAGGACAAGGGGGCACGATGGGCTCAAGCTCTGCCAGGGGAAATTGAAGTTGGAGAGCAGAAAAAAATTCTTTGCAGAGAGAGTAGTCAGGCATTGGAATGGGCTGCCCAGAGAGGGGGTGGATTCCCCATCCTTGGAGGTTTTTAACCTGAGCTTGGCCGTGGCACTGAGTGCCATGATCTGGTAAAGGGACTGGAGTTGGACCAAGAGTTGGACTCGATGATCTCAGAAGTCTTTTCCAACCTAATCGATTCTATGATTCTATGATTCTATTCTATGATTCGGATGCAAGACTAAACCATCTAGAAATGGAAATTAGGTGTGCTTGAAGCACAGGAGCTCTAACCAGGAATGTTTGTCTCTCAAGGCATCTGAATTAATTCCTCCAAAAAAAATCAACTTTTAATAAGAAAAATCAGGATAGGAGTTTGGGACTGTGATATTTGTGCTTCTAAGTAGAAGGGAGATATGTGGTTACTAATTTAAATTGTGGGTTTATAACTGGAGACATTCGGCTTATAGATATATTTTAGGTTCATACTGAAAATAGAATAAATTAAATATGCATCTTTTCCACATGCACAAGAATACACATGAGGCAGTTGTGGAAAAGACACAGTGAACTTTTATCTTTCTGAAGGTGAATTTAGCAATGCCGACTCAGACTTTGCCTGTCCATAGGAAATTCAAACACTGATTTCTTCATAACATCACTCCTAAAGTCATTACAGCATAAATTCTAGAAGTCCCCCAATATATTTAGTGGGTTTGCATTTGTTTAGTTTGGTGACTAAAACATACCAGTATTCACCAAAGTGCATCAAGATTATGTCTGAGTCAAAGTGGGGGCCTGAAAGGAGGAGAGATCTGTTGTAGTGGCTGCAGTAATTTATCCCATGAAATCAAAAAGCAGACATTTCAAAGAAAAGCTGTTTTTACTAAAAGTAACCTTCACATTTGCCCTGAAACACCCAAACAACGAGAAGGCTCTGAAGGATAACACCAAACTCAGCCAAAGTTGTATAAGAGTTTGTCCTCCTTCAGAGATTTCATCCACAGAGTGAAATCTCATGTCTATAAAATAAAAAATCTGGTTGCTCTGAACCCAATTATACCTGCTGCAGAGTCAGTATTTTTATTTTATATATTATGCACATTTCCAAAACAAAATAAAAATTGTATGGAATTTATGTGAACATATGGATTTTTTCCTGTCATTCTTTAACATAATTCAAGTTAGAAAGTGCATATTATTCTGTCAGTACTTAGCTAGACACTTTTTCTTCACTTTTTATTCACTTTTTCTTCACTTTTTTCTTCACTTTTTTCTCCACTTTTTTCCTTCACCTTCTTTTCCTTCACTTTCTTTTCTTCACTTTTTTCTTCACTTTTGTCTTCGCTTTTTTCCTTCACTTTTTTTCTTCACTTTTTCTTCTCTTTTTTTCCTCCAAACAATAACTAAACCACTTATCAGAAAATATTTCCTGTTTCATCCTCTCATATGCCAACCCTCTGCAAGGGTCCCAAGGCATTCAAACCTCTGTATCACATTAGATTTGTAGTCACCACACTTTCTCTTGGACCAGCCCATGAAACTCTTTCTTTGTACATGAAATTAGGTGTCTTTGTCACCATTCACCTGCTTTATACTTATGTGCATTGAATTACCAGACACTTTACTCCCAATCACAGTTTCATAAGCTTTTCCTGTCATGTCTCATACTCTGACTTGTCTTTAA
This sequence comes from Pithys albifrons albifrons, assembly GCF_047495875.1. Classification (NCBI taxonomy): domain Eukaryota; kingdom Metazoa; phylum Chordata; class Aves; order Passeriformes; family Thamnophilidae; genus Pithys; species Pithys albifrons. The sequence goes on from NC_092497.1 coordinate 53,623,699, forward strand.
ATTTCCAGGTAACACAGTACCATCACAAAACTACTTCTTCATTGTTCGTTATGTTTGCAGGTAATTTATTAAAAGAATAAACATCTCCCAGTGCAGAGCTTTGTAGAACTCGCATGGCCTCTCTCTGATGGAGAACTGGATATTTCCCCCCACGCTTTGTTTCTTATCTTCTTAACTTTTTCAACATTTACCCATTTATCATAGACCTTCTTTCCTATACTGAGACTTCTCAGTTTTCCTGAATTCTTTCATCAGAAACTGTGTAAAGTCTTTTTGGAAATCTAAACAGACTGTATCAAACACATAATTTCAATTACCTACTCATTTCCTTTTGCTTTTAGATTGATTGAATGTCCTCTACTGCTGATTGGAATTTCAGTTTTATTTCTCAGCTCAGTTTCTGTCAGTGAACCTCTTACCCACCTCTAAACTAATATGTTTTCACCTGCTCTTACATTCAAGGCTTTTTAGTTCTTATTTTCTCCTGAAATATTATTTTCTGCAACCTACTCCTGATAACAGATTTCAGTTCCCAAGTGAGATTGTTTGTTTTGAAATCCTTTTCACTTTCCTCCCTAATTTTAACTTAACTGCTCCAGAAACATTAAGATTCTTTAATTTAAACTCTCGCTTTTTTGCAAGTGTTAAAACACTGAGAATGTTGAGGCTCTTAAGACCATCACCTCTAAGCTTAATAAATGCTGCCCCATTGACTTCTTGTGGTTCTCCTCCTGTCTCTTTGCAACTATTTGCCAGTTCTCCTTCAATGGCATGAAGATTTATTGAGACAGAAATTCTCTTTAGAACTTCCCAGACCTGTGTCTTACAGACTCCTTGCATACTGTGAGTTTTCAGTCCAGGAAGACTACAAAAATAAGCAAATAAATGAACTCTTATTATTTTAAATTATTAATACCAACATCCCTCTCAAATCTGGTTAGTGAGGCTCAGGTAGGACTCCAGCTTGCAAATTTTTTTCTGCCTCTTGACATACCCTGGTCACCACTTCTTACTCTATTTGGCTCCTGCAAAACCAAGGAAAATGTGTACAATCTGTATAGCCTGAAGTAACAGTGGAGCCACTGAGATGCCTCTGGTGTGGCTGCTCAAACAAAAAAATCTTCCAGTACTGAAGAGCTCCTGCATCCAGGTCATACCTACCTCAGACAATCCGCTAAATAGCCAGACGTTAATTGCAACTATAGTCTATTTTTAATTGACTTCTTCTTGCTTCTGTCACCTCAGAACCATAACAGACCAGCTGGAAAGAAAACATACTGATAGAAAAGCAAACTGCTAGAAAAGTAAACTCCAGATTACAGATCAGATCAACCACTGGAGGCAAAAAATAGCTATCCCTACATCAAGCATTTGAAAAGGCTCTCCCAAATGTATTGGGTAAAGGGAGAAGGGCACTATTCAAGATTCTCACAGAGTCAATAAAGAAAGAGATGTGTATCATTGCTAACACTTCACAGCAGAGCTTCTCAGGAGCTAAACAAAGGATGAAACAAGGGTGCTATTAGGGACACAAGAGCAGTAATTAGAATTTATTCCACCCCCCTGAATTTTCCATATTGATTCTCTCTTCTATACCGTTTTTATCTGCCTGAATGCAGCTGCTGAGTTTCCAATGTAGTCATACATCATGTCCTGTCGGGCAGCACTGCCTTCTCAGCTGATGGTGCCCGGTGGAGCCAAGGCAGACCTCAAAGCCCCTTAAACATCTTCACATGTGAGAATGAGAACAGAGCATGAGGAGGAATGTAAGGAAAAAACCAAACCTTGCCACAAGTTGGCCATTCTCTATTAAAATTAGATTAGTGCTGGAATCAAAGTGCTCTTCTTGCTTCTTGCTCCTCTTTCAGCTTGAGCTGAAGTTACGAGAAAGGAGTTGAACAGATGTGCTCCTGTGTCACAAAAATAATCAGCGTACCTGACTCTGCACAGGTAAAACTGCTAAAATAGGTGGGGAGGAAAACAGGAAAAAAACCAAAACTGAACATATAATAATCTATGAAATCCATAATCTCTTATCAGATTCTACTACACAGAATGAGCTTTGAAGCTGAATTGCAGTTTTTTGTATTCATAACTACTGTCATCTACTGATCTGGGGGATAGGGAGGAAAGGGAGATAGAAAAGGAACATAATTCATCCTCCAGGTTATTGAGGAAAGCTACTGTGTGCACGTGCTACTAAGTAACACCATGGCTACTGCTGCAATTCCATATTCTGACTAATATTGTACAGCCTGGCTGCCATTAGCCTGTCCTTGAAGCATTTCCTTCCCCTGCAAATGGCTAAAGGGTTGTTCTTGATAATACACATTTGACAGCACAACATTAGGCATGTAAGCTATTGCACCTCTGTGTCTCCTACTTGTGTTTTTTGGGGTTAATTTTTTTTTTTGAGACTTAGGTATCTTAAGGCAATTTTTAAGATTCAGAGAGCTTTCTTCAGATATAAATAATCAAAGAAGAGATGTTGCTGACTGAGAGCTTAAAGTTTTTTATTTTTTATAAGTTTACTGAAATGTCAAAGAAAGTTAGGAAATATTTGTGACAGATGAGACCTAGGAGTAATGAAATTCTACTCAAATTTAACTACAGCCTTTGTTTTCTCAGTGTTCCTGTACTTGTTTGTTCCTTACTCTGAGGAAGCTCCATGTCTGGTGTCACCCAGTTTTGAACATTTTTCTCTTCTCAGAGGTAAAAAGGGCTCTGGCTGCACAGCACACGCTGATCAGTATTTACCCAGACCTTTCCCTAAGGAGGGATGAATTTGTCAGACGTATTTAGTCAAAGATGTTATTGACCAAAAGCAGTCTTCTGTATAAACTGTAAGTTGGAATTTTTATGGAATAGTATCATTTTACTAAATAAAACCAAAATTGGCATGTAGTCCAGTGATGATAAAAAACAGGCCATGCAAAAATCACAGGAAAATAATCTTAGGGTATTTTAAAGTTTCTTTTACTTATTCATTTATTAATGTTGTTTTACTAAGTAAGCTAGTAGAAGTATGAGGGCTGATATTCAGAAACATCACACACAGGAGATTGCTCATGAAAGAACAAGTCTACATTTTATTTTCTCTACTTGCCTATTTACTTGCCGAGTTGCTCTTTGCCACATTAATTAGTGCATTAAAATTTAATTCTTATTAGCTAGTAGAATCAGTAGGCAAAACCTCTCTCAGCAAGCACTATCCCATAACGGTGTCTGTATTACTGAATTTAACATTATGTGGTATTTTTAACCACAAACAAAATAGTGTGTGTTTATTTTTCCTCCTAACAAATAATTAAGGTCACTGAAACCTTTTTTTATGGGTAATAATATAGCTGTCAATGTATATACAATGTGAGCTGCCATGTTCTGGGTAACCTTTTCATATTATTCTTTCTTTCCCCTATCCTTAATTTCTCTGTAGCACACATATTAGATTTACTAAATGGCTTCTGTAGGTTCAAGGAAGAGTGTCATTACAATGGATGTAAATCAGCCCCATCAGAGTCACACACACGCAGTCTCACTAAGAATAGACGTGTATAAAAATGCAATTTTTAAAAAAATTTCTCTGGACTTAACACAGATTAGGAAAAAAGGTAGTGCTAAGTTTATGTGCTGGCTTTGATTTATGGATGGACTACCAGATATGAACAAGAATTTGTTTCAAGTCATGAGGTCCAACCATCACTCCAGTGAAAGGCAGTTTTCTCCAGGCAGCTCTGCAAGTCTTTTCTCCTCATGCTTGACAAGGGAAGAACCTGCAATCCAAAAATTTGCTTTTGAAGGCCGAGACCTGAATAAAAATAAAAATAGAAAAAGGGAAAGAGGAGGGAGAAAGAACACTGGAATAAAAGAGATGTGAATAGAAACCAAATTCTATCCCTCTCAAAGTTAATTATTGTAAACATTTAAGTATCACAAAATTTTCCCTTGGAGCTGCAGTATAACGGTTCAACTATTATGAAGAGGATGAGAATACTTAAGAAAATCACTCTGAGTGGAAAGCAAGAAGTTTCCCTGACTTCTAAAGGGTTCTGAAAAACTACTTTAGAGAAGCTGGACAAAGAGAATCTTCTCTTGCTCAACATGGTTCGTGCAGGGTAGGAGTGTCCTTTTAATCCCTCTTTGTTTTTTTTTTTTAATGTTTTGAAACCATTGTACAAAGAAAGGAATGAAAAAGCAGAAATTATCTGAGCTACTGTCGCTTGGTGCAGAAATCACATTTAGTTAATTAAACACATTGTTGTGAACTGTGCCTTGCCTTGATAAAAATTTGGGAAATGAAATACTTGTTTAATTAGAAGTATGTGCATTTCTGAGAAATCAGTTTATAACTTTTGACAGAGGTTAATAATTTTACTTTGGTTATTAAACCCATAGAGGGAAAATTTGGGCAATTATTTAAAGACCATTTTGATCACTATATCAAATACCTGGTGTGTTGGGGGTTCCTTACAAAAGGGTAGAAGTGTTTGTCTTATTGCTTCCTGTGGTAGTACATTTATTCTTTTCTTACCATTTAACAAGGTTTCAGTTAAAACTATAAATTTATTTTTAACTGGATGCTAATGACCTCATTCACAGAGATTTGCTGTCACATTATCATGCAAGAGTATTTTAAACATTAAAGATGCACAAAAAAGTATAGACTTCAACGTTTCACAAGAAAAAAATAACCTGATCCAAATATCATCTGATAACCAAACCTAGGTATTCATTATGGCAATTATTAAATAGTGGTCTGAGATAATATCAGTTCTCTGCAATTTTATTGTAAGAGGAATAGTGTATCCATCTGAAAGCTGTGACTTTCTGAGCCAGCAGCAAGACTAGGAATCTATAGAAATAATTTATGAGGTTTATTTTTAAGCAACTGTACGGAAATTTGATAAACTTCATGGGTAGTCACTCCTTCAGCCTCATTTCCAATTGTTTCATGTGTAATTTAGTTCCTATGTATTCACTATCATGTTTTAGAGAGGTCTAGAGTTATACCTGTTAGAAGAAATAAGCCTCTCTGCAAGGTTTCGTTCCTGGATTTTACTCCTTCTTTCTCCCAGTAAGGTTGTATGCTTGGTTTGTATAAGAAGGTACTATTTTCTTGCTCAACACTATAAATTCTGAAGCTCAGGACTCACACAGCACGGGCTAGCAACAGGTACCCTGCTCATCTCAGCCGCAGAATTCATGTCCTTAGCAGTGTGAACCTCATACAGCAAATACTGAGTTAACAACCAGCTGAGGTGATTGTCTCTGCTGAGCACAAACATACTCAAGACCTCACAAAAGAAATCCATGACAAATGAAAAGTGTCCCCAGTACTCTGCAAATTGACAGAGTCCCACAGAGTTAGCTGATTTACATGAAAATGTTGATTTTTTTATAATACTGACTGTTTATTTAGCAACCAGTAACAAGCTCTGCATGCAAAAAAGAGCATGCAGAAGAGAGTGAGCAGGAGAGAGAAAACTAAAATCAAAACACTAGAGGGCAAAGGTTGTTCCTGATATTTTTATATATACCTTGCTTGTAGTTGACATTAGAATTTTTTATACTATTCTAAAATCTCCATTTATTTACTTTAGAGGTAAACAAGCAAATATAGTCTAACTTAAGTGCTGAAAGGGAGAGCATTACTTTTGACTCTGGAGCTTCATTATATCATGGAAAAAGAGGAGGGGGAAGCATTATTCTGACAAGGTACCAGGGTGCTGCTGTAAATCATACAGAGGCTTACATTGCTAAAAGATGATGAACTTCACATCAAGATAAACAAAAAATATCTCCCGGCGTTCAATAACATCTTGGTAAACCCACTAATGCACTTGAACAACCTCATACAGGTAGCATATCTAATTTTCTAGGACAGGAAATTATATCTTGGATGTCTTTCACGTCATGTCTCTGATATTGTGGTGATAGCTTAAGTTCTGGAGTCAGACATAAAGTACAAATACTCTGTTTGCTCTGTATCATCACATTCCTTTCTATTTCATTGCTGACAAAGAAATTGAGCACACACAGGAAATAAGGGTTTTTTGAGGAGTGTGGTTTGGGTTTTTTGGGTTGGGTTTTTAGGGACATTATTTTGATTTGGGTTTTCTGGGGTTATTTTTGGTTGGTGCTGGTGGTCAGGTTTTGTGAGTTTTCTTGGGGTTTTTTAGTTGGAGCTGCACAGCTTAAGCATTTCACACCAGATACAGAAGAAAAAAAAAAGGCTTCCATCCCAAAACCTTCATGACTACAAGAGCCAGACCATATAGTAGTGTTGGGGCAGTAATAGATATCAAGCCACATGCCTGATATGTTGTTGAATTCCTTCAGAGTGATTAGTTACACGTGGTCTCTCCACAGATATGATTCAATAGACTACCAAAGTTTTAACCATGTGGTGGGACAAGCCCTGTCAGCTGATTTGTTTCTTAAATCTTGGATTCTTGGGGAAAACCAGGAATATCATATTTTGTGTCAGCTTTTCAAAAAAGGAAATATAAAGGCAGAATAGCATTTGGATGCTTCATTGAATACCAGTCCCTATAAACATGGCAGCAAAGGCTAAAAGAGCCTCAACAAAGAAACAGTTGAAAAGACAATTTCAAAAAACAAATTGTGTGTTTCTAGAAAAAAAATTTCAGGAGCTATTGTTCAGTTCTGTGCTGAACATTGAATACTGTCAGCAAGTTTTCTCTCTGAGGTGCTCCCAATTCAAAATTTTATGCCTCTGAAAGGCTCACTTTACCCACATTTGCAATTTTCTGCATTCAACGTAGAGAACTACTGAGATGCACAACATGCACAAAAGCCAACAATAGATGAGTTAATGATCCCTTCTGTCCCCATATTGTGTGAATCAATTTTAAGATTTAAAAACAAACAAACAAAAAAAAAGGAAAAAGAAGTCATCATAATTAATATTCAGTAGGAAGGAAAGGTTGGGTGAATGCCTTGCAATTTATGCAACCTTTGCACAAATGAACACATTAATTCATGTGATTTGTTTTCTCACACTTGTTCATTTTGTATGAACATCCTAACAGATGCATTTCTTACTCTACAAGACACAAAAATGACAAATACTTCATTTTAAACAGATTATATTCGTGGGAATGAATTCCAAGTTCTATAAAAATCACTACCTCAATAGAAATTTGATTATACACAGTTATATTTGCCTAGTGAGCTGATGAAAGCAGATGATCTCTGCTGTGAGAGGGATTCTCCAAAGGGCTGAGCGTTGATTTAATTTTGAAATTGCACACTGAAATTTACTTCAACAGCATGCACATTCTGACTGAATCTAATCAAAAACTGCCAGCACAAATTCAGATTTTATAAACAAGTGCTGACAACAACTTACAGATATTGAACAGACCAGCAACAGTTTGTAACTATTTTGCAGTATAGAATTTAAAATAATCAAATGTGAGAAACCTTAACTGCTGGTGGGTAAAAGGGGAGCAGAAAAAACTTATTTACTCTTTAAAAAATTATCTTCTTGAATTAGAAACCAGCAAGTAAATACAGTGGGGCTACTCTGAGCTTACCCTAACTTGCTCAGATCCAAGGGAATATTTAAAAAAAGGGTGGAGGCAGGGGGAGAAAGCATTATCTGTATATACTTTAATCTCCAATTCACCAAAATAAGCATGAGAAAAGACACTCTAATCTCTTTGAATTAAGATTAATTTTCTTATTTTTCAGCCTTTTGGGAATCAGGTACATGCACCTTTTCTGAGGAAATTACATTAATTTTATGTTCATTTATATATACAAACAAGTATAAAAAATATATATATGTGCAGAGTTCATTAACTAAACTTCATCAATGGATTGAGAGCCAGAACAACTTATATGCAGTCTATAAAATGGAGTTATGGAATGGGAGTATTTCAATAGTAAAAAGCTATAATAGTTTATGTTATTCAGCTTTTTCATCTTCTTTACAGTTTAGGAGTGGCAAATGGTTGAAAGCACTTCATTCAGTGAATTTAAAGCTATAAGAAGTGTGTGATAAACATCAGCCTGAGACTCAGGGAACACCAGATTACACCAGGAAACCAATTTATGATTTTATTTTTTAAGTTGTGAATTTAAAAAGAAAGGTATTTAACTACACTATCAGAGAGGTGTGAGAATTAAATTCTAAGGAAAGTGGGAATTGTACCATATTTTCTGCTTTGGTTTAATTAAAGCTAGCACGGAAATTATGTTCCTTGTGTTAAGATGATAAAGGAATTTAGTCTATACCTGATGCTATTTCTATGTCTGTATAAATGATAACATTAGAAGAACAGATGTCTTTTTAAAGATACTTTTCAGAAAGGCTTTCAAGCTGCCGACTCCTCCCTAGAAGTCAGGATAAAGCTCTAAAAGAAGAAATTGATTCCCTCCTACATTTGAGCATCTCTAGCCTGTAAATATAAAAGGCAGTGGAGAGCTAATGAGTGAGATTATTAATTAACAGTTTCCAAACGCTGCATGATTTGCAACACTTAAGCAACTGTTGTTTTAGGGCTATTACATTACTGAAATAGATCATTCAAATCTGACAATCCAAATAAGTGCATTGAGGTCTGCAAGATAATGACATTATATTCATTATTTAAGAACACCACCAAACTCCAGGATATCAGAAAACAAAATACAAAATGTCCAAATTCCACAGGCTCCATTGGCATCTATAATTAAATTGTAATATACAACATGTTTGTACACACACCACCCTGTTTTTCTTAAAACTTTATAATGGACACAGAAAACTAAATTTCTTCACATTACTTTAAAACATATTATGTATTTTAGTGACTTTTTTTAGAAAAATACTAAATATTGAATGACAGTTTTACACTAAGATATTAATACATTTTTATTACTTCCAAACATGACCGTGAATGATGCAAATAATTTATAGAATGTCATATATTTTATGAACATATGTGTATATGAAACACTGAGAAATGTTCTCAGATTTATTTTTTTCATAAGACACAGGGTTTTTTTCTGACTTCATGACTGTTGAAGGTGGGAGTAATTAGTAGTCAATCCTACATTTAATTACCTTGACATTAATGTGTTTCATAGTTAAGGAAAAGATGTTAGCATATTTTTCCCCATAGGAGGACGTGAAAAAAAAAGAAAATCAGGAAAGGGAAGGTTTTTAATGTTGATTTTTTTAAAACCATGTTTTTATTTATTTGCCTTTAGAAACTCACACAAAATTATGTACCAGTAGAAAACATGATGCATCAAAGGGAAAAACAAACACATCTCTGTAGAATGACTATACAAACTAAATACAATACTTTAATTTATTTGAGACAAAATGTATTCTTCTCCTCTTTTTTTTTTCAGAGGAGAACCCAGTAACCAGCAGTGCATGATCCCAAACCAATAATAAGTTTGACAGGACACAGCTGCACAGATCCACCAACACTTCAGGAAATGTTTCTCCTCCCCCTCTGAAGACTTGAAAGAAAGAATATCAATACCACTCTTACAAATCAGCAGTGTAAAATATGATAGAAAATAACCTGTTTCAGACTATTGCTTCCCATTTCATTAAAGATCAAATCAAACTTGTCAATTTTCAGTGCATCCATTTTACCTCAATACAATGGTGATTGACAGAAATCCCATTTCTGAAAGCTGAAATGCCAGATGGCCTTTCTTGATCCTCATCAGATGGATTTCTCATAATAGGAAATGTGTCCTTTCATTTGATGTGCTCTTTCCCGTTGATTTCCAGATGAAAAATGACTAGGAAATGCACTGAGAAATAAACAAACAATGGCCTTGGACTGGAGATTTTCTTGCTTTTTTATTTACTTTTCCATTACCAAAGGTGCAGCATAAAGAGGCAACCTTCCCTTGCACAGCACTGTTGAGTGAGCAGAGAATCAGTGCAGAAGTACAAAAAAGCTGTGGCCGCCTGTTATGGGTTCACTGAGGTGGGCTTAAATTTGGGCTCTGAAGTCTGGACTAGGCTGAAGCTGTCAGCTGACTTGAGCTGGGCTGAGCTAACAGCTGACCTCTTCTAGCCAGTAATTTTGTATTCCATACCACATTATGACATCATCTCCAGGGAAGTAGGAACCAGTGTGGGAGTGGTTAAGGCGGTCGCTTCTCAGCCCTCCTCTTGGGAGGACGCACGATGCTGTCCCGGGGGGGATGGAGAGGGCCAGGCCCACCACTGGCTCACAGGGTATCTCAGGAAAGTAAACTGTGTTGTTCTGGGTCTCTCCTTTCTGCTTGAGTTTGTCTCCCTGGGGAATAAGTTTTTTCTTAAGTAATGTGTAGTTAGGACAGTAGAATTTGTGTGTTCGTTAAGAAGTGGGGAATTTGTTATTGCAGACTTGTGTGGGTGTATATTTGTACTCTCTTCTAATTGTCTCTTCCTTTCTGTAAAAATATATGTAGTTTTAGTATAAACGTGGTTTGAAGTGTTTTTTTCTTTTCTTTCCCCTCTCATTTCCTCCCTTTCCTTGGTGTTAGGAGGGAGGCTTTTCTCTCTGTGCTTGGGAGGGTTGGCAGTTTGCTATCTCAAACCAAGACACCACCCCATCCCTGGAAGTGCCCAAAGCCATCCCTGGAAGTGTTGGAGGAGCCTGGTCTAGTGGAAGGTGCCCCTACCTATGGAACAAGATTATCATTAATGTCCCTTCCAACCCAAACCATTCTGTGATTCTATGTAGGAAGAAAGCAAGGAAAGAGGAGGGTTTGCCAGGCACTAAGAAGAGGCTGGAATTAAGTTGTGATGCCCTACAAGGCTCCAACACCAGCCAGAGTCCTTCATCACTTACAGTGACTCGAGGTTGGATGGGATTGTGCTGCCAATTTGGTAGATCCCCCTCAGGTACACTGGAGAGAGAAAAGAGGGTAAACCCCCTGAAAACCAGAGCAGAATTCCTCCTCCAACAGATCTCTGTGCTGAATGTGACCTACAATCGATGCCAATCACAACATCTACAAAAGCACACTCTGACTTTGCTTCAGACCAATGCGATAATTTTGAGTCTCAATCTTTTCGGTATTACAGCTCTGGAAGACAACATTTAAAAAAGCATGCATTGACACAAAAGTGTGTGCAGACACTGCTCTCTTTTCAGCAGCCTCTCGTGTTTATTGTGCCATTTGATCTTATGACAAGTCCTGCTTCCAGGCTTGGATGCCTCCACCTTAATATTCTTCTCCTTCCAAAGGCACAACCCCCTAAAAACAGGGTATGCAAATCTCCAGGGTCTCATTGCACATACTCACCCTACTCTGATCACCTTCTAATCATTTCATCTGGCAAACAGAAAAATGCCAGCACTACAGGAGTTATTCCCTATTCTATGCCAAATAATGCATTTACAGCAGAATGAACCTTTTTCTGGATTCTTTGAATTTGCAAAAAAATCCCTTTAAGACCCACACAAGACAAGTGTCCTAATGAGTAATCACAGATGGGAAGGCCTGGAAGAAGACTGAAAATGTTAGATGTTTATGAGTTCTACTACATTTATGGTGAGAGTTTCCTTTTGAGCACAGCATGCCAAGGTATCCAGGAAAACAGAGCACATAAATTCACCAAAGCAGGAAATGAAAGAAAATCTCACTCAGGTTTTTTGTTTGTTTGTTTTTTCCTTACTGTTGATAAATACTCATCTTTTCATAATATTAAATAAAACTACCTACCCACATTCCTAGGCCTGTTATAATAAATACATAAAAAAATAACTAAATACACAATTAAATTGCAACAGTTGAAAAATATAAAGTCTTTCCTGCAAAAATAAATTAAATCTCCTCAATTATTTGAATTTTAAGAATTTAATTCCAGGACATTTTACTGATAAGTTAATACTTTATATTCTTTATAACACAGGTATTTCATGCCTATTAAATTCAATTATTAGTACCAGTTTTAGCATTAAGGTTCCATCTTGAAATTGTTTCCTCTCTAAACCCACTTTATTCCTCATGTCTTCCACACTTGGGTCCTGCAGCCCTACCAGATGTGTGTCATTATCAAAATACAATTTCTTTAAATTATTAGAAAATTATTTTGATCTATGAGTTCATTTTTTAGAAATTTTTTGAAGTGGATATGAGGAATGTCAAAGTTATTGGACCAAACCTACTTGATAGAACAGTTCATTATCTAATCAAGGACAATGGTTCCTGGAAAGTTAAAGAATTCTGTGGTAAGCCAATCTGTTTCAATCAACCAGATGAGACCACCAGGACTTTATTAATTGAAAAGATACAGAATCTAAGATGTAATTGTGATCTATTTATGTCCAAACTAACTTTAACCCTCTAAACTGAATTTAACAGTATAGCTGTAGAAGTGCAGAACTCCACCACAAAAGCTGTTATCAGTACCCATAGCAGAGGAGGGAGCTGCAATCCCAATTCTAGACCAAACCAACTAATTCTTCTGCAGGCAGCACTTACAGAGAATATTATTTCAGTTAAGAGCTGGCAAGGAGCATTTTAACCAGCAAAAATATCCCAGATTGAACGGGGTGTAAAGATAAAAATCTTCAAGTATTTAAGAAGCTGAAGAAAAAAGGGAACAATACTTCTTCCATATCTGCATCAAATGGATTGAAAAATATTGGCCCGAAGTAGCAGCACAGGAGTTACTGAATTATAGTATCAAGAAAAGCACTGGAATAATGTGAATAAAATGCTCCCTCACTGGAGTGAGTGGATCAAAAAAAACATCACTGAAGACATTATTGGCATCAAAGTAGAGGTATGGACTATGTTTCTTCAAAGACACTCCCAGCCCCATGATTCGCGTCCAGACAATACTGAAGGTCTGCAAACATGCTGGCTTGTTTAAATCCATGCAGCTGCATTGACATGTATCTTTTTTCTCACACTAGAGCCTGTAACAGGCAAAGTAATAAGTTATTAATAGGAAAATCTGGTTCTGGAAGAATCTGCAAGATTCAGAATGACCTAAAAATTTAAACAAGAATGGACTTGAGGCAGGAAGAGAAAAGCCCTAACACTGGCATAACCTAAGAGTTACTTTTCTGTGCAAGAAGGTTCCTATTTTTCTCCCCGGATGTGGAGAGTTTTAACACATTTTCTTTTTAGTATCATTTAGAAACCATTTTCTTGTGCAGGAGAGGCAGAGCAAACCAAATTTCATGTGCTGAAGGACAGTTGTAAAGAAAATCTCCTGCATTCAATCTCTGTAAGAAAAAAAAAAACATTAAAAAAACCAAACCCCAAACCAAAATAGGACTAATTTGTTTCAGGGAGCAGTCATAATGCACATTTATAAGTATAAAGCCAAGAAAGTATTGCAAAAATAATTGAAATATCTAAGAGCCTGCTAATTATTAGTCCAGGTCTAGCCATTACAGGGAAAGAAATCATAATGTAGTTTAAATTGCTCCTTGATATCTCCACTTTTCCTGGTGTTATTCTCATGCTTCCACTGCCCCAAGGGTGAGTTTATCATAGCTGAGGGGTCTCCATTGCCAGTACTATGCCCCATTCTTTATAACCACCTCCCTTATAACCCCATTCCTGTATTCTTCCACATTCTGTGACTCCACCCTCGTTCCCTCTAATTAGAACCACTTTTTCCAATGCTACATTGCTGTGTTAGATCTGCGAATACCTCACTCAACACAGGAACCCTATTTGCTGCTGTTATCTTTATAAGGGTACAGGTACAGATAAAATTGCACCATGAAAAAAAGAAAAAAAAAGGCAACAAAAAATCCTAAACTGATATCATTGTCCCCCTCTCCCTCCCCATCAATAATGAAGGGAAACAAAGTGACACAGACCAGTAGAATTCTGACTACTTTTCTTCATATATTGCCCCATCCTTCAGATTCTGGCCATCAAATCTATTTCTAATCCTCTTCTCTGCCTTGGAATCTCTCACTCATCCTCATGACCTGTTCTCAGTCCACAGGTTATTGTGCCTTTATTCAAGTTGGGGTTCTTTTGACAAATAGGTGTGAACACAAGCAGGGGAGTAACCCCTTGGAGAACACACCGGATTTGCTGCTCAGGAATGAGCTGTCTGGACTTGCAGCTGTGCAGGGCTCAGGCACTGAACTGTAGAGCTGATCTCCAAAATACCGCTGCTCAGGAATTCAGGATGTGGATGGTGCCAAGCAAGATGCAGGATTCCTGTAAATCCCTTATGTTTTCAATAAATCCCGGTTTGAGACAAACCCTCCCATGTCCCAGGGTAAGGCAAGGAAAAGAACATGCCCATGGACACGACATTGTCACCTGAGTTACATCTATTTCTTTTTACTCTCCAATTCCCTCCACAAGATTTTTCCTGTTCTGCCACAAGGACTCCCACCTGCCATCCTCTGGACCTCTCAATTCTCTTTTATTCCCTAAAACCTCCTCCAGACTTGTATATTTTGCTTTACACAACCTTCCCTCTCCTTTCTCCATTCCACACTCTTTCTACAAAACTTCCCTGTAGAAGTTGCTCCATTCCTGTTGGGACTCAAGCTGCTGTCTCTGATGTGCAGACAGTAGAATGAAGCAGAGATTCTTGACCCTAAAATGAAGGTTTGTCAACTCCCTGCTCATTTTCTCCTAAACGTGTTCTTTATGCTGTTTGAAATAGGGCAGATTAAAAAAAAATAAGAAAAAATCAATTAGATCATGTAATCTAGCTCCTCACACTTCTACCAAAATGACAAAATTGATCAGTTTTAAAGTGATTGTGTTACAAAGAAAAGGGAATTCCATTGAGACAAGGTGGACTCCACCTCTGCTTTTAGCTCAGACAATTCTTTGCTTCATTAACCCTATGATTATTTCACAGTGCTGTAACAGCCAAACAGCTCAGATGTTCTGAGAGTCCCTTTTTATAGTGCACTTACAGACAATAGAGTCTCCCTCTGGGATATCAAAATTCTATGTTTTAAATAAAGCCAAATAAGGGGATAAACAGAACACCGAGGAAAGGAGAGCAAGCATTAGAAATGACTAGATTTGAACTAACAGTTTGCATGGTTTATTTACTTACAGAACTATAAATTGTGACCATTCAAATTTAGTTTAGAAGTTTTACTCCCCAGATGCTACTGGTTAGAGATCTTCATCCAGGAAGGTATAAAATAATCGCATGATTTCAATCAATCTGCAATAGTTTGTTTCATTTGGAAGTTCATTAGTCCTATTAGGTTCATATGCTACAATCCTGCATATTTAGAGGATCCTGCTTCCTGTATGATCCTGCTGTAATGTAACAGCAATGAAATAGTCAGGTACTGAGGAAACAGGGAGACAGCTAAGGCATGAGCTTTGGAATAATGTAAATATATAATCAGACAGGCATCTCACTGCATAGTTTACTTTGCAGATTGCTTTACAATTGCATCTCTTCATTATTCAGTGTGCCCCACCTGATTCTTAGAGGAACCACTAGACAGTCAGACAAATAAAATATGCAAACAGCACCAAGGAGGTTTCTTTGTCATAAGGAGGAAATGAGGTGAAAACCAAAACATTCTTCCTGACTGGCATTTTCAAATACATGTGTTATGAAACACTAACTTACAGGAGGCACTCTCTGCTGCCTTCCAGTAATTGATACTAAATCTTTAACCAGAGCTGAGTTTTTCAGAGAATGAAAAGGATGGTAGTTTTGTATCTCCTGAAGTGACCACAGCCAGACATTGCAAACACACTGCTTTGAGCTAGTGGGATCAGTTTTCAAATCCTGAGATTTGAAGTAACCCTCTGGCTTTCAACAAAGTTGTACTTTGGCTTGTACCCTTGTCAAAGACACAACTGCAATGCCTGAATGAATGTTGGAGGCCTGACTACTCCTCTGCCAAGGGGAAAATGATGCCCATTGATACCACATTTGTCTAGCATTTATTTAAGTTGTAAAATGATACAATGTGGGAGAGGTCTCAAATTGTAGGCACTTCTGACTGTGGATAAACACTTCTAAGATACTGGTAAAAAACAGAAAGTAAAGAAGTATGACCTCGTACATTGACCTGCTAACGCAAGAAGGTGTAATGTCACATGATGATGGGTCACTGAAGAGAGGGTCTCATGACAAAAAGATTTTCATACTTTTTCTTCACCAGGAAGTTCCCCAAAGACACAAGTCCCTTCTAAAATTTCACCTCATGCACCCTCATATTAATTCATGTCTCAAAATCATGCATTTCTTCCTATTTTTTCTTATTTAAAGCAAAAAGGCTTTGTTCTTTCTAGTGCATGGATTTGGATAATCAGTGGATGAAAAGCATCCATCTCTGAAGGGCACAGAGATGACCAAACTTCCAGGAATAACTGGGACAGTCTTAAGGGTACAGCATGTATTTTGGACTCATTGTTACATTATATCTAAACTGGGGGCAAAATACAGAAATTCACACCAAATATTCTAACTACAGTAATGTCTTCATAAAATATCCTTTTTTAGGTATAATTTCTAGCAATTGTGGAGAGCAATGTGGTAATCTGATTATACACAAGCTAAAAACTCATAATAAAACATGTTTAACTCCCTACTATCATGCACAACACAGTTTTGAATAAAACTACTGAGAAATTTATTTTAAAGTCAAGTTTTATCTTTTGTTCTGCATATTATGTATGATTTACAAGACATGTCTTTACAATTTTTTCCAGGTAATGATTTAAAATGTTATCTTATTTAATATTCTGTAAAATAAAGAAGTGGAGAATGACTTCCATTCTCAGTGGATTTCCTTCCTCCCACCAGTAACACAGTGGAGTGCCCCAAAGCCAAAGTAATTATTAGAAAGATTAATTGGAAGAAAAGATAGAAAATCATGGCCCAACAATATATTTGTTTTTAAAAAGGAAAATCTCTTTGTAGAACAATTCTGGAAGTTTCTATGCTTGCAAAGTTAAAGTTCTTCATGTTTTATAACACTGTAAATGTTACCATATCTATGAAATGTCATGGGAACATAATTTTAGATGGATTTGAAAGATGCAGTGGCATTTCTAAGAGTCCTAACTGTCTTAGCAATAAATCCACAAATAGAGTTCAAAGTTAAGTTATTGCAGCATCTATAACTGGTCTGACACTGCCTTAAATTTGAGTTATGCATCACGGTCTCAACAAAGCCCAGACAAAATGTTGAGGGCTCCATCTAAGCTGCAGGTGCTGTCAGTGAGGTCAAAACCTTGGTCCCCAAATCATTGATGCTGAATAGTTTAAGCACATTGTGGCTTCTGTGCACTCCGTCCTTCTCTAGGCAAGTATCTGGACTTATATTGAAAAAGTGGGAGAAAATCAACAGCAAGGATCAGATGTCTATCAAATTTGCCCATCGCCATTTCAGGAGATCTAGGAGGAGAGAAATGCTCATCCAAGATCTGACTACTTAGGAAAAATGCCAGCCATGCAGAAGCCTAACTGAACTGTCAAAATAGAAACAAAGAAGAATTCTACCCCTAGCCCCAATATTTTAGTTCCTGTTTCTTTCCTTTTATGGGTTTTCTATAGATAATGAGAATTTCCCAGCTAGCACAAAGCAGACTATAACATGGCAGGAATCAGTGAGGTGGAACATCTCTTTTCGCCTTGACAGAACTAGAAAAAAAGATTGCATACCCTCAAATTTGGAAAGCCTCCTAGGACATATTCTGGGAGCTGCTCTTCAGTCTGCTCCACTGAACTGGTCCTGGTTTAATGGTGAATTGAAAAGACTCCAACGTGAATCCTGCTTTCACAGACTTAGGAATGTCCTCAGCCACAGCAAACTGACAAGACCAAGGGGCAGGTTGTGTTTAGGGCTAAATTCACTTTAAACCTGGTTCAAAATTATTAATGTCAAGATGCTAAAAATCCCTGTTTTAGAGTCAAGGGTTGTTTAGAAACACTGTCAAAAAGACCTTCAACAGTAGAGAAATCCTGAGACTGCAGCTTAGCAGCAAGGTGGGCATGTTTTGGGAAGTGGCGTTCTTGGTGGCATCAGAGACAGCACTAATGGTGCAAGTTTCCTATTGTCCTGGTTCAGCAACCTGGACCACTGTGTGGGTGTGACCAAAGTTGTGTATTCTCCACCCTCTACGTAATCTCTCATGACCTGTTAACAGTGGAACCATTTGCAGCAGCTTCCCAGGGCACACCTGACCCCTCAGGCTGGGAGCTGGCTGGGAAAGAAGCCTGACAGATAGGAGGTGGGAGAACTCCCCTTCAGGGACTCCTTGGCACCTCCACACCCACCTGAGGGCTCAGCTCTGCTCATGGGCCAGCAACCATTCCAAAATCCCCCCTGACTCCCAGAGTTAGATCCCCCAGTGTGGAACTCCCTGCCCTGGGGGAGGCACTGGGGGCTCCCACCTGCACCTGACAGAATATAATCTTGCAGTTTGGACACCTCTGGGGACCACTGGCTGGATCCAGAGGAGGAGAAGAACCTCAACAGGAAGAGAACACCACTCTTGACTAGACTGTGACTGTCACCTGCACCAAAAGGTTTTTCCCTTCCATTTTACTTTGGACTCAGGGGAACCATGTGGGGCTCAGCACGGGGCCAACAAACCCCACTGTGTTTGTGCTGTTTGTGTTTGGACTGGGTTATGCTGCTGGGTTTTGTGGGTTAAAACCAATTTCTCTTTGTGCCATTGCATTTATTGTAATATTGTTATTAAATTGTAACTCAGACTTTTAATCTCTTTTTGTATTGGGCTTGTTTCTCCTGCAGGTTTACCTTTAAGCCAGCACACCTACATCTCAGTCACTAGAAAAAGGGCATCATGCCTTTCTGGAATGAACACCTCCATTTGGCCTCTATAGAGCCCTGAAAGTCCTTCCCACCAAGCTTCATCCAAGGCATTTGCATTTTCAGGAAATTTTTGGATTCACAACCCACTGTTCCTTGTCAGTAGCACATACCTAAAGAATTCCTGGCTGTGTCTAAATTCTCTCTGTAGGTAACATATTAAAAATATATTCTTATAACACATGTGGACCCATTCAGAACACTAAGTACACATTCATAGGGACCTGGCTGGAAACCATATAAGTATATACAAAGAAGGCTGGTTTAGGGGCTCTGAAAGCTAGTCCAAGGGAAAACAAGGATCCAGAGTGCTGGAAAAGTTTTGCATTTCTTATTAGCAAGGATGTCTTCTTTAAACATGTTATTTCAAATAATGAAAGGAATATTCAATAGTGTCTCTCCCTAAGCAAATCCCAACAAAACCACCAACTAATATGAGTGCAGTTGAATGCCAAGTATTGGGCACTGGGGTTTTGTCATATACCTCAGAGGACCGAGAAGTACACCCAAAATTCTTAGAAAACTATTAGCCCCTGCCAGCCACTGCATCATAACATATATTTTCAGTATGAAGAGCAAAATACACAACCCTAGTTATTTTAATATGTCCATTTTGAGTATTAAGACAAATAGAACTTTCAAGAATGAGGATAAAGAGGAAAACCAGTATCACCCAGACAGACTACTATGAAATATATGAGCTGACTTGAAAAGTCCAAAATCACCACAAAAGGGACATTGGTGCTGGTGAACTTGTTGGCTGACACAAGATACTGTCCCACACACATTCAGCCATTGGTAATTCCACCATAAAGCTATACTTTTGACAGCCTGGGCCCCCACAAAGCTTCTCAGTGTTCTTTAAGTTGATGGGCACATGTTTTACTGTAAGCTGCTGAACAGTTCGATTGCATTCAGGGAGAGCTTGCATGCTTGAATGAAGAGAGGATCATGCTTAACACTCAGCTTTTATGTGACATTTGTGTTGCAGGTAATTTATTTCTTAATAGGATGCAATGTATTATGGAATATGGGTTAAATAGAGGTCAAATAAAGAGTTTGGCAACTACAGCTAGGTCCCAATGAAGCAGCAGCAAAGATCCTCTACACTGAAATCACAACCCAATCAGAAACCATGTGTCTAAGAAAACCCTCTGAATTTTGTTGTATGCTTTCTTTCCCTGTTTTTTTATCATTTTCTTTAGAAGAAAGCAAACACAGAGTGAGATAAGTTGAAAATGATGGCATGTCTGCCAGCAAATATCTTGATGCCAGTCTAGCTAGAAACGACTCTTTGAACATATAGAAAGGGAACAGTTTCCGTAGCAACCAGTGTGAAAGTGCTGAGATCTCGTCTGCTCTGTGCTGCTCCACCCTTCCCCAGCTCAGTCTGCTACCTGTCACTCATAGATTTAATTTAGTTTAACATTTTATGAGGTTCAGATGGGGCAATTCCTGCTAGTGAAAGAGCTAGAAATTTGGGGCAGGGTGGCAGGGTTGAAATCCATCCTCACAATAAGGGGGATACTGGTTTGCACACCCAGGGGGGTGTAAATGAGGCACTAAAGAGTTACCTGGTTTATCAGGCTCATATTGGCCTTTTCAAATACCAGACTGGCTTTCCACAGAGCGCTGGCTGTGGCCCAGGTTTTGAATCTCTTCTACTCACCTGTCTTCTCACGAGCCTCTGCAAAGCAGCTCAAGGGCTCAGCTGCTGCTTCTTCCCCTTTTATAGAGATGCTATATGAAGGTATAGGAGATAATATCTACATGTCTTTATATTTTCAAAGGTCTACCCAAATGTTAATCCATGCATGTGATCTTTAGATACCAACACATTCCAAACTGTCCTAGAAAATTAACCACCTTTTTTTGAGTTCCAAGGAGAGGGAAGGAGATGGAGAGTAGATAACAGATCAATTTTATTACCAAAACCTTCCTACATTCTTGATTTAAATAACATCATTTTTATATTATAGTTCCCAGTTATTTTTTGGTATATCCAGACTTCTTAACTCTTTTTAAACGTTCTCTGTTTCAACTTCAGTGGGGTGAATTCAGGTTACCTCAGACATTTATAAAACTTTCAATTAATATAAGCAAATATTCCATTTTCTCCACTAAAAATTTGGTGAGAAGCCTCTGTAGTATAACTATTTCCCTTTATCAAATACATGTGACAGTTTGATTTGGGACTGCACATCAGGTACACACAGACTATTAGAAGTGATAACACATGCTAAGGGTGGAATTCTACAACAACTTGATTGATCCCTTCTTTCAGAGACCACAAAGAAGCTGAAATTGCCTGCACACAACCAGCGAGAAATTCCTCTCCTCTTCCTCTCTACTACTAAAAATTCAAAATGTGCAGCATCCCTCCTAAGGCAGCTTACAAAGGACACAGCCTGTGTAAGGAAGATGTAAATTTAGGGATACAAAGACTTAAGGTCTGCTTTCCAGGAATAACTTGTGAAAATAAGACAGAACTGACTTTGCTTACTCTGTTCTCACACCTGACATGTGAAAGTCTTAAACAGAGAAACAATCTCCATTTTGGAAGCCAAACTGAGCTTTTTCCTTGAGCAGGTTAGGAATTTTAAAAGTGAAGCATCTCACATGATGTGGCAGCAGGCTTCAAGTCTATGGAATGCTTCATTGAATTTCATATATATGTAAAAAAAAAGGGCATAAAAACCCACTAAAACGTCTTTTTTTTCTTTAATCACACAGTGCTTTTGGATAAAATATCCCAATGCTTCTGAGAGATGTCTGAATGAGACATAAATATAAAGAGATAAGACAGGAATCCCTCTTGACTTTAAACCAGCTGTCATAAATTTCTGGAAGTTGGTTAGGTGATGATATCCCTGGATGCTTAAATCACAGCGGTGTTCTATCACACACATTTTTGAAGCATCCATTTGGAAAGACTCATCTCATCTGTCCCTAATTGATCAATCTATGCAGCCCCTTAGACACACACATACTGTGTCAGTTTGGTTTTCAGAAGTTAAAATGATTGGAGTGCTTCCAAATCCATGTTCCAAATTGAATTTCCCCACTCTCTGAAGCATCACAGCTTGCAGGCTGAGAATCCATCCCTTCACTGCTGTAACCTAATCAAACATAATACTAGGCAGGGATTATTTATAAAAGTTAATTATGAAAATCTACCTCGTGTTGGCTTTGATTGATAGTATCAAAATGACTCTTTACTTCAGAAGTTTCCAATTCTCTGTATGTGCTTGCAGTGCTATGTATGTTGTTTTTCTGAAAATAAATGTTTTCTTGTGGGTGAGAAAACCTCTCTGAAATTCCAAACCAGTCACAGCCTTAGGAGCCTGCTGACAAGACGATTCAAACAGCATGGAAAGGGAAACAGCCTTTACTGTGTCCTTTCCTCTTCCTTTCAACATCCTTTCTTTTATCCCTCCTTCCTCTTCATCACACACAGTGATAACATTGAGAGAAAGTGAAAAGCACAGCTGAGTGTGTGAACGAAGTAAAATTAGCATTGATTGAGGTAGATCAATCAAAGGGAAAAATGGGAGGAACTGTCTGAAAGGAAGCAACAATGGAATGGAAAATGTGTTAAGAGCAGGGAGCGGAGTGCATAAGAAGAGCAGAGATGTGCTTAGAGCGACAGCTTTCCTGGTCCCATGGCAGTTTTGATTTTGATTTTGAGAGTCAGGATATTATCCATGTCATTTAAATAGCAACTGGCAGATGTTTAATCTGCAGATGGAAAGAAAATTAGATGAAATATGGGAAAATAATGTCCCTGTAGCTGTTTAACAATGGAAAGCTATTCTTCATTCGGAGGCATTCGGAAGCCAATGCTGCTATTTTCAGTTTATTGTTTTGGTTGCATTTACTCTGTTCCAAAGGCAGTGACCTGACTATTAAGCACATGTTTTAACAGGGAAAAAGTGGGTTCCCCTTAGGTGGCCAGCTAGCCCTGCAGTTCTCACAGATGTATCTTCCATCTCAATCCAATCCACATTCAGATCTGATAGCACTGGCAGCAAAATATGGAAAAAATAGCACAAATCAATGACACTTTTCAATCTGGTGGACAAAGGCTTTGTTACCCCCTGTGTGTTGCTGAAATGTGAGAGCAGGAAGCCACGTGCAGATATGTCAGTAAGTTCAGTCAGGAGCTACAGGGGAAAACACTTGGAAAATGACCACAAAATGACGACAAGGAGAAAGAAATGGCTCAGCTGAAAGGAGACATTCAAACTGAAAAAAGGAAACAGGCAAAAAAGAAATTGAAGGTTATGTTTCTTAGGGTAGAAAGTAGAGTTTTCCCTCTAGTTCCACTCTCTGCTCAGTCCTGAGCTCCTGTCTCTGTCACTACCACCCACGATACTATTGAACACCTGACAGACTCAGGGAAGAAAGTCAAGCTTCCAAGGAAGTCTTTTAGTCTGGATTTATATCTAAAAAAGAAGAGAGAAACTTGTGGCCATACTTGTGCCCTTCCCCATGTAATTTCTGCTCCTCACCATAGAAAAAACACATTCCAAGACTGTGAAAATGACATGAATCCTTTAATAAAAATATATGTATGTAAAAAAAGGGAATTGGAAAAAATACAAGTACACCTTCAGGAATATAAGTATATAGGTACAGCCACAGGTACCAGAAAGCTTGACAAAGCATAAGTGTATACATGAAAGTGAATGACACTGATTAAAGCTGAAGTAAAACCCAGAAAATAGAAAGTTGAAGGGAATTATTTCCATGTCACAGTCTTGTGGAAACCCATGAATTACTTTCCACCAAAGTTTTACTAGCATTGCAATATTTACAAAAATTTCTTGAATGGTGTTCCACAAATATTGTGAAAAATTCATATGTTATTGCCCATCACTAATTCATATCCCCCTTCTTGTCTTTCTCATTTTGGATGAATTTTTAAGGCTTTCTTTTGAAAAACTGTCCTAGTTCAGCAGGAGGGACCAGCTAACCCTGTGTGGGGGTGATCAAAGCTGTGTATTCTACCCCCTCTATTCATTCCCCAAGGTCAATGGGCCATTAGCAGCAGCTGCCCAGGGAGCCATTATCACCTTCACACCCAGCCTGAGGGGGGCGGAGCTGCTAATGGGCCATCAACAGCTCAACACCCCCTGGCTCCCAGAGTTAATCACCCATTGTGTGAGTCCCCGCCCAGGGGGAGGAACTGAGTGCTCCCTGAGGGTACATAAGTGGTGGGTAAGAAGACCTCAGGAACCTCTCGTCAGATCCAGAGCAGCAGCAGGACCTTGACAGGAGGAGATCACCGCTCTCGCCCAGACCACAGCCCTCGCCTGCACCAACAGGTTTTTCTTTTCCTTTAGCTCTGGACTTGGGGGAACCACAGGGGTCTCAGCACAAGGGCAAACAAACCCCCTTGGGTTTGTGCCCCAGGACACTGGGTTATACTGCTGGCGTTTTGTGAGTTGAAAGCAATTTCCCTTGTGTGTCAGTCTTGTTATTGTAATATTATTATTAAATTTTAGCTCTGACTTATAATCTCTCTCGTGGTGAGTTCATTTCCCCTGCTGGTTCACCTTTAAACCAGCACATCTTTTGGCGCCCAACGTGGGGCACGAGAGAGAAGTCAGAATTACAATTTCATTTTGTGTACTTGGATACAGAAACTCCCTGACTACCATGTTGCTTGATGTATTCATGTGGATGGTGTATCTGGGCCTGTTCATATTTTGACACATGGGGAACCATGTGCCTATTTTGATGCTCTCTTTAATACCAGGGAGAAGGATCAAAATTGCTTTATTAATATACTATGTTTATGTTGTCATAACATCAGAAGCAATGAATTTCATTGTGAATGTATATTCAGTCTGGTGTGCCTGTCCTGGTTTGGGTTGTTACCTCTGGGATCTCATTAAAAATAGCACCCAGACTCTGGGGAAAACAGGCGGAGATGGTTACTTCCACCTTTTCACCTCTGCTACAACAATCATTGAAAATATTGAGCTTCCTTTTGATGTTAGGGACAGCATAATCCTACTGTTAGTGCTGTTAGTGTTGCTTTGTCTCCTCTGTACTGTATACACCATGTTTAGGGTCAGAACTGGGCTTTCTAAGGAGACTTGCTGGAGGCCTGCCCTGGGAGCGGATGATGCTGAGTGGCACAGGAAGTGGGAAGATATGGGCCAGTATTTGGAGACCTTCTCTCCTCAAATGATCTGGAAATTCACCCCAGAACAACGGCAGGACCCTGCCAAAATGCTAAGCTATGTGAAAGGAAGATGCTCTGGTAGTCCCAGAGATGTGCAGCTCACAGCAACCTGCTGGGCCCTGGCCACTGCCTACCGCACACTGCTTGGTGTAGTACAACATCATCAGGAGGAGGAGAAAAGGAGCAAATCCACAGGCACCATGTCCACCCAAACCATGGCTGAGCCAGAGAGGAAGAGAGCTACATCAACCAGCACCATGTCCACCCAGACCATGACTGAGCCAGAGAGGAAGAGAGATACATCAACCAGCACCATGTCCACCCAAACCATGGCTGAGTCAGAGAGGAGAAGAGACACATCAACCAGCACCATGCCCACACAAACCACAGCTGAGCCAGAGAGAAAGGGAAACAAATCAACCAGCACCATGTCCACACAAACCATGGAGGAGCCAGAAGGACAACAGAAACCGATAGCAGTTGCCCCTGTCCAGAAAAGAAAATCAAAGACCAAATCAGTTCGTATAGCGCATGATAAGGAAGAGTCAGGACCTTCATCTCAAGCAGAAGAAATGGAGCCAGAAATAATCACCCGGTCCCTATCCCTGGGAGAGCTGCGTGAGCTCCGGAGAGAGTTCACATGACAGGCAAATGAGTCCATCTTGACCTGGCTACTTCGAATCTGGGATGCTGCAGCCAATGATACAATTCTAGATGAGAGTGAGGCAAGGCAGCTGGGAACGCTTTCTCGAGATGTTGTCATTGATCAGGGCATTGGAAAGAGACAGGAAACTCTCAGCCTCTGGCGGCGACTGTTGTCAAGTGTGAGGGAGAGATATCTTTGTAAGGAGGACCTCCACGTACAGCAAGGACAGTGGAACACAATGGAACAAGGCATCCGGTGCTTAAGGGAATTAGCCGTACTGGAGATAATCTTTTCAGAGGATGAGAGATTCCCTAAAAGTCCAGATGGTGTCCAGTGCACATCCCAGATGTGGTTAAAATTTGCACGACTTGGGCCAGAAATGTATTCTCGCTACCTTGAAACATTGCAGTGGAGAGAGGGAGAAGACAAGGTGGGCGCACTGGTCAGCAAACTCAGGATTTATGAAGACACTGTCACTGCTCCATTACGAGCCCACGTCTCAGCTGTGGAAACAAAACTGGCTGAACTGGAAGAGAAGATTAAGGAAGGACTCTTCCATATCTCTCCAGAACAAACGAGAGTCTCTGCCATCAGAAGCAGGCGTCTTCCAGCTAAGGAGAAAGGGTACACTCCACGCGGCAATCTGTGGTTTCACCTTCATGAGCATGGAGAAGATATGAGGAAGTGGGATGGGAAACCCACCTCTTCCTTAGCAGCTCGGGTACGTGAATTGCAAAGAGGCACAACTAACACAGGGAATTCTTCAAGGTTGAAGGCTGCTCCGGTCTCTCGTGGGCAAGGCTCCAGACAGTATAGGAATGATGATGTTATGCCCGATCCTCTTGAAGGAATCTCCTGGTCATATTCACAGGGAGAGCGCAGTGAATACCATGACCAGAACTAGGGGGGCCCTGCCTCTAGCCAGGTAGAGGAGAGGGACAATCGGGTTTATTGGACTGTGTGGATTTGGTGGCCTGGCACATCAGACCCACAGAAATACAAAGCTTTAGTGGACACTGGTGCACAATGCACGTTGATGCCATCAGGATACGTCAGGGCAGAATCCATCTCTATTTCTGGGGTGACAGGGGGACCTCAACAGCTGACTGTACTGGAAGCTGAAGTCAGCTTGACTGGGAAGGAATGGCATAGACACCCCATTGTGACTGGTCCAGAAGCCCCATGTATCCTTGGCATAGACTACCTGAGGAATGGATATTTCAAAGACCCAAAGGGACTGCGTTGGGCCTTTGGCATAGCTCTGTGGAGACAGAGGAAATCAGACAGCTGAGCACCTTGCCTGGCCTCTCAGAGGACCCTTCTGCTGTGGGACTGCTGAAAGTTGAAGAACAATTGGTACCGCTGGCCACAGCCACAGTGCACCGTCGGCAATACCGCACTGACCGAGACTCTGTGACCCCCATACACAAGATGATTCGTGAGCGGAGAGCCAAGGTGTGGTCAGCAAGACTCACTCACCCTTTAATAGCCCCATATGGCCAGTACGAAAGTCCAGTGGAGAGTGGAGGCTGACGGTGGATTACCGTGGTCTCAATGAGGTCACACCCCCGCTGAGTGCCGCTGTGCCGGACATGCTGGAGCTTCAGTATGAGCTGGAGTCCAAGGCAGCCAAGTGGTATGCCACCATCGACATTGCCAATGCCTTTTTCTCCTTTCCGTTGGCAGCAGAGTGCAGGCCGCAGTTTGCTTTCACCTGGAAGGGGGTGCAGTACACCTGGAATCGACTGCCCCAGGGGTGGAAACACAGTCCCACCATTTGCCATGGACTGATCCAGACAGCACTGGAAAAGGGTGAGGCTCCAGAACATCTACAGTACATCGATGACATCGTTGTATGGGGGAACACAGCAGGGGAGGTTTTTGAGAAAGGAAAGAAGATAATCCAGATTCTCCTAAGAGCTGGTTTTGCCATTAAACGAAGTAAGGTCAAGGGACCTGCTCAGGAAATTCAGTTCCTAGGAGTGAAGTGGCAAGATGGGCGTCATCAGATTCCAACAGAGGTGATCAACAAAATAGCAGCTATGTCCCCACCAATCAGCAAGAAGGAAACTCAGGCTTTCCTAGGTGCCGTGGGCTTTTGGAGGATGCATATCCCTGAGTACAGTCAGGATAGGGAATCCTAATCGCCCTGGGATTTTGGAAATCATCACCAACTGGCCGGAAGGTGAGAGTTTCAGATTGTCCTCTGAAGAAGAAGAGGAGCAGGTGACACGAGCTGAGGAGGCCCCACCATATAACCAGCTACCAGAAGAGGAGAAGCGATATGCTCTCTTCACAGATTGCTCTTGCCGCATTGTAGGGACAAGCCGGAAATGGAAAGCAGCTGTATGGAGTCCTACACGTCGAGTTGCAGAAGCGACTGAAGGACAAGGTGGATCAAGTCAGGTTGCAGAGCTGAAAGCTGTTCAGCTGGCTTTGGATATCGCTGAACGAGAGAAGTGGCCAAGACTCTACCTTTACACTGACTCGTGGATGGTGGCCAATGCTCTGTGGGGATGGCTGGAGCGTTGGAGAAAGGCTGGCTGGCAGCGCAAAGGGAAACCCATCTGGGCAGCTGAGATGTGGCAGGACATTGCTGCCTGGGTAGAGAAGCTGAGTGTGAAGGTCCGTCACGTAGATGCTCATGTACCCAAGAGCCGGGCTAATGAGGAGCATCGTAACAACGAGCAGGTGGATCGAGCTGCCAGGATTGAAGTGTCTCAGGTAGATCTGGATTGGCAGCATAAAGGTGAATTGTTTCTAGCTCGATGGGCCCGTGATGACTCTGGTCATCCGGGCAGAGATGCGACATACAGATGGGCTCGTGACCGAGGGGTGGATCTAACCATGGACAGTGTCTCACAGGTTATCCATGACTGTGACACATGTGCTGCCATCAAGCAGGCCAAGCGGGTGAAGCCTCTATGGTATGGAGGACGGTGGTCAAAATGAAGGTATGGGGAAGCCTGGCAAGTTGACTACATCACACTTCCCCAAACACGCCAAGGCAAGCGCTATGTGCTGACCATGGTAGAGGCAACCACTGGATGGCTGGAGACATACCCCGTATCTCACGCCACTGCCCGGAATATCATCCTGGGACTTGAGAAACAAGTCCTGTGGAGACATGGCACCCCAGAGAGAATAGAGTCTCACAATGGCACCCACTTCAAGAACAACCTAATACACCTGGGCCAGAGAGCACGGCATTGAGTGGGTGTATCATATCCCCTACCATGCTCCAGCTGCCGGGAAAGTTGAGCGATGTAATGGACTGCTGAAAACAACCTTGAAGGCATTGGGTGGGGGAACTTTCAAACACTGGGAGCTGCATTTGGCAAAGGCCACCTGGTTGGTCAACACCCGGGGCTCCATCAATCGAGCTGGCCCTGCCCAATCAGAACTCTTGAATACTGTAGATGGAGATAAAGTCCCTGTGGTCCATATGAGAGGTACGTTAGGAAAGACTGTTTGGGTGAGTCCCACCTCAAACAAAGGCAAACCCATCCGAGGGATTGTCTTTGCTCAAGGACCTGGTTGCACTTGGTGGGTAATGCAAAAAGATGGAGAAACACGTTGTGTACCACAAGGGGACCTAATTTTGAGCGAGAAGAGTTTGTAATGTTTCATTGTATATTTGTGTATATATATGTATAGGTAAAAAGGGGATTAATTTGGGAATGACTAGATGGAGTAGAATAAGGGGTGGACAATGTCCTAGTTCAGCAGGAGGGACCAGCTAACCCTGTGTGGGGGTGATCAAAGCTGTGTATTCTACCCCCTCTATTCATTCCCCAAGGTCAATGGGCCATTAGCAGCAGCTGCCCAGGGAGCCATTATCACCTTCACACCCAGCCTGAGGGGGGCGGAGCTGCTAATGGGCCATCAACAGCTCAACACCCCCTGGCTCCCAGAGTTAATCACCCATTGTGTGAGTCCCCGCCCAGGGGGAGGAACTGAGTGCTCCCTGAGGGTACATAAGTGGTGGGTAAGAAGACCTCAGGAACCTCTCGTCAGATCCAGAGCAGCAGCAGGACCTTGACAGGAGGAGATCACCGCTCTCGCCCAGACCACAGCCCTCGCCTGCACCAACAGGTTTTTCTTTTCCTTTAGCTCTGGACTTGGGGGAACCACAGGGGTCTCAGCACAAGGGCAAACAAACCCCCTTGGGTTTGTGCCCCAGGACACTGGGTTATACTGCTGGCGTTTTGTGAGTTGAAAGCAATTTCCCTTGTGTGTCAGTCTTGTTATTGTAATATTATTATTAAATTTTAGCTCTGACTTATAATCTCTCTCGTGGTGAGTTCATTTCCCCTGCTGGTTCACCTTTAAACCAGCACAAAAACAAAACAAAAAATGAACAAAGAAAAAAAAAGGTGGTTAAAAGTCAACAAAAACTATAAATCTCATAC
Source organism: Pithys albifrons albifrons (assembly GCF_047495875.1). Classification (NCBI taxonomy): domain Eukaryota; kingdom Metazoa; phylum Chordata; class Aves; order Passeriformes; family Thamnophilidae; genus Pithys; species Pithys albifrons. The sequence goes on from NC_092497.1 coordinate 53,653,729, forward strand.
TGAGTTGAGCCCCTCATTACAAGCCATATTTCTATCCTCCAGTTACACATTTGTCATCAGCTTATCTCCCTAATTACTCCTGAGATGCCTCTTCTTCCACAAACAGAGTAAGACTGCTAATTGTGAAGTAAGGGTGACATGTCAGTAAGTCAGAAATCGTCTTACACCCCCAAATGCCAAAAGAAATTTTCATGCTTTACTGAATTAACAGATAACCTTCTTAGGCAACCCAAGATGACAACAATCTGTGTGGAAGACTCTTATCAAATGCCAGCAACCATCACTGTGCTGGCAAATGCACCCCAGAAGCACAGAGGATCCTCAAAGGGTCGTTGCAAAGTAAACAAGATATGAATGAGTAATGGAAAGCCTGAACAAGAACAGAATTTGGCAATTACAAACCGGATGCAGAACAGGGGAGAAAAAAGCAAACACCATAGACTAAATTTATCACAGCACTTCTCAGCAAGGAGTAACTGCTCCTCTATTGAAAAGCAAAGGCCCTTAGAAAGGAAAAAAGTAACATTAAGTAACTCCATGTCTGGAATTATTAGTTGAACCCAAGTGTTTGGGACAGCACTAATTCAGAGTCAAGGCTTTCTGAGCATGATGGACATTCTTAGAGAAATGTCATTATGGCAATGGCAAGAGCTCTCCTTAGTGCTCTGCTTAATGAGAGCACTCCTTGTATAGTCCTCTAAAAGGCCTGCACTGTTCTTTTCTGCAGGTATAACCAAATGCCAAAAGGAACTGGAGGAAACAAGCAAATCTCAGAAGTTCCAGAGCCTCAGTTCAGATGAGATAAGCAACAACAAATTTTTTTTTCTCCTTTTTTTTTGTTTCCACACCACTTTAATCTCTGCAGCCATGCTCACCACTTCCTCAAGAGGATTCCAGGGCTTCCTGCTCCAAGGCAGAATGGAATACTGCTCAAATAGCCTCCTTTGTACTTAATCAATAGCACTGCTTTGAGCCTTTGCAGGAACACTACACTTCAGATTAAACAAATATTTTAAAAAGCAGGAGAAAAAAAATGCATTGAAAGTACAAAGCTTGATGAGTAACACCATTTTCCCATTTCTACGTGACTCCTCTTGTATGTTCTGAAATAAAAAGAATGTTTGTAGATGCCTGCAAAGCTCAGCAGCAAAATAGCGATTAAAGACATGAAGAAAATAACAAATAAAACTACCTGAGAAAAATCACCCTTTTCCGTAAATCTGACAGGTACAAATCAAAAGGCTACATACTAAATTCCCTCCCCACCTCTTGTTATAGGATAAAGAGTTCTTCTGTGCCCATTATTTCAATCAATTGCCTTGTTAGCTGACATTCTCAGGCCTCATTAATAATTTACATATGCCATATTTAAGTACTTTAATTAGAATTATAATCATAATAACCAGTAAAGCATCATTGCAAATTATCCCTTTAAACAGAATTCTCCAATCAATTTTATTTCTCTTTATAATAACCTGAGCAGATAAGAAATTAAAGAGATTTTTTCAGCTTTCTGTTTGGTCACATTAGGCATAACTCAAAAATGTTAATTTTCATGTTTCTCTGCAGTCCATGACGGTACCACGAACATTCTGCTGTCACTCAGCTTCTCCCAGGTTCCTCCAGAACATTCCTTAATGTTCTGTCAAGAGCTCAATTTTTTCTTTCTACTGGATTCTTCTCACACTTTTAAAATATCATGTCTAGAGTGCCTGTCTGTATCACTGATTTCTGAATAAGTATCCACAGTAAATACTTAAATATTCACAAAAATGAAAAAAAATTGAATGCTTAAGTAATAGTATGTAAGTAATCTAATTTTTTTAAGAACTTTGCCACTGAGATCTTTCATTTTCATTCATAATTGATGATTAATTTTAAAACAGAGATTTTTATATCAGTAATTTGATATACGTAACGAGAAACACAGGAATTACTCAGATCATGTAAACTTGCTCAGGTAAGGCACTTATAAAAGTGCTTTAGGCATCAAGAAAACCTTGAAGTTTAAGAGTACTGAGCCTGAAATTACTGGAGAGGACAAACTGACAAAAAGACAGAAGGACAAAAAGACCCAAAGGGCACTTTTCTTTGATCAGGTAAAACAGGCAGTGAGGAGGACCTTGGAAAACAACGCGGCTTCCTTTTGAGGCCCTGATGTCTGCTGACATCAAACAGATTACCTCATTTATAATGAGACTGTGCACAGAAAGGAACATAATACTTTCCTTTAGAGTCAGAAGCAGGATAAAGTACATGAAAGACAAAAATTACATATATATTTAGTGTAAGATCACCTTTTGAGAAAAGCATTAAAGAACTCGATTTCTTAGTAAGACTGCAAACCTTCTCTTTATTTGCTTGGATTTCTTTGTGGATTTTTTTTTCAGTCAGAGCTGATTTAATGGAAAATCAAGTATGACCATCAGGTGCTTCTAAATCCCTCTTCAGCTCCCATCAAATGGCAGGGGATGCTTTGACTCCTTGAAGATTTTTTCCCTGGCATCACTTGGTCTCTGACACAGCAATTTTCATTGAAAAATTTTTCTGGCTACCCACAATAACCACATTGACTTACATCTTAAAGATGAAGGCCAAAAATAGGTGACAAAAACCATGCACCTAATGGCAATGACTTTTTAGAACCTTCTTATTGTATTCACTATCAGAGTTCCAAACAACTGAATATGTCTCTGAAGACAACAAAATGTGCTATAGACATACTATAGTTATTTCTAAGGGTTATCCCTACACCTTATTTGACAGAATCTTGGTCTGACCTGTATGATCAAAAACCAGCTGTTTCACCATCCAGATTTCTGCTGCTTATTTCAGCACATGGAAATACATTTGCTGTTACCCTGATTTGGTACAGGTAAACTCTTGAAATATCAGGCTGGGTTTCTTCTCATCTTACGTTTTGTTTTTCTGTAACTTACAGCAGCAGGAGATGTCAATTGATTTTTTTCCCTCAGCAGTTCTGAAACATTAAAGCTAACCTCTTGGAAGCAAAACAAAAGACGAGTGGCATTATTACCATAAATAACTGAACTAAATATTAAATATTAAGGTACAACTCGCCTTTGGGGGAATTCTGCATTGGTTTATACTCCTCATAAGAGTTTTAGGTATTGCAAAGCCACAACCTGATGGAATTGAAGATGTAGCAACGTACTTTATCTTGGGGATTCCTCTAAATACAGTCTTTGAGTCAAGAACAAACTGCAAATAAAGTAGCCAAATCTGAGCATGGGATGCTAAGTCACTGCTTTGGTGAAGGAAGCAGTGCAGAAAGCATTATATAATTTAAGGAACTAAAAATGTATTCTCTATACAAACCACAACCCCAGCCAGGAATCCAGTTAATAACTACATCAAGAGACTGCATTTAACAGACCAAGGCAGACTAAGTCAGCTCCTCAGTCTTACACATGAAGATGAGCAACCACCCTGCCCTGGGTCCTTTCACTGTTTTAACCTCATACCACATTTTGAACTGATTTTTGCTGTGAATGCTCCATCAACCCCCACTATGCTATGAGTGAGGTCAGTGGGCAGAAGCAAAAACCTCCTCTCCTGCTGACTGGAGAGTGTACAAACCACTGATAAGGCCAGCACAGGAGGACTCCTGTGATCGTTGCCAAGTTATTACACAGACAGGGATGGGCTTTGGGCCTGGGTTTAAGAGCTGTATTGCAGAGGGACAGAACAGTCAGTGTGATCCTCAAACCAGCAGCAGCCTGAGGATGGCTTTGGGGCCTCTGTGTGCTGCTCCCAGAATGTGCCACCCTGCAAAAAAAATGTTTCCTTTGATATTTAATCAGAGAATATGCTGAGTTGAAAGGAACCCCTCAGGACCACTCAGTCCAGGTCCTGGTACTGCACAGGACGCCCCAGGAAACCCACCATGTGCCAAAAGTGTTGTCCTAATGCTCCTTGAGCCCTGTCAGACTCACTTTCTCTTCTTTTGAAAAGAAAGAGTAAGAGAAATAGAATTTGGCAGACTCCCAAACTGTAATTTCTCAGAGCAAGCAACTTATTACCCTTGGGCTTATCGTCAGGAGGTAGATGATGATGACCAACTAGCTCACCTTAGAAGAGAGTTAGAAGACTGTGTAGGACTGCATGCTATTTAGAAAGTATGATAATAAGGGGATAACTAACTTAGATATAGTCAGAAAGGAAATATAATGGCAGACAAGGTAAATCCATCACTGTGTCTGTGAACAACTGAGAAAATATTTCTTCACATTAAAAAACAAAACAAAACAAAACCAAACAAACACCAGAAAAGTAGGTTTCACATTTTGGGGCAGTGCTATTTTGATGAAATTACAATATTTAAATTTCCATGCTATGGGAGGCAGGACACACACAGATGAAGACCCAAATATTTTTGGTCACCATCACAACACCTGACCCAGAGAAAGAAGATAGACAATGTACTGCTCATGTTCTTCATTTTCATCAACATCACAAGGTAATTCTCCAGTAAAAATTTGGGGGTTTATGCACAGTTGAGATGTTAATGTGGTTCAGAAGCAAAACATTCATGGTTTTTCAGGTTCAGTTTTTCATGGATGGAAAAAACACCCACCATGAAGATGTGCATTGTAAATGTTGTATTAAAAAATAAATACAGCATGGAGAGTGTGCCATTATTTACTTATTACTGTGTTTTGTAGTAGTTTATGTCTTATGTTGAATCCAAAATCTAAAGAATTAATGTTAGTCTTCTAATAAGTTTCAGAAGTGTTCCAGAATGGCTGATTTATAATGTAAATGAAGACACCAACAGCTATGAACATAGAGTTGGGAAGTCAAATTCTTTTCCTTTCTTAATTGTCTTTTTGCATTTTCCACATACAGTCAAGTACAACACTGCGTGTAATTAGCAAATGTGGGAATCTCTTATTGAGGGTCAAAAGTTCACACACCCTCCATACTGCATAAATTTGACAGAATTGGGAAATGCCACACCTGGTTAACTTATTTTTTTCCTGAAGCCCCCTTTTTTTTTTTATTCTACTCATCAGCTTCCCCACTGTAGAAAGATAAACCAGCAGTACCATCAATTCTGTTCCTTCTTGCTGCTCACTGTTTATATTCCACTTTCTTGATAATTTTTTTTAAATGAACTTACCTTCATATCATGAAAAAAATTGTACAAGAAAATAATTAAAGTGACATCTAAAAAAAATTAAAAAAATAAAAGTAATTTGATCCTCACGGCTTTAATGTTTTGCATATAACCTTAGCATTACTCCAGTCCTATTGTCTGTCAAAGCAGAGCACTGCTCTTGAGTTATGCAGTTAGTGCAGTCTGTGGTGGTAAAAGAAATCGCTTCCCATATAGCTGCTATTGTCAACACCAAGCTCATCATCAGGAAGTGACTTATCCATTAAATACCTTTTTAGCTCTTTTGTCCAAGAACAAGAACTGAAGCATCTCTGACATAATTTGGCCTTAAACAATTGACATCTCCCAGAGGACCTGGAGCAGCCTGACCCTGCAAAACAGTGAAGGAAATGGGTGGCTGGAGAGACAATGGAAAGCAAGGAAAGCCACAGAGTTGTCACTGACAATCCCTAGGAATGCCAGGCATTCAGAATTAGGCACCTAAGTAAAAAGTGAAGGTGTAACTTGGGAAACTCACAACATGACTCAATCCTGTGGGATGGACCTAATCCATAAAACTGGAGGCAGGAAGAAAAGAAGATTAAGGAGATCTGAGGGAGCCTGCACTCCAAGGGTGCTATTTTTCTCCACTAAAGACATTCTGGACCACTAGTTCAGATGCAGAAACGAAGGTAATAAATGTAGAGGGAAGCATGACAGATTAATTATCTGTACAGATACTTTTCCTCTATTTAGCAAAAGTGCTCATGGCACTTTAATCAATGTGCGTTTAAAAAGACAAGAGATCATCTGGAGACTTTTCTTACCCACTAAGGCACAAATGATAGGATTTACTCCTGTGATTAGTAACAGCATCAAGCGTATTTAGCTCTTAAGTCACACTCACAAATAGGCTCGAGCACCAAGCAACCCTCCTACTAATAGTTTAACTCTCATGTCTGTATGATTTACACTGAAGAGGACAAAGAGTCTTGCAGATCATTCAACAGCCTTTGGCCTCACAGAATGAACAATTACAAAGCAACAAAACACTTGTGAAGTTACCTCAGGATTTTATCTTGGTCGGTGACAGGGGTCTTGGTGCTTTTACTCTCCCACGGAGAGGTGGATGTTCTGTCTCTGGGCTGGATTTGCCATGCAGGAATCTGTGCCACAGGAGAACCCACTCAGGTAATTTGTGATCATCCCACCTATAGGAAACCCAATCTGAACGACTCAAATAGCAAAAAACCATTTCCTGAGAACAATTTTAGGTGGGATAAAGAAACCAAACCCTATTTTTACTGAGCACTTACTATGCACTTTGGAATTTTTCCAGAGCTAGTTAAATACCTTAATTGTTTGCTAATTATTTGCAAGAAGAAAATCAAAATGCCTGAGAGAAATTATTCATGACACACTGTTCAGTCAGAAGTACGAGTTCCTTGTACTACACCTGAAGTGTTACACTAATAACTAATGTGTGGTGAGACTTAACATATAAACTAATCACCCTGGTCTCCTCTAATCAAAATGAAAGCATTTCTGGGGTGTGATATATTTCATTTTAAGGAGACTCTTTAGGAATATGACAGGTGCCTTTTCTTTCAGAGACATCCTCAGGTCTCCAGCCTGTCAGACTTCTACACTGCAAACTTCTAATGCCACTTTTTACTTTTCATTATCTTTCATTTTTCATTATCATTCTGTACTAGTCCAATAGAACAATCATAACTGAGAGCCACATACATATATTTATGTCAGCTTTAGTCAAATGTGACCCATTCAAATAATTTTCATGGGAAAATTGTCTAGTGGTTTGTGTGTCCTTCCTTAAACTTTCCATAAAGACCACCTTGTTGCAACATTTTTTGTAATGAAAACTGCAATATCATGATCTCCCATCATCTTCCCACAGGTCAGAACACAAGGTAAAATAATGGGTGAAAAGGAATAGAATTGTTTTGAAATGGTCTATTAAAATAAATTTTTTTAAAAAGTAAATAAGTGACTAGAACTTGTCCATATAAATCATGTAACCATCTTAATACTGTGTTTTATATCTCAAAACCCTAGCAGAATATTTCTTTCAGGGAGGGGGGAAACAAGAGCGCAACAGGTTCAGTTTTGTATTTATTCTTTGTAGGGAACAGAAGAAACTTTCTATTTCCTTTCCTTTTCCTCTGCTTAAATTCACTTTCAGTATGATAAAATTCGATTGTAAAATGGAACAATATTATGCAACCAAAAAGTACACATATAGTAATAAAGGTTTTCAGATTTTAAAAATGACCCAACACAGACCATTTACCTGATGAAGATTGACTATGCAAATACAATTTTATGCATTTAAAGAGGACCAAATATATTTTAACAGTCCACTTTCTTTAAATATATTTACATTGCTTTCATTTAAAATGTTTGAAGTCTTCTCAGCTTTATCAAGACAAGCATGTACTATTTATTTTCCATAACATTTTGTGCTTCTTCTTTCCTTTTTCCCCTGTAACTTTAAATCTTCCAATACCCAAAGGAATCTGTTAAAATAAGCAATTCAAGTTGACTCTTTCCATCCTGAATTATCCATTTTTGCCTCCTCCAGATTGCAATTTACTTTCCAAGAGATGACTGGAATGAGAGTAAGTACTTTTTTTTTTTAATATAGATGTTGTGTATTCTGTTCCAAGCACTATTTCTAAGACAGATTCATGCATCAAAAATTCACAACAACAAGAATATAAAATTGCCTTGGGATGACTATTTCTGGGGCACATTCAAGCGTTAAATTTGTTCATTACAATAAGAAAATGAAATTGCCTTGGAACCTAGAATTTAACTATTTTTAAAACTGTCCTGTTGAGTTGATGTGCAGTAATCCCCTTTTGTCTAGTACAAAGCAAACTGCATTAATTAAATAATTTTCAGTTTCCAGTTATATTTCACTCTTGGCAACATCAAAACAGTGTCAATTCGGGGGTGGTGGTGGTGTTCACTTTTTTCCCTTACAGGAATACTTTGAAAGTATAAATCTACACATCTTTCAATTCCCAGAGTTCTCTAAGTCCCACACATTTCTTGCATGTCTACTGAACAAACATAGGATGATCGAAAGCTCTTGAAAATCAACAGAAATCTTTCCACTGACTTTAGAGAGCTCCAGGTCAGCTCAAACTTACTAAGTTTTCTTGAAAGAATCCTGGAAATTCCAGAGGAAAAAAGTACAACAAAATGGTTGGAGAGTCTCTGGTCTTTTTTTTTTTTTTTCCAACACACAAGAAAAAAATACCACTAGTGAAAAAATGCTTCCTCACACAGTTGTCTGCAAATTAAGATATTCACAAAGCAATTTCAGAACAGAAAAGTTTTAGAACTACAGAAAATGTAAGAACACCCACAAAACAGCAGGCTGTATCAAAAGAGTTAGAAAACTAAAAGCCATGTGCAGACTGTCTGTTGCAGATTAAAGGCAGTCTGAGAAACTACCAGGAAAGAAGAAGAAAAAAAAGAAGAAAAAAAGACAGTAAAAAGAAAAGGCAACAGAATTCAAAGAATAAAGCAATGCAATATAATAAGTTTTTACTGCTTAAAGTTGTTTGGCAAAATACTGAGCAGAAGAGTTCAAAATGCTGAAATTGCTTCAAAACTTTTATTACATATTAGTACATAGTGAACAGAATGTGTTAGATCTTACCCTTGCAACTGGAACTGAGAATGAAGTAATGAAAAATATGCATGAGACCGCTAAAGCTACAGACTCAAACCTCATATCTCCTCTCACTTGGTGATGAATATTCATGTCCTGTGACCCATATGATTTTAAATCATGTGCAGCTTAAAAAACTGTAATGGTAACCATTGCATAAGATGCAGAACAATATGTGGTATTATAAATATGATTTTAAAGATAGTAAATTGAAGCCTAACTTGTCATTTTCCTGGTAATAAATGTCCTGTTTTCTTGTTTCCTTTTGCTCCTGGGCTGGATCTGCGAAGTGATGTCAACAGCACCTTGGCTTCAATTGCTTTGGCAATGTGGCAATGCCAACATTTTAGCCAGTTGTGCTATTACTGTGCCAAATATATACACACTATTAATAATTTGACCATTTACCAACTTTCATAGTTTTAAAATTAGTGTATTTTTAAGGCATGATGTCTGAAAAATTAGTTTTCTAAAAGGTGTAGAATGCATTAAATGAGTTTGAGGAATTATTCAGGAATATTCTACTTCTTTAAATGACTACACCAGTGAACCCGTACAGTGACACTAGACCTGAAAATTCAGAATCTTCTAAAGATTAAGTCTCTTTGGATGTTCTTTGCAGCTTTTGTACTTACAGCACTCTGCTTTTGACTATTTAAACTTCAAAATTCCTTTTTAACTTTGTCACTCATAGTCTGTCCAGGCTGTTAAACCTGCTCTGAAAGAAAAAAAAAAAAAAGAAAAAAAGAAAAAAAAAAGCGCTCAATTCAGTCTTTCAAAACACTGCCTGGGTGGTGCTGCCCTGAATTTTACAGCTTCAGCTACTGGAATAATCTGGATTGCCCAGAATGAAACAAAACATTCCTGGGGATATGTAATTTGCCCCTTGGAGTGCCCAAATGTCCTGTAATTGCCTGGTACCATGAAAGCATTGCAGCCAATTTATGCCACTGAGCTCTTAGGGGAAGTTAAAATGGGAGGTAAAATGGTTGTTGAAGTCACTCCCCAAAACAGAATTTTCACCTTCTCAAAATACAAACAATTTTATACAGCAATATGGAATAGAATCTGCTCAGATCCTCAGCTCCTGCTTGACCTAATAATGTCCGGGACAGCAACAGTTCCCTGCAGCCTGGCTCTGGCTGGCATCAAACACCATCAAACACCTGGCAATGAGGTGTTACTGGTTTCTAACCTGCAGCTCCACACAAGAGTTGTAATACATAGGTAGCATAAATTTCTTATCTCAGTTTATGACACATTTAACAAAAATACAAGATAATTAGGTGTAACTCCCTCTTCCCCTCAAGTCTTCTCAATACAAAAAGCAGCCTAATGTTGGGGTAAATGTCAAGTTCTCCCCCTTGTACAAAAACTGAGTCATAAAACTGATGGCAGCACCATGGCACTACTGTTATAAGCACAACTCTGCCTCTGGCAGAAAATAACATTTCTGTTATTAATATTTCTTAATTCCTGAGGTACACAGGCAGAGGGGAAAGGGGATGGCTTTGCTGCCTGTCAACCTCTCACTTGCACTACCAGAAATATTCCCTCAGAGTCAGGATGAGCTTTGGAAACAGCAGTATCTCAGCTGTGGTTATCCTCAAGCCATGCATAAACTGAAGAGCCAGACCTGCTGTGACCACTGTGTGTTCTCTGTGAAGGGTGGAACAGGATTCCTGGTGAAAGGAAGAGAGAAAAATTATTTTCTTTCCATTCCTTCCATCAGCAAGTCTCTGTTCCTCACTGTCAGGACCATTGCTAGAGTTCGACCCATAATGTAATTATAAACTCTTTCTGAGAACTTTTAGTAGCATCTGAGCAAAAAAATTACTGTCAAAAATATCAGAATTGATCTTTCCACCTCTGGAATGGGGAGCATTTTCAAAAGTAAAAAAAAGAAACTGAAAAAGGGGATCATTGATAGAAAATGGTCCCAAAGCCTCCTGGGAAAGCCCCAAGAGAGTTCTATAAGGAAGCAAACAGCATTGGTGCTCTGAGCTGAGGGAAGGATGCAAAGCACAAAGGTAAAGGAGGGACCCCCCCAGGTGTCATCTGGGGCTGGGAGACTCAGCTCCCCTGAAGTGGAGCCTTGGAAATCCCTTCTTAACCACTGCTTAAGCGTAATCATTAAACATTAACACTGGAAGAGCAGCAAAGTCCATTTCAGACCTGAACATTCCCAGCTAATTCTGTTAGCTAATTCTGCTAATTCCTAGTGCATTTTTCTTGCTAGTGCTGAGCAGTGCTGACCTCTGATTCTTACTGGGATTCAGGAATAACATCATCTCCTGCCTAACTCCTGAGGAGTTCAGTCCCACGGGTGTTCTGAGCCCAAGTTCAATCCAATAAGTGTTCTGAGACTAAATTTAACAACTTACACCAGACCTGGGGGATTCATAAAGCAGCACCAGCCAGCTCCATCCCCTTGAGTGACCACAGAGCTGCATCCCAGCTGGAAAGAAATGTAGGGGGTTTCTCTCAGAAGGAAACATACAAAAAAAGCAGGTAGATCTTCTGTTATGTTCAAGACATGCTTCATTTGCCTTCAAAATGAGGTCTCTGTTTCCAGGAGAGCAGCCACAGCTACTTTACAGACTCTCGGATCTCCTACTGAATGCACTGAGTAACACTGGATATAAATTACTATGGTTTTGTTTATTTGATTTCCATGTTGGCAAAAAAATACATTTCACACACAGGGCATCAAAATTGGACATGTAAATTCAGGAACTAGTTAAATTAGAGTATGAAGATTAAATTAATTTCACTAAGAGGAATAAAACTGTTGTTATTGAGTACTTTCAGACTGTGATTGTCAGCAATGTGAGAACTTGGATAGATTTTATGATTTGCTCTTTATTGAGGCAAAATTGATACTAATTTGATAAATGCAGAAAAACTGAGTAGAGCTTTCAGTGAACTAACCTTATTTAGGAATAGACAAATGTAAAAAGCATGCCACCAGTGCATGACAGACTTTTTGTACAGCTTCCCTCCCTTTACTTCTATTGCCTCAAAATGAGACAAATATGAATGCAAGTGTTAGCAAACCGGAATCTGGAAAACTAGAAGTCCTAATCTGACAAATGAATTTCAGCCATTTCATCTGATGGAATATTCCTTTATCTCTGTTTGCTATATTTTCCTAAGAATGCATGGAAATAGTTCTGTAAAATGCCTATTTCTACATATTGTTTTCCCTATAGCCATTGGTACAGATTTTTTTTTAATTTTATTTTTTTTTAATGAGAAGGTCTCATAAATGAGAGAGGTTATCTCAAAGTAAAATTGAGTCACGGGAGACAAGATTTGGCTTTCCTAGTATATCTCCTGAGTGATGCTCATAAATTGATCAGTCATGATCCACATTACTAAAGATACCCTCACAGACACTCCTTTCTGTTCATAATTGTGCGTCTTCACGATTCAGCTGAAAAAAAACCCAAAAACAAAAAACCTAAAACAACAACAATTAAAAAAATACAAACCAAAACAAAAAAGGTACCTTTCAGAAAAATAAAGTGTCAGATTTTGAGGGCTTTAACATTTGTTTGTTTGGTTGGTTTTGTTTTGGATTGGTTTGGTTGGAGGTTTTTTCGTCTGGTTTCAGTTTTCCCAGAAGGAAAGGCCATACCAAGGAGACCCAAGACCAACTTCCTCATATAAAAGGTCATTCACTGACAGATCATTCATACCCTGTGGCTCAGAAGTACCACTTGTTCCTATAGAAATGCTATTAAATAAAACTTTTTAGGTTTTTCTATGACTGGAGCAGTGACCACACTGGCACAACATCCTCAAGTCACATTTATGTTCCTTTCTACAGAGATTTAGGTTGGAAAATATCAACATAAGAGGCAACAAGGTGCCTGCTGCATTCAAAGCAAGAATCAGAATGGATTTATCTTCCTCTGAACTTTTTCCAGCTGTTAAAGGAGTGTTACCAATCCAACCAATTTCCAAGGTTTTTGTGTTCATCTGTGTTTATTCCTGAAAGAACAAATTACATGTTAGATATCTGTGTTCTGCAGAGTTTACTTAGAAACACAGGGTGGGAACACAGATATGAGAAAGAATTCTTAATTATTTAACAGCACTCAAATCACTAAGTTACTCAGACTCAACAGCAGTCAGACTGAGGTGCTTTGACAGGTTTTAGCTTCCTTTGATTTTCTTACTCCATATAAATTGAAAGACAAGATAGGCATATTTTAGCTCATATTTTCAATTACTTTTCAGCAGATAATATGGCTAAAGCTCAGCAGCCAGCTTAGAAGAAAAGGAAATGGTGTCTCTGTGAAGTTAATTTGCTAGAAAGCAAAGGACACAGTCCTGTAGCTGCTCATTGCCCTCAGCTGTCACTGCCTTCTCAGGGAGCTGGAAGAGCTCAGTGTGGATGGAGGATGGATGGAAATTTGCAGTACTGAGTCCATGACGTGCACATCTGCTTAATTTCCAGCAAAATTATGGGCTAAATATTTTTATTCCCGGCTGGAAAAACCACAGACATTCTCTCTGTGCAGAACACTACAAATATTCATAAATGTAAATGCCCAAACTTTTATTTGATGGGGCCTGTCACCCACACAGACACACAAGAACCAACCATTGCTGGGGAGCAAACCCAGAAATGTCAGGACTGAAAGATCAGAATTCCATTGTATCAAGTGAAAAATTGATCACCAAGATGGAATAATTGCTCTGGAAACAGGTGCTGTAGGTGATAGTTGAGGTAATAATTTATGCTTTGTTTTTCAGATGACCACATGTCTAAAGAAAATTAGGCATTGACCATAAAATTGATTTTACACAGACTAAAAAACAGCCACCTGAAAGAAACCTCTGAGCTCTTACATCCTGAACCAGGCGCAAACTCAGAATCTGAAAGGAAAAGTCCTTCACATGGACCAGACACACCCACCTGAGTCTCTGACACAGGTGGGATGAATATTGGTGAATGCAAAACACCAGTTAACCCACTGCAACTACTCTGCTATTTCCTGCTCAATTTGCATTGTGTGACATTATTTAGTTGTACTATTTAGGCATATACAGATGTGCAGCCGTTAAATGAATTATTTATTCTTCTCACAATTAAAGTTATAATTACGCATCAAAGATGGAAGTTATAACTACATATTGCTTTCACTCTTGTTTTCATTTATTGTATGTCACTTTTCCACATGCATTTTCTGTCCAATCCTGCATAAGAAAGTAAGATATATACATAGATAGATATGGATAAATGGAATCATATATATATCTTAATAGTAACTATTTTATTTACATTTTATTTACAAATGAAAGCATGGTTGCTGTCCATATGGATTTACAGAAAGCTAATATTAATAAAAAATACACTGTCTATAACTTTGAAAATAGACATTGCTTAAAAATTTATAAGCTTTGTGATCCTCAGCTGCTTTTCCACAATTATCTCATCTGTAATTCAAACTGAAGGAGTTCTAAATTATTGTAGATCAAAACTGCAGGGTATTTTTTAAACTATGTATCAAAGGCAATCACCTTCCAATGATGTAGAATACATTGTAAGTAAAATATACGAGGGTCTCAGTTTTATTCAGGAAACTGGCCTTAGGCTGAGTTTGAATGACTAACCTTGGTCTCTTTAGGGAATTCTCTTACTTGACAGAAAACAGAAAGCAAGGATGAAAAAGTCAGGGAAAATGAGCTTACAATGTGATGTCATATGGAAGGCCAGTGACCTTTTTGCATTTTGACTACTCCCAAATTCACTGTAATGTCATAAAATAGAGGAAAATTATGTTTATTATTTTGAAATTGTTAACCGATTCATTGGTTCATTAGGCACCAGATATATCTCTTGCTTAGAAATGCTCAGGTCTGTGCATCAGACAAGTTGCTCCAGGACCACAATTTCTGAAGTAGATGTTATTCTGGCACTGAGCATGAAATGGTTTTTTCCTCTCATGGCCAACAGTTCAGATGAAATTTTCTGAACTGACAAGTGCATTTCCAGTTTGAATTACTCAGAATGTTCTACTGACATCAAAATAATCCTGTTGCATGTTATGGAGTTTTGGAGGATTACAGTTTCACTTCTTATTAAATTTCTAAGTATCATGCACTTGAATCCTGTTGCAGATAACACAATCAAAACCCTCACTGAAACAAGGCAGGCACACATTATAAAAATCACTGTTTTCAGGAGCACTTCCTGAGAAGCTAACTGAAACAAGGACTCTCTCACGAAAGGCTTCTATTTGCTAAATTGCCACTTTCAACAACAAAAATGTCTCCCAATACTGAGAGGCCTTGGTTTTTTATGAAACCTACCTTCCCATTTACTGCTAATACTTCTCTGTAACAAACAAGCTCTTCTCCAAATGGTAAATTTTCCACATTTTAAGACTTGTATCTGAAAGGATGACATGTACCAATGCTCCCTGTATTGCAGTGTCTGGCTGTGAAGGGCTCTGGGATGTTGCTGCTTTATAAAACACAGCATGTGAAGGACTAGAGAAAAGCGCTGGTCCTGTGGTTTTAAATGTTTAACTCATCTGTAGGACAGAGACAGGATGGGTTTGTAGCAGTTTAGAGAAAAATCTCATGTGTTGGTGGGTCATTTTCTAAATCCACAATATAGATCTATCTCTTATGATCTGCTCTTCCGTTGTCCTTCCAGACGATTCTTCCTTAATTTCTTTGGCAGAGAATTAAGTATGTCTGAGTAGAGCATTTGCCTGTGACTAAATCCTTCAAAAATCCTTCATCTCTTACCACAATAACAGAAATTTGTCTTCCACATTTCTTTGTGTCTGTACATTGCTCTCCACACTCAGAGCATCTGCATTTGCCAGTGTGAAATCACTGACTCCAGCAGTGCTGGGAAAGCCAAAGGTACTCGTGCCCAAGTGTGGGTGACCTTACTGCTCCAGATTCCACTCCAGAATTCCCATTTTCCAGTGTGATTCATACAGTGCATTTTTTTTCCTTCTGAAATAACAAGGATGCCTTTGCCAGAGGGAGTGGGTAGGATTGTAACCCTCTGCATGATTAGATGAGTAAAAGTCACTTCTCAGAAGCTGACCCATGTTCCCTTCTTGCCCTCTATGTTAAAAATCAAACATGATTAAAGACTCATTTTTATTCTCATTCAAGTTAAATTATTGTAATGAAAGATCAGTGTGCTTTAAAAAATATAAAGAATAATGACTTTACAGAGTTCACAGTCAATCTTGTGTGGTTGATTTTCTCCTTGAAAGCATATTTTATTTAAATACATTCCTAAAAGTTGGTAAATGTAAGATGGATGTATATGTAATGTATCAGTCCTTAGCTCTGTTCAAAAACAAGACAATGAAATTTACAATGAAAAACAATAATTAAATATTTATAAGATTTCTTCATGCCTATTTCTTGTACCAATCTTCTGAATCACCACTTCTATTTCATTTGATAGCACAATATCATTAACAATCACTGAATGAAGCTTCTTCCGTGCCAGAGAAACAAACAAAAATCTGCAAAACCAACAAACAAACAACTTGACACTGAGTTTAGCACAAAGCAAGTCATTTCAGTGACTTTCTGTACAGCAGGAAAGCAGCAGACCTCATAAATTTTTATCAGCAGCTTCTAGAGAATCATTAAAGACTCAGCTGCCAGTCTTCACCTGGCTGTAAATGTGACCTTCCATTTCCAAACATCTGTGCTGACCTTCTGGCATGGAAAGCAGACCATGTCCACTTGGAACTTTCTCTGCAGGTCTTCCTATATGAAAACTGAGAAGCTGATGAGGAAAAATTATAGCAAATTACAGTATCACAGAATGGTTTGAGTTGGGAGGGACATTAAAGATCATCCAGTTCCAACCCCTGTCATGGACAGGGACATCTTCCACTAACCCAGGTTGCTTTGCTTGGATTCTTTTATGCAGAATGGGGATAAATGTACTGGGTTTTTTATAAAATAATAGTGTAAATGTTCTCTTCACTTGCCTCACTTCTGAAACCGGTGTTGCCAAGGCCATCACCATTCAAACTTTGGGATAGAGACCTCTGCGAACAGCAGAGAATTCCTCATGGAATGGCATGCCCACAAGAGAAGGTGAGCCAGAACTCTTCATCTGCTCTTCATGTTTGCATGAAGAAGTGTGAAGAAAATTGCCACTGGAGTATGAATGCAATTCCCTGTGCATCTGCTCCAGTGTCCCTGGAAAACACACAGCACTGTGAGATACAGCAGAACAACAAACAGAAAAGTACAAATATGAGAATTACAAGATTCCCCACACAATTCCACTGTAACAAAAAGGTGTCAGGGAGGACAGGAAATGCATCCAAGCTCATGGAAATCACTGAAGGTCTGATGACAGAAAAGAACAGGGAGAACAATCATAAGTTCCTATGGCCATATTTCAGGTCAGCATCAGGAAATTTACCAGCCTCAGATATTAAGCACTCCAAGGACTTTCTGAATACAAAAAAATGACTTATAGAAGTCTACCCCTGACTTTGGCACATCTTAAAGACCTTCAGATTTCAACAAGTTCATTTGGTGTTCATATGATGGTACTTTTTGTTGTGAAGAGGCAGAACAATCAAAGGAAGCACTCACTCCTCTTCACCACAGTAAGTCTGCTTCTTCTAGCCATTTCCAACACTCCCTGTCCAGAATTTTTGTCTTCTAAAGGCCAAGTGACTGTGCAAACATTTGTCCAGTGGAAAATAGCCAAAATATTTCCTTGTAGCTAATTTGTATTAATTTCCTCTAAACATGTTATTCATTCTTCACCCTTTCGAGTGGCACATGCTTGTGAGGGGGTGAATAGGATTAGCCCAGCATGTGTGAATGGATTTTCATAATTAATACAGCATTTATATTCCTAATCCTGTATGGGTTTGGTGCTCTACAAATTCTTGAGGCATTTATGGAGAAGTCTTAAAGGACTTTGAGAGATACATAAGAGCTACATTTCTAAGAAATGGAGAGTACAAACAGTAACATGCACTTTTCCAGAGACTTTTTTCTTCCAAATTTGTTTCATTGTGCAGACTTGATAAATGTTTAGTGAGTGTTTCTTTTAGAAGTAACTGGAAGTATAAAATGAGAAGTCTCTGCTTTAGTTGGAAGAAAGTATCACATATTAGGCAAATCATCCCTTTAAAGCCTAGTCCACTGTCATGATCTTATCTACATGGTGGAAAACAAAAACTGGATGCAGATCAGAACTGAATATTAAAAAAAAAACAAAACAAAACAAAACAAAACAAAACTCCTATGGTTCTAAATATTTTGCATTACCAACTTCATGGCTATGGTTAATTATTTTGATCAGATTAGTGAGTAGGATTAGCAGATAATCAAAATATACAGATGAGAAACATCAGCTCTGAATGCTGTATTACTCTAGTATCCCTAATGGTGTCCAGGATACCACATGCAGATGTCTGAGTTACCTCCCCTAAAAATTAAACCATCAGAGGATGCCATATGCTTTAATGCAATGCTTTTCAGCTTTAACATATACTTATTTCTAATTATTATAGTGGTTTTTGAACTGCTAATGACTCAAGTGAGGTGTTGAGTGATAGCTTGTCTAACTGAGGGATTTACCTCACAGTAAGAGGCCTCCTTGCAATTTCTTTGTTCTCTCCTTACTAAGCACAACCTACAAAGTGTTCAGCTTCTACTTCAAAACAGGTGATTTCTTCCATTTAGTTGTGGAGGTGGAGTGTTCCTTTGAAATACGGTCTTACTATTATAACTCTGTATTTCAATTTTTGCACTGTCTAATGACTTTAAGTCTTAAGAAGTGTTTTTGGGAGGGTTATACTCTTCTCATCTTGGAGTAAAATATCTAATGAAGAACCTAAGACTTATAAAATTCTCCCACAATCCACAGTTCACACCTTCTTTCAGGCAAAAACTGCTAATTGAAGCAACCAACTGTGGAGCCAAAAGAGCTGCAGATGGATTAATTAACTCCTGTGCTAATGAGCCACTCAGCTGCAAGAACACCTCTGCTGTGAGGAAAGGCTGAGAGAACTGGGATTGGTCAGCCTGGAGGAGAGAAGCTTCAGAAAGACGTAATTGTGGCCTTCCAGGATTTTAAGGGGCTACAGGAAAGATGGAGAGAGACCATTTACAAGTGATGGAGTGACAAGGGGAATGGCTTCAAACTGCCAGAGCGCAGGGTTAGATGGGATATTGGGAAGAAATGCTTCCCTGTAAGTGTGGTGAGACCCTGGCACAGGCTGGGCAAAGAAGCTGTGGCTGCGCCATCCCTGGAAGTGTCAAAGGCCAGGTTGGATGGGGCTTGGAGCAGCCTGGGATAGTGGAAGGTGTCCCTGCCCATGGCATGTGGGATATGGACAATCTTTAAGGTCCCTTCCAACCCCAGGCATTCTGATTCTGTAATTGTATGAACGCTGACAAGGACAAATCTTCCTTCGGCCATATCAAAAATAAGAATTGGCCTGAGAGCACAAATAAACATCATGTGCTGCATTGATACGGATGCCCAGTGGAAAACATGACTCCATGAAAGTCTTCAGCATTTACCCTCCATGCATAGAGTTTTCCTGGAAGATTTCCTCTCTCTTCTGAAGTACATGCTCAGATCCATCAGAAAAAATCTTAATGAACTGGGAACTGAATTGAATTATTACCCTGCATGTTATAGAACCACAGAATGGTTTTGGTTTCAGGGGGACCTTAAAGCTCATTCTTTTCCATCCCCTATCAAGGGCAGGGACAACTTCCTCTAGTCCAGGTTGATCAGGTCCCCATCTCACAGCTATTGCTATGACCTAGCGTTGTCTTCCCTACTAGACATTCCTTGAAAAAATGTTTATTTACAAAACAAACAAACAAACAAAACAAACAAACAAAGCATCTTTAACTATTTTGAAACAGTTGATGGTCATATTATTTCAGTGTGGGACCTGACATGAGATAATAAATTTCACAAGCTGAAAGGGACCCTTATCTTCGTCACTCCAACCACCAGCTGGATGTCACAGAACACACAGATCTGTGGGCAATGTTGTGGGATAGCATGAAAAAAATTCACCATGAGGGAAGGATTCTGACTGTTGAAAATAGCACACTAGGATAGGTAAGAATACAGAGGTTTATAGTGTTAAGGCTTTGTGCCATCCTAATGCTTTGTTAGACTAAATATTTCATTGAATACTTTGCTTGTAGGACATAACAAAATTTCATTATATGTATGTACATAATTCTAGGAGATTACAGAGGAGGTGGTTGTGAACTAGACATCCTAAGGCAAATGAAAGAGAACTGAGTGCTCCATTGAGTGCCAAAGCCACAACAGTAAAGAGAAGCTCTGCAGGGACTGGAAAAAGATTTTGGAGACTTTCAGAAGGGACTGAATGGTCCCATTCCCAAGCAAAAATGGCTCAACAGGCCCTGCCACGGGGGATATGTGTTGGATGCTTGTTTTACCTACTAGTCTGAGTGTCCTGCGGTGAATGACAGCTCCAGACCTGTCCAAAGCCTGTGGGACTGTGGGGATGTGCTCATTTATTTACAGATTCTATGCATTTTTTCCCCCTAGTAAGCTCTGTATATCTCTATCAATTCCAAGCAAAATGCTGGATGCCAAGTCACCACAGGGTATGTGTCACCGTTTGTTAAACACACTCTGTACACTCTCATTAATTTTACATGGCTGCGGTTTCACTGTTGGGGAAATGCAAATAGCAGCACATGGCAATGCCCTTTGGGGAAAACAAGGGAAACACTGCATATTTTAGTAATGCAGGGTTCATTTTTCCTGCCTTCGCAGACTTCTTTGCATTTTTTGCTGTATGGGCAGTTTCTGTGCCACTTGTTACCTGCCTGAGGCACTCCTCTATAGGCAGGATTTCTTACACGATTTATAAATCTCTGAATTGTAAAAACAATGAAAGATGGTCTTTCATGGCAGGGGAATACTTTGACAAAAATAAATCCCCTTAGTATTTAAAAAACAACAGCAAAATCCTTCTTCCCTACATCTCAGTCAGTGGGGTGTAGAGGAAGGCTTGTACAGCATTTCAGTTCCACAGCTTGTGTCATCATCATGGCTCGGCTTCGCGAACGAAGATTTGAGAAGGGCACTACCCACGCTTGCTGCAAGATGCTGGTGGCTAAAAAGGCTGATACGGGATAGGCAGGTCCGGTCACGAAAGGCACAGCGGAACGTCTCCCTAGGTGACATTGGCAAGGAACGGTTCTTTCTGCGGTGTCTTTTCTCCTCAAGACTGACTCTCCGTGCATTCTCAAAGGAAGCAGCAGCGTCGTGAATGGTGTGTCTCCATGAATCCCGATTGGAGGCCAGAGTGGACCACTGGTGGCAGTCAATATGGCCAAGGCTGAGGTGTTGTTTCAGGGAGTCCTTGTATCTCTTCTTTGGGGCTCCTCTCTTGCGGCAGACAGTGGTGAGTTCACCATAGAGCACAATCTTTGGGAGGTAGTGGGTGATCCTCCATCCTGGAGACGTGCCCTGCCCAGCGCAGTTGCGTTCTCATCAGCATGGCCTCGATACTGCTGACCCCTGCCTGTTCAAGAAAAGACACATTGGTCACGTAATCAGACCAGCGGATGTTTAGGATTGAACGGAGGCAGCGCTGATGGAAGCGTTCGAGAAGCCGCAGGTGGTGGCGGTAGATGACCCATGATTCAGACCCATATAAAAGAGTAGACAGTACAATGGCTCTGTAGACACTAATCTTTGTACTTTTCTTCAGGTGTTTATTGGACCAGACTCTTTTATGGAGTTTTCCGAAGGCTCTGTATGCGTTTGCTAGCCTGTTGTCTATCTCTTTGTCAATTTTACCGTCTGAGGAAATGATACTTCCCAGATAGGTGAACTGCTGGACTGACTTAAGCTCTGAATTACCTATGGTGATGTGAGGATGATGAAAGACTTCTTAAGGTGCAGGTTGGTAGAGAACTTTCGTCTTCTTCAGGCTGACTTCCAGCCCAAAAAGCTCAGCAGCCTCTGCAAAGCAGGATGTGAAGCGCTGCAGAGCTGCTTCTGTGTGAGCAACGAAGGCGGCATCATCAGCAAAAAGCAGCTCACGGACAAGGTGATTCAGGGTCTTGGTGTGGGCCTTCAGTCGCCTTAGGTTGAATAGGCTTCCATCGGTACAATATCGGATGTAGATGCCGTTTTCTTCATCGAGGTCTGCTGTGGCTCTTTGGAGCATCATGCTGAAGAAGATTGTGAATAGAGTTGGTGCAAGAACACAACCTTGTTTCACACCATTGGTTATTGGAAAGGGCTCAGAGAGTGCATCGCCATATCTGACTTGTCCACGCTGATCCTCATGTAGCAGGATGATCATTTTGAGGAACTTGGGGGGACATCCTAAACGTTCCAAGATCTGCCACAGGCCTTTTCAGCTCACAGTGTCGAAAGCTTTGGTGAGGTCAACGAAGGTTACATAGAGACGTTTGTTCTGTTCCCTACACTTCTCTTGCAGTTGTCTGAGAACAAACACCATGTTTGTGGTACTCCTATTGGCTCTGAAACCACACTGACTTTCAGGTAGAAGATCTTCTGCAATAGTAGGTACTAATCTATTCAGAAGTATTCTTGCAAGAATTTTACCAGCAATGAAGAGCAAAGTAATACCTCGGTAATTTGAGCAGTCTGATTTTTCTTCTTTCTTCTTGTACAGGGTGATGATGACTGCATTACGGAGACTGGTGGTAGTTCCCCTTGTTCCCAGCAACGCACAACAAGCTCGTGGAATTTGGCATGGAGTGCTTGACCTCCATGCTTCCAGATTTCAGGTGGAATTCCATCAACCCCAGCTGCCTTGCCAGTTTTCACCTGTTGTATGGCCTTGAGTATCTCTCCCATAGTAGGGGCTGTATCCAATTCATGTTTCACCGGTTGTTGTGTAATGTGCTGAATTGCTGAGCCTTGGACTACACGGTTGGCACTGAAGAGAGTCAGAAAGTGCTCAGACCATCGGTTCAGGATGGAGGTTTTATCTGTTACAAGCAGTTGACCATCTGCACTGAGTAGGGGGCTTTGAACCTGGTGTGTGGGTCTGTACACTGCTTTCAGGGCCTCATAGAATCCTCTTTGGTCACCAAATCTGCGCATAGTTGTGTCTTTTCTGCTAGGTCGAGCCACCATTTGTTCTGGATGTCTCGAAGTTTCTGTTGGAGCTTGCTGCATGCAAGACGAAAGGCAGCTTATTTTATATGGCAAGATGGCTGAGCAAGGTGTGCTTGATGAGCAGTTCTCTTCTTCTTCAGCAATTCCTGGATCTCTTGATTGTTCTCATCAAACCAGTCTTTGTTTTTCTTGGAGGAGAACCCTAAGGACTCTTCAGAGGACTGCAGGATGCAACTTTTAATAGGTTGCCAAAGCGCTTCAGGAGAGGGATCTATGGGATTATCTTTAAGTCTAGTTTGAAGGTTTCCCTGGAAGCTGTCTCTCACTGTGGCTGTTTGAAGATTGCTGACTTGGAGCCTCCGCCTTGGAATGCTGCCTCTCTTAGGTTTGGGCTTGAAGTGGAGGTTAAGTTTGCAGCACACAGGGCGGTGGTCTGTTTGACATTCTGCACTCGGCATCACTCGAGTATGACGGACATCACTGACATTTCTCTGTTGTACTAAGATATAGTCAATGAGGTGCCAGTGCTTGGATCGAGGATGCATCCAGGTTGTCTTCAGGCTGTCTTTCTGTTGAAAGATAGTGTTGGTGATGGTGAGCTGCCATTCTGCACAAAACTCTAGCAGGAGGCGTCCGTTGTCGTTGCAGTTTCCAACGCCATGCTTGCCCAGGACTCCTTTCCAGGCTTCAGAATTCTTACCTACTCTGGCGTTGAAGTCACCAAGGATTATCATCTTATCATCTGCAGGAACATTTTGGGTGAGGCAGTGCAGGTCTGTGTAGAATTTGTCTTTTTCCACTGGGTCAGCTTGGAGAGTTGGGGCATATACGCTAAAAAGAACAACATGTTGCTTGTTGTGTAGAGGGAGGTGTAAGGACATAATGCGATCGGAATGACCTGTCGGCAGATTTTCAAGTTTGGAGGCAATGGAGTTTTAATCATGAAGCCAACTCCTGAAAGGTGTCTATCGGTTTTGGGTTTACCTGACCAGTAGAGTGTGTAGCCAGCACCATGTTCTTTAAGGTTGCCTTCCTCATGAAGACGAACTTCACTGAGAGCAGCAAAGTCAATGTTGAGCCGTGACAGTTCGTGGGCAATTAGAGCAGAACGACGCTCAGGACGTCCACTATCCCCAGTATCAAGCATGGTTCTGATGTTCCAACATGGGAGTGTTAGTTTGAGCACCCCTTTGCAGGCAGATGTATGCCTTTGAAATCTCTTTGGTTTTGTTTGACCACATGGAAGATGCCAGTTGGCCGCGGTTATCCAACCGGGTGTGGAGATGAGCTTTGTTTAGGCCACCTTTGCTAGGCCTCTCTCTGTGTGGAGCAAGCAGTGCTGTCCCTAGAAAAGGCTGCTTGGTCATTCAGGATGCTGCTGCAAGAGACTGTCATCTCCGGGGTCAAGTCTCTAATGACCCATATCCTGAACCGCCTGCATGCAGGGTTGGGTCTGCAGCTTCCAGCTGCTTCCTATCACCTGCCGTTTTCGACCCTCACCTGTCGCTACAGGGCTTTGCAATGTGGGTGAACCCTTCAAGCCTGCGCAATGGATTTTTTAGGTGAGGCACAGCGTGCGCAGAACCGGCCCCACCCTTTACTCCTAAGGTTTATCTGTCACGGCCTAGCGAGCTTGGACGGTGACAGCGAATACCTCAGGACGTAGGTTTGGTTAGAGTATCCTTCTCTTAGATGGATGGCCTTACAGGGCTAAACGAGCTCCATCTGCCCGGGTTTGGGGTTGGAGTTGTCCTTCTCCTAGGATGGTTGCCAGACAGCTAGCGGGCCCATCCTGCCCGTGGACACACTTTGTCTGACCCTTCAGCTGAGACCTGTCTGGCATGGGAGACCCTACCGGCGGCACAAACCACCTCCAGCATAGCTCTCAACCTCATGAGGGCACGCAAGCTTCTCCCCTGCAACAAGGAGGTGTCCCCAGAGAAGACAGCTTGTGTACTCTTAGTTCAAATACCCTATTACAGGGCTGGAGAAACAGGATCAGATTGGTGTTGGATGAACACCCTACTTGATTTTTAAAGATAAAAGGATCATGACTCCCAGAGGCAGCTGTTTTTCCTCTAATGTGGGGAGAAGTTGCAGGCAAGGAGTTCTGTGTCAAATTGGTGTTCCCAGAGAGGAACAGCAATCAGGGCTGGTGAAGCACAAGGTTAATGTGATTGCAGGGGAACATCAAGAGGAGAGGTTGAGGTAAACCTGCTACTCTGATGGACCAGATTTCTCACAGCATCAGTTTGTTACAGCCATTGTCTGCCTCTGCATTTTTATGCCTATTTTTGCACAGTATTCACTTAGGATTCCTTTAGCAGCAAAAACCCTGAGCATGAAGACTCCACACTTTGCACATCCTGTGGCCACAGGAGGTGGTACTAAAAAATACCTGTGACTGTTTGACCTCCAGGTGGCCCCTTGGTCTCAAGATCAGTGGCTTGGCACTATTTATTTGCAGCAAAATAGTACATACATGCTATATTTTCCAAGTGTAACAGTTCATTTATGTTTTCCTGCCTGATATCAGCGAGCAATGATGGAATGTGAGAAACACATCAGCTTGACTAAAGACCAAGTATTTTTCCTTTTTTTATCTCACCAGTTTCCAGATATTCAGCAGCAGCCAGCTCCTTCTCCACTATCTTAGAGTTTTCAGAGGGTTTCATCTGTCTTGAGGGGGTTTGTTTTTTAATAACATCCTGCTTTTCTCTTATAAGTTTTAATCTTGCTATATACAACAGATCTATCACTCCCAGATGTGAACAAAACTAGGTTAGGCACTCATGATAGGAAGGGCCATGCTTTTCATTTCACTGTGCAAAAGCCAAAACATTTCCCTGTAAAAGAAACAAATACAAAAAAAGCCCAAAAACCTACAGCAAGAGACCAAAGAGTATCAACAATGACACAGGTGAGCAGAGAAGCTTAACTGAACAACTCAATATTTATTCACAGTCCTAACTTTTAAAAAAAAGTGTCCCTAGACTAGTTGATCAAACAATATAAGGACTACATGATTTATGGGAACTAAGAGAAGTCAGTGCTGTAGATGCTGCTTCTGGAACAGTTGTAAAAATGGCATATATTGCCCTAACAAAATGAAAGGTTGAATGTATTTCAATTATTTCCAAACCTCTGGCCAAAAGTAATGCCATGTTGGATACATGTATTTTGCCAGAGACTCAGCATTGATGGATTTTTGCTAGTCCACCCCTCTTGTTGAAGAAATATGTTGAACAAAGAGGGAAGAAACCATGCCCAGGTGTTCCACTCTCCTCAGGGCAGGAAGTTCACCAGCTCCCAAGGTATTCCTACCATAGGATAGTCTTGACTAGACCTCAAGGTACACTGACAAATTCCATACACCAAAGAGCTGGCCTGCACCCCTCTGCACTGAATCTAGGTGTTAGATTCTAAATCTGTGAGAAATTAAGAAAGCAGCTTTCTGTTTCACATTGCTGTTACAGAGGATTGAGCGGCACAGTCCACTGGATGTAGCAAGGCAACTTCTGATTCCTGAATTACACTGCATGTTCCCTGAGGATGTGCTAAAAAGTTCAGAGTACCTTAAGGATGCACTGCAATTAATTCTAAATATATGGTGAGAAAACTGTCTCTGCATCTGGTTATTAGAAAGGAGTACATTCCAGATTTTCCTTATTGCCACAATGGAATCAGAACAGATTTCTACTGATAGGAAACAAAACAAAACTAGGTTTTGCATTAATTACCCAGTAACCAGCACTGTGCCCTGCATGATTTGTACAGCACCAGGTATTCACTGCAGTAGCACCTTGGAATTTATGCATCTGAGTCAGTGGCCAATCTCTTCAAGGAAGTTCTTTCTGTACAGAACCCTGAGACACATTCTTGTGTCTCATCTGTTTTATTGCAGAGCAAAGACTGTTTTTTTTATGGATCTGTGGGAAGTTCAGAAAGCCAAAGTTACAAAGAGCCTAAATATTTCTGTTTAGTGGGAAGTAAAATTAGAGCATATTTCAGTTAATCTGTAGTGAAATAAACCCTATACTTAGTAATAACAGTGATGTCTTATGCTATGGCTCTCTGGTCTAATAAATCCTGAAATAATTTCTTAGTACTACTCTTAGTACCCTTCACATCATTAAAGAATACAGTGTATTTAGGTGAGTTCAACAAAGGAGGGTCCCACGTCTGGGCTGCCTGCCCTGAGACTGGTCTGGGCACCAAAGAGGGGTGGAAACCACCAGCCCCTCCATGGTTTTTAAATGAAATAAAGTAGAAATTAGTTCCCAAATGAAACAGTAATGTTTCTTAAAACATCTTAAAAAGATTGCTCGGTTTTAGTATTTTTTAGGTCTTTAACAAATCTATACCAAAACCCCAATTCTATACCCAAAATAGTAAATGCTAATAGCATAATAAGACTAAATAAGGAAGATGTTAAAACACACTAAATTTAAGAGAATAGATATATACCCTTTCCATATAGTACAAAAGTATTATGCTAAGCTTGCTGTCATAAGACATGCAGAATAGGATTTTTAAAATTCAAAAAAGCATACATTTGTGTGTGAAAATGATCTGTATCATCTTTGCACAAACTTTTTTTCACCCAAGTTTGAAGACTTCCATATCAAATATATAGGGCTATTAGATAGATAGGTAGATAGATAGATAGATAGATAGATAGATGATAGATAGATAGATAGATAGATAGATAGATAGATAGATAGATAGATAGATAATCATCAACACTTTTTAAAGCATAAGCTTTTACTCATAGTCTATGTATTATAGTATTTTTAGACTTGTGGTAAGCATTTAAAAACAAACTCCAATCATACGGGGAACAGGCAAAATTAAAACAGCATAACAACAATACAATTTGGGGTCTGGAAACAGTTGCTGAGAACAGATTTTAAAGCACTGGGTGAAAAACTGACCACTTTTCCTCTTAGAGATGCTTTCCCCTTCCTTGACACACATGAAAAAAGGAAGAATATCCACCATGCTTGCAGCAAATCACTGTAGTTATGACTCTCCTTCAGGTATTTAAACAATTGTTTGGGACTGCATTGCAAATTTTTCTTTCTCACTCAAAGCAGCATTTTGGGGATTATGTAAATTGGAATCTCAGAAATTCTGAAAATCTTTTCCTATTGCAGAGACCACATAAAATTGTTAAACAAGTAAAGGAAAGAGAATAAAAATTAATAATTCCTTAAACAGGAAAAACACTGAAACTCATTTTACTTGTCTAATATTCAATAAAAAGCTTCTCTTCTGCCACTTTTAGAATTTTAACTACCAAATAAAGAAAAAGTTCAAACATTTATTTGGATATTTTCAACTGTTTTCATACATATGCATAATGTAATTGGTTTCCTGCTAGTCTGATTGTAGGAATTTATCTTGTACACCATGAAAATAAAAATAGCTCCTGGAGAGTTTAAATTGTCTAGCAATGAAGATTATATGGGAACAAAAGTCTATTATCCTCCAGTGCTGCAGAAATTAATGCTTAAGTAAGGTTAGTATGCCTAAACCTATTCAATCACCTAACACTTTGCCACGAGAAATATTTTATCATTGTAAAAGACAAGTGGTCAGTGATCCATCATAGAACAAAAGTGTGAGAGCTTAATTTATTTGGCTAGAAAGGTTTCTGGGAGAAACTCCACAATAATGGAACTGTAATAATAATAATAATAATAATAATAATAATAATAATAATAACAATAATAATTATAATGATTGTGATAATAATTAATAATTAATAATAATAAATAATAATGATAATAATAACAATAATAATAATTATATAATTGGTTTATTAAAATAGTGAATGTCTTTCTTTACCACAAGCCAAAGTTGAGTAGATGTCAAGCTGTAATTCTGATTTTAATTTCCCTTTACAGCAGCACTGGCTTCCCCCACATTTTCTTCTGGAGTGGGAATTTATGAAATTCCTTCCTGTATTCTGAAGCTTCACTGGGTATTAGTCCATGAGTGACTTGTCTCACTGTGTGTCTATCAAATGAATTTAATAAGGATTCTGTCTGCTGACAACTAAACCAGCCAAGTCTTTGGCTGCCAAGAAACAACCCTGAAAGCAGTGACTTATTTACACACAAACTGGAAGTTTTCATGATCACTGGCTAAAGCGACACAAAATACATGTTTGACAGGTAATTTTTCACCATGAATTTCACCAATTTCTTTGGGACCTCTGTCAAAAAACCTTTGAGGCACAAATACATCATTTCCTCAGTCTTCCAGTTCTTCCAGTACTCCACGTTATGATTCTGGTTGGTATGTTAAAAGTAAAACCCGTTCCTGCTGGTTGATTCAGTGGGATTCTATTTTCTGCTTTAAGCCATTGAGGCTTTTCATGCTTTAAATCTTGGGCAAAGTGGGGATGGTCACCTACAGAAAGTCTAATTTGAGCATAATTTCCGCACATTCAGTTTTCTGTGGGTTTTATCTCATTATCAAATTATCTGAGTAGAGGATCTCTCATTGTTTAATGCACTTCAAGACATATGGAGATAGAGACAGTGCTACCTTCTAGACAGTATCTATTAACTGGTAATTAATTTAATTGAAATTTCTCATACTTTGTGAAAGTTGCTCTTTACAGAACTGTGAATATCTTGGTACTTCTTGCTTTTTAAACATGACTGAGATGCATGTACAGATGTATGGATGTTCACAGGGAAATAGTTTAGATCAGTTCCATTTCTTTAACTTCCTTGTGGCATGTGGTTCATCCTTGCCCTCTCTTCAACCTTCAATCATTCACCATTTCTTGGCATAATTTGCAGTTTCAACTAATATCTTCCATATTTTTCATATCTTTTTCCACTTTGTGACTTTACTTTGGTTGGCCCCTGTGCAAAGAATAATTTCAATCTCACAGAGGAATTTTGTAGTTTATTTGTCTGGTAATAGGGAGAGGCAGTGATGTAGTTCACAGAGTTGGTGATTAGAGCACATTATAAAGAGGTGGAGAGGTTTTAATTACAGTGACTTTTCAGTGTTTCACTCAATGTGAATTGGCTTCAAATGACAAAACTATACTTTAAAATGTCTTTTATCCTGAAAGTTCTACAGCAAAACAGACATCAGGGTTCAAATCAACACAAACAGACCAGGGTATTGAACAAATCCTATTCTAGTGTCAGTGGCTACAATACTCAGATAAAAAACACTGACCTGCTGCAGTCTCCTCATTTTGCAAACTCTTCTCAGAATTCATTTTGGCTACTTCACTTTCATCTAAGACTTGTGAAATGAAAGTTAAACATTTGTTTCAGGCTGAAAGGAAACAACAGAGCTGTGAACAAATTTCTGTTCCTTCCCCCTGAGCCCTTTGGTGGCAGCAGCAGGAGCTGAATTCTGCACCCTTTGTGTCTTTCTCTTTGTGCCATCCAGGACAAACTTTGTTGTTTTGCTGTTTCCTTGATTTAACTTGGACTACAGAGTTATTCTCAGAAATACATTTAACACCAGAAATACATTTAACACCAGTGGTATTTGCCAGTCACTGGTTCAAAAGCTCCATAACAATTACTCCAACTCGCAGCAAGCACTCACATAAAAACCCACCATGTTTCTCCTTCAGGTTTTATCCAGGCAAAGACATCACTAAACTTTTGCAGGAGAAATATCCACCAGCACTTGACTGCAGCACATTCCCAGTTTCATTTTTCCCTCTTCTCACAGTCCCTTGAGGTGACATCTCCCCAGGCAGCTATGGATGGAATCCATACCCACTTCAGCATGGATAACCTGGCACACAGCCATGCTCTGGATTCTGTTTACCTGACCCCTCTGCACAGCTGAGCATTTCATCTCCAAACAGTAACACAATTCCCTGCTGTCAAAGAGACCAGTGATACTAGTCATCAAATTATCCTATCATTTCATCAAAGCTTGACAGCATTCCATGTAATCTGGAAGGGATATCCACAGCATCTCAAACACTTGATTTATTAGCTTCACTGTTTTACCATCACAGCCCTTGGTTTACTCCAAAGAGTCT
Organism: Pithys albifrons albifrons; assembly: GCF_047495875.1. Taxonomy (NCBI): domain Eukaryota; kingdom Metazoa; phylum Chordata; class Aves; order Passeriformes; family Thamnophilidae; genus Pithys; species Pithys albifrons. The sequence goes on from NC_092497.1 coordinate 53,684,717, forward strand.
TTGTGAAACTGAGTAATTAGGCAATATCCAGAAGCAACAACATATTGTCCATGGATATGGATAATAGGTATCAAACAGAAATGGATGATGTCACATATCTGTACAGAATGTGTATCCCTAGGGAAGGGACAGACATCCTAAACCTGGGTTTAAAAGAAAGCAATGTAAACCACACATAAAAATTAACCTTCACCCCTTCAAGAATTGGAGGGAAAATATAAAAGAAAATAAAAAGAAGAACCAAAGTGCTGCAAGTGTATTTTCTCAGTTTCATTGGACTTGGCTGGTCTGAAAGGGGTGCTCATTCATGGAGTAAACAACTCCCTTCAGCAACCACATAAATCCTTCACTGCTCTGGGAAAGAATAAATTTCAGCCCCAGCCTTCAGGTCTTTGTGTTCTATGTATTATGCCTGAAGTATTCACTCTTAAAACTTTGTTTTGATATATTCAATAAAATCCTCTTCTGGTCACTCTAAAACCTTATTAGATATTACCAAGGCTGATTTTTTTTAATCTGTATCATAGTAAAATAACTCCAACAAAATTAAAACCTTCTAACAATCCTTACATTTGCTTCCTTAATTGAGGATTGTTGTTTTTATCCCTTTTTCTATTTTGGAATGAGAAGAACATATATAAATAGAAAAGTCAAGCAAGTGAACAAGTGGACTTGGCATACAGTAACTTATTCTTCTTATTACTCTTCAATTTCTAATTTTCCTATATATAATTCAAATTACTTTTAGGGAAAAATAATATTTTCATCTAATTAAAATATAATTTTCATTCAATGAAATTTTGGCACAGAACTCATATCCTCAAAAATAAATTACACATTTTCCTAAGAAAATTACTTACATAATTAATAGACCTAGGCCACTTTGCAGGCAACATATGCAAGGAGTCAAATTCCAGATTGCTGGATTGAGAAAAAAATATTTTAGTGCTCATTTGTTTATGATAGCCAGAATTTTCCTGAGAAAAGAAGCCTTCAAACACTTCAACAATATCTGACATTAACCAGTATACAACTGTCCTCTGACTTTCTATAAATAAACACAATATATTTAATAAAAAAGGAAAATTACATATTTGTCTTGCAGGTTGGGATATTAGAATGAATGGCAAACCTTCATTCTATAAATCCTGGTGACCTGGGGCAACCAGACCATATTCTGCAATCTTCAGCAAAACCACAGGAAAATTGTCTATACAAACCCCAAACTACCATCTGCTGGGCGGTCCCGTGGTGTAATGGTGAGCACTCCGGACTCTGATCACAAGGTTGTGAGTTCGAGTCTCAGTGGAGACCGTACCGGGCAGATCAATGCCTCCCTGCCACCCCGATCCCGTCAGATCTCGGATGCTCAGCAGGGTCAGCCCCGGTTAGTACCGGGTGCTGTAGACAGTCCTGAGGACTTCACTGTCACTGTCCAAGCTCACTCGGCCGTGGCAGATGCACCTTGGGACTTAAAACGGTGGAGCCAGTTCTGCGCACGCTGTGCCTCACCTAAAAAATCCACTGCACAGGCGCGAAGGGCTACACCCCCCACCCCCCCCACCTGGGGAGAGCCCTTCCCAAATTTTTGTTCGCGAAGTTTGGGCCATACATACCATCTGCTGAGGGGAAAAAAAAAATCAAACCAAAATGAAAAGAACAACCCTCCTATTTGCAATAAATTTACACCTGTATATTTCTTATGTCTCTGCAGTAGTTGATAGTAGGCAAGTTTTCTCTGGCAATTATCTGTGCTGACAGAGCAAGTGCAAAAACAGGCATAATTCTTTGGCAGATAAAACAATCATCAGGAACAGAATCTGTTTTGTAATCCTTGTCTTGTAAAGTAATTATAAACTGGCACTTTAAAAGAACCTGGAGAAATAAAGAGCCATCATCTGTGGCACTTCATCTTCTTTCCATTTCCTGGTACCAGGAGTTTGTGGGTATTTATATTCCATCTGCATGGGACTCCATTGCAAGGCTAAAGTAACCTTCACTAATAACTACACTCTCAAATTACAGCCATGGTCATGTCCTTCCACAAACCCCATCATACTGTCACCTAAGGAAGTATTACCTGTAAAGAAAAACAGCTGACACAACCCCCTCCTTTTTTTTTTTTTTTAATTTCTTGGTTTTCTGTGAATCTCAAAGATGTTGTGGCACAGTGACAAACGTCCTGACTGCACATCTTTCCTCCTCTTGCACCTGCTGGTGATGCTATTTGATACCACACAAATGTTCTCCAGATCAGCCCTTCCATGAGCAACTTCCACCAGCCCCAGGATGAAGGAATCTGTCCAGATTCTAATTTTAAAAAGAAAAGGAAAACGTACCCAGGAAGGAGAATATGTGATTATGTTGAAATGCTTAAATATTTCAGTGTAATTTTGTTTAAATATGTCTTTCTTAGACATGAAAGTAGAAGGGTTTGAAAGAACATAATCTTTTAAAGATGTTTATTTCTAAAAGTACTGTGAAGTTTACAATCTCTTGGGCAATAGACTTGCTTTTAATGAAGTGTAAATCAGTTAAAAATACACTGAATCTTATTTCTGTAGATGGGCTATTCTCCAGCTTTAGGCAAAACATTACAAACATCTGCCTCAATGTATCTACTGATGTTATAGCTTTTACTGTGTTTTTTTAATGCCTCTGTTTGGATGTATATGTTGTGATATTTAAAAGCAACAGATGTATATCTGGGGATTTGTTTCAAAGAATGAGTACAGCCATGGAACAACTTGGCAGATCTATATACCTCCAATTTTTATAGGTTTACTGTTAAATGTTCAGGAATTATGTAGGACAGAATTGTTCAGATACCAGACTGTGCAGTTCCCAGCAAAAATCCGAAGTTTTGCCTTCATATGTGGGTTGTTTGGGCAGAGACACACTGAGCCATAACACAAGTTATTCCCAGTGCTGGCATTACAAGATAGTGCTGTTAAAGTGACTCAAGACTTTATATTTTACACACTCCTTCAATGTATCTAATGTCATATTTAATGTTTCAGTTATAAAACTGTAACAAGAAAAACATAAAAAGAAGAAAAAGAGAAAGAAAAGAGAGAGGGGAAAAAAGAAAAAGGGGAGAAAGAGAAGAAAAAAAAAAGAGAAGGGTTATATTCTGTATAATACAGCTGTTCCTAAGAGAAAATGAAGTTTTTAAACACTGAAAAAGTTTTGCCATAAGTAAGTTCCTACTTCTTATACTGTATATATTTACTACACAGTGTAACTTACTAACACTATGATTTATGAGAAATACTTCACAATTTAAAATTCACTCTCGATGTTTCAAATTCTGGATGTCTCTGATGAGATAAGCCTTTTTAAAAGCCTTGCTCTATGTGTGTGACTGCTCGGGATTTCCTGAAAATCCAGCTGCAAAACCACAACTCTTTGTTCTCTTCCAAAAACACTACTAAGAACACCAAATTTGCACTACCTAAAATGTTATTTTTCCAATAGAACCAAAGCTGAGTAAAATACATTTATCAAAACTGGAAGCTATTTGGATTAAAAAACCCTATCAATTAATGTTGCTTTGATGTATTGACTTTCTCCTCCATGGTTAATGAGGGCACGTAGAGCAGCAGAGCTTGGGCTTGTGGCTGTAAAATAGAGAAAAATATTCTAATTGGGTAAGAAAATATGGACTTGCACACTGTCTAAGTATTATTTCCATTTAGCTTCACTGTTCACTAACATGATATCAGCAAATTAAGACAAAGTTCATTCCTCTGCAATAGAAGCTCCAAAGAACAACCGCATTTGAAAAAACAAAACCAAAAACACAAACAAAAAAACTCCCAAACTAAAAACAAGTAAAAGGCAGTATTCCTAAAAGCAGTAGTATCTTTTCCTAAAAGCAGTAGCATCTTTTATTAGGTACCTGCTCAGCAATTAGCACTGGTGCAAGAGTCTTAGTGAATGCCTTTGGGAGCTCCTGTGTTAGAAATATTAAAACCAACTTATTAATTATTACCTGTTAATGAATGCACTTTAAAAAGATTTAAATAAGTGAAGAAATCATTTGTTACACACCCCAAATTTTCTACAGGAGTTTTGGATAAGCCCAGAATGAACAGAAACTGAGGGACAATGAGGGACTTAAAGCTCAACCCACCACTGTGTTTAGTGCCTGTCACACCGAATTCCCAACAAAGGCACTTCATTCCCATCTTTTCAAATGTACTTATCTGTAAGAGTTCACAACCAAGTTTTTGTAGTTGAGTAGATCCCACCTATTAAATACAGATAAATATTTTAAGCATCTGAGTGAAGGCTTTCAATAGCACAGGTATTCTTTCGTTTACCTTCCTACTTTCCTCTCAATTGTCACTTTTATCTTAGTTTTCCTTCTGTCCATCTTCTCCACTCCTTTCGTCAATGAATGGCCCATCTTCCACCATTCATCATCTTTCAAAACTCCTTTTACCTCCCTTTTCAAGAAGACTACTACTGGAATACAATGTTTACCCATTGCTTTCGAGCTCTCATAGAGAATGCAAGAACTTCTGACTAACCAAGAAAACAAGTGGAAGTTATGATTACAGAAGAAAAAGTTCTGTAAGGCTAAACAGCAGTGGAACATTCAGTATTTCTAGTTTTAAAAAAGTAAAAAATCTGCATTCATGTGTTTTCTGATAGATTCTTTTGATGGAACAACAGTTTAGACAAAAACACAAGGGGAAAATACCCTGTGTTTTAAAAAAATTCAGAGATTTGGTAGCTCAATATTGGGAAATAAAAGACAAATATAAAAATTCAAATCTAATCTCAAGGGATACAAGCAGAGAGGATGTTATAGGAATTGAGAGACCCTGGACATTTCTTAGGGAATAATTTAATAAACCCTTTAAACTGCAAAAAGCACTAGGCAGAAGGTTCTGAAGCCCCACAGAGAATCTTCCAAGAATTCATAATGTTGAAATAATATGCATTAACCAAGGTGAAGATTTAAAGATCTGTGGATAAGAGAAGTACCTTAGTGCCTGGAAGTGAGTATAACATTCACTATAAAACTAATTGAAGACCTGTCTCCTTGGAACCTTATTGCAGTGCCCTGTGCAGTGGTAAGTTCTTGCTCCTTAGCAGATACCACAAAAGATGCTGCACTCCTGTAAGAGTCCTGACATTGGTATGACAGGAAAAAACTAATCCAAGCCAATGACAATCTGCTCAAATGATTTAGTAAGAACATTTCAGCAATATCTCTCTGAAATCCAGAAGAAAAACACAAAAGGGGGGGCGTGGGGGGGGGGATGTTTAAATGAAAGATAAAGTTCAGTATCAGCAAATGACAAACACAAGTTAGATAAAACTAATAGCATGTGATGAATTTCCCTCTAAGCAATCACCTCCTTTTTATAAAATTCTCATATTACAAACAGTAAATAAAGGACTGCTGCCCTTCCTTGAATATTAAATTTTGTTTATGGGGCACTCATGTTGGCAAAAAAATAGTATCTCTGAAAGAAAGGAATCCAGGGAAAATACACAGAGACAAAAAAGACTCAGGGAGAAATTTAAAAAGGTTAGATACGGCAATAATGCATAAAAACTCTAATATATGTCCCACTCATACTTAGGAAGGGCAAGTTAGATTTGTACAACTACTAACAAGGTACATATAAAAAGTGAGTGTACTTATGTATACACTCTAATAAATAAATAAATAAATCTCATGGAATCACAGACTGGTTGGGTTGGAAGGGACCTTACAGCTCAACCCATTATACCCCCTGCCATGAACAGGGACATCCAAGCCCCATCCAACCTGGCTTGGGACACTCCCAGGGATGGGGCAGCCACAGCCTCTCTGCCCAACCTGTGCCAGGACCTGACAGGGAAGGATTTCCTACTCATATCTAAACTCACTCTCTCTGTTTGAAGCCAAATATATGACATGAAAACATACATGTCTATGTTTCAGTGAAAAAGTTACTGCTCAGGTGTGTGAAAAGCAGAAGTTATAACATTATGAATTTCTGGTAGCTTTAAGATGTTTTTGGATTTAATTGAGGTGTGCATATACTTAGAAAGATTGAAATTCAATCTCATGCAAAGTTATTGTTCTTCTTGTTTCCATACTAAAAAAGAAGGGTTAGTTTCCTTCTACATTTGACATCCAAAATGCTCCTGCAGAGCTAAATACAGAGCTTTTGAGTTTATAGGGAACTTGCATTTGAGACACAACAGCAAAAATTGTCATTTCCTAAGACTTGTACTTAATAACTACTAAAATTTGCTGACAACAGTGCATAAAAGTACACCATGTGCATGGATTGAAACAAGTGCTAGCAGGTCACCCCTGTTCTCTCCTCACCCATGGACCTGAAGGCAAAACCAGCCAACAAACGTCATATTGCAGCTTGACTGTTCTCTGAAATTCTTTTCAATGCAGTAAAGAAAAAAGGAACATAAACAAAAAGAAAAAAATAACTATACTGATTCTGAAAAATGTGTATACGAAACAAAGAAAGGGAGGCACCTCTCACAGATCCGCCTTCCAACCTGTTACTTTATACATGGGTCTGGACTTCCATTAAACCCCAAAGCTCTCTCAAATGAGGAAACTGGAAAATTTTCTATGGAAAAATGCAATTTTCGCTCTAAAATCACCAGGTTTTATTAATATAAATGAGTGATAAAATATAGTGAAAGATTTATAGATATCCTCAAAAACTATCACCTTAGACTTGAAGATTATCCACCAGATAAAGCTTCAGCATCCAAAAAGCTGCACAGGGACCAACCATCTCCTCATATGGATTAGCAGTAAAACAGAATACACAACTACAGACCCTTCCACGAAAATGCATACAAATCCTTCTGTTTTCTCCATGGACATCACAGATTTCAGTTTCTGAGGAAAAACATCAGAGAGAGGTTCAGGGAGGTTTCAGAACAAGAGTAGGTTGCTGAATGAACCCCACAGAGACACAAAGGCTGGTACTTCCTTGCTGGCTTAAGAAGCAGCACAGATTAAAAAAGGATATGATTAGTTACTAGGCAAAATCTCAATTATCACCTGCTCTTACACACCCCAAACTCATTGCAGAATGAGCTGCACCAATCAGCCAGCTCTGCACTCAATAGAATCCATTAGGAATACTAGGGAAAATGATGCTCTTACACTTTGAGGGAAGGCTGGGATGTTCTCAGAAGCACAAAAACTGATCTCCCAGTGCTTCCCATGCAAAAGGAAGTCCAACTCCCTCCAAAATTTGCCACCAAACTGTACCTCTCAGGCCTTTCCCACCCCAAAAGGGATTGCCTGCCTGGCTGATAGAAATGGTTTCCTACAAGGCTGGAGAAGGGACTGGAGCACAAGTGCTGTGGGGAGAGGCTGAGGGAGCTGGGGGTGTTTAGCCTGGAGAAGAGGAGGCTCAGAGGTGACCTCAGCACTGTCTGGAACTCCCTGAAGGGAAGTTCTGGCCAGGTGGGGGTTGGTCTCTTCTCCCAGGCACTCAGCAATAGGACAAGGGGGCACGATGGGCTCAAGCTCTGCCAGGGAAAATTGAAGTTGGAGAGCAGGAAAAAATTGTTTCCAGAGAGAGTGCTCAGGGATTGGAATGGGCTGCCCAGAGAGGGGGTGGATTCACCATCCCTGGAGATTTTTAAACACAGATTGGCCGTGGCACTGAGTGCCATGATCTGGTAAATGGACTAGAGTTGGACCAAGGGTTGGACTCGATGATCTCGGAGGTCTTTTCCAACCCAATCAATTCTATGATTCTGTGATTCTAAGTCAATGAAGTTTTCATTCCTGGCCCACTTGCAAAGATACAGATCATTTTGGAGGCTGGGATTTTGGTGAGCGTTGCCCAGAGCAGCCAATAGGTTGTCCAGAAGCAATTCACAGATGACAAGAAAAGCCAAAGGATATAGAAAATTTAATATATGACTTAAGATGCTCTACAAGTTGTTTTGAAAGCCCATGCAGCAGAAGTCAATGACCAAGAACAACGTTGTTGAGAAAGTCCGTACAGATGAAAAAAAGAAAGATGAAATTAAAAAATCCACTTTTCAGTATTCAGTGATTCTCATAGGGATTTATCTGCTCATTTTCTCCAAACCAAAGCACTGGCTGGGCTACAATTTCAGCTGGATATTTGTTACTCAATATTCAAGGCAAGTATTGCCAGCATTGGATCTGTCAGTACAATTTTGTCAGAAACAGTGAAAATACTCTCATCCTGGTCCAAACTTGGAGAACATTGAACCCAAATCAGTTCCCATGCAAAAGTAGCTAAACAGGTCAGAAGCAAAGCAACCAAAACCATTTCCACACCTCTCCCTACCTGACTCAGTCTTTCCCAGGGTCAAGTGCAGTAGCAAAGCACTCACCTAACACTTCCTGTGCTTTTTTTATCAATCCATAAAACACTATTGGGTTAAACTTGGATTTCAGCAACTTATGGCAGCTTAAACAGAGCTTAAACATGGTTCTGGCAAGACAGAGGATGAAGATAAGCCCTAAGCACACAGCTACCCCTACACAAACTACTAAAATCCAAGGAAAAATGGGACAGTCTCACAGCATCTGGGAAAAAAAAAGGTTGTGAGATGATGAAGCCAAGATGACTCTTTTTTTCCTAAGAATTCTGAGTTCTCTTGTTCAAGGAAAGGATTTTTTAGTTTGAACAAAGAACTGGAGATTTTAATTTTCTCAGTCCCATTTATTGTTGGCCTCCATTAGTAAACAGTGAAATGAAATCCTGTTTTAATAACATACAAACTTTATTTAAAGGAATGGTACTTAATCAGGGGTGTATTTATCAGAGGAGAGACTAAAGGTGTTATGCACTTTTTACTCTACACATCAAGTCATTAATTTTCACTCTTCCTCAAAAAAAAATTTAAAAAAGAGAAATAGAACAAAGTACTTATCACAGGTGATCTAAATATTATGTTTCTGGATTACATTTTTCTTTCTGATCCTCCTCTTTAATAACTATGTCTTTGCACACTGAACACATACATTGTACCCACAAAAAAAACCCAAACCCACATGTGCACCAAACAAACTGGAGTTATTGTATGACAGATTAAGTGCTATACTTCTTTCTAAACATGACTTGCTAAACCACTAATCATCTGAATTTGTGATTCAAAAGAAATAATTAAAATTAGTCCATGGTGCCCAAATGATTTGACCTCGGGACTTTGGAATGGTATTTTAGGTTTCAGATTTTGGATGTCAAAAAACGAAGAGATTCATGTAATTTTAACAGTCCCTTTCCAACTCATTTTGCTGCAAGGACAGACATCTGTTCTGTCAAAAAATAAGGGGAACTTAAACACTCAGCATCCACCCTCCCCTTGAGAAAACTGCAGAAAGGCTGGGAAATTACTCTTCACAAGCATCAGGGCATCAGATTAAAAACCAACACGTGACAGCTGCAAGGAACATGTCTATTTCCACCTGCCATAAGTGTGAGCTCTCCTGCCACCACCAGTCCAACCTACAGGAGGAACAGGGCACAATGCTCCAGTGAAATGCATTATTTCAGGTTATTTCACTTACACTAGGAAAAAAATAAAACAGTGCAAGGCAAAATTAAAAGTCACAGACCAGTCACTGCCAAAATCCACACACCCACTAACCTCAGTTCATTACGAGGCAGTTAATTAGAAGTGTTTCATGGACACATCAATAGAATCACAGAATCATGGACTATTCTGAGTTGGAAGGGACCCACAAGGATCATCGAGTCCAACTCTTAAGTCAGTGGCCCACACAGGGGATTGAACCCATGACCTTGGCATTGTTACAAACAAGTTTTAACCAACTGAATAGTTTTAGCCTGATCTCTGCAAGTTTTTTGGTTGGCTTTTGGTTGTTTCTATTTTTCAATTTGGCTAGATGTTTGAAAATATAATCAACTGGCTAAACAGAATTTCACTAAGATATATGCTTTAATTATAGGAAGCTCAAACAAGTTGCCAACTTGGCTTATCTGACAAGAGCCTTTTCCAAATTGATTGAGAATATTATGCCATCACCTCATTAGTACTACAGTTGAAAAGCATCACGTGGGTCAAAGAAACACATGTATTGAAAGACTCCCACAAAAACCCAAAGAAAACCACTTTAATTAATGTAATGAATATCTCAAGAGTTCTAGCAAATGGTCTCATACACAAAGGCAGCAAGCAGCAATATGTTGGCAAGAGAATAATCCTGGGAGAAAGTGTTTTTAATTTGCTCTTATTAATTCATTTTGTTCCCTAACAATAGGTGAGCTGCAAATTTTTTGTTCTAGGGAGAAAAAAAAACACTATTCTTCCATACTTCATTATTTCTGATTATGACTTTGAGAATTGCCTCATGAGTCAGAATGCTTACATTTTTAAGTGTCTACTTTTAATGACATTAAGGGAACAGAATGGGAAAAATATATTTGGGTGTTCAGGAAACAAAGTCACCAAATCATCAGTTTTCATACTGTGTGCCTAGAATAACTTCAATTGTTGGACTTACAGCTTGAAATTTTGAGAAAGTTCTGAAGCAATACAAGAAGAAGCTAAAACTGGTACAAAATAAAACAACAAAAAAATCAGCAAGGTTTTAAAGAGTTATTTCAGACCTTGCAGTCAATCTCAGGAACGCTGATGCATCAGTGATTCAAACCTTGATATTTCCTACAAGATAATGTACAGAAGTACAATTTTCTAGAGTGTAATTGCATAAAGCATTCTAAAACGAGTAATAGAAGAATTTCAGGTTATCTATCAAAGGAAATCTAGTGAAAAATAAAATGCATTTGGTTGAAAATGAGGAGATTCTGTCACATTAGGCACCACTGCCCTCTTCAGTCAGGTAGAGATGAATTTCATACACTTTGTGTGGAGAACTTTGCCTGATGAATTCCCACTAAAATACTGACAAAGATGACCTTTACTTTTACTTTAGGGAACATTTTTCTCATAATAGCAAAATATGATGCAGTGTTTCATTCACCTACTGAAAATATTTTCCTGCAATGTTGTTTGATTTGACACATGGCTTAGATGCATGTGCATTTATGAAGACAACATATATTTCTTCACATACTTAACACTTTCTTATATAAATATAGATTTGCGAAACATGGTTTGCTGGTTTTTTTCCTGTGGAAAAAGTGCATTGCAAAGAAAACAAGTCACTCATGGTTTTCATTCACTTCATACATGACAGGACTATTAAACAATCACATACCATCGAAGCAAGATTTCAGTAAACTTCCAACAACTGCTAAGTTAACATTAAAATCTTTACCTATATTTAAAACAAAACAAAATCAAAGCCCCCCTCTTAAAAATAAATAAATAAATAAACAAACAAACAAACAAACAAACAAATAAATAAATAAAACCCCCAGAAACTCAGCCCATCTTTAACAATATTCCCTAACTAGGATCTAATAATCCATGACTAACACTGGGATTTGGGGGGGGGGGGGTATTTTTTTATTTGTTTGGTTTTTTAGGGTGAAAACATGCACTTTGCAAGCAAAACCTCACAGCTGAGATTTGAGAGTTTTCAGGTACACGAGGAGGAAAGGACAGCACTGAAAATCCATACAGGCCAAAGATAGGTCTGAATGAAGAAGGGACTCTTAATTAGAATCATAGAATCATAGAATCAATTGGGTTGGAAAAGACCTCCGAGATCATCGAGTCCAACCCTTAATCCAACTCCAGTCCCTTTACCAGATCATGGCACTCAGTGCCACAGCCAATCTGTGTTTAAAAACCTCCAGGGATGGTGAATCCACCACCTCTCTGGGCAGCCCATTCCAATGCCTGAGCACTCTCTCTGCAATCAGGCCTTGGAATGGGCTCTGTAATTCAATCCATTTTCTTACTCATTTCACTTAAGAATTAAATCTTGATTTAAGATACACTCAGCAGGTTTTGTTAATAAAATGGAAACATGATGTATTCATTATCACAACCCTGTAATTTGTTTTCCTCTCCGGACTTTCAGACATGGATAAAATTCACAGTCACAGAATATCCTGAGTTGGGAGGACTGGCAAGGATCATTGAAGTCCAACTCCAGCTATTCCCTAGAAGCATGTCATACTAAGAAGGGACTTCTACACAAGATTCTGAGCAACCTTGAAACAAATCTGTAAGAGAAAAAAAGTAAAATTGCACAGCAGCTTATCTCCAAGAGACAGCAGAACACAAAATCCAACAAAACACTCCATTTCATGCAGATCCCGTTCTCCAGCACCTCCTTTTGCAGTAAGCTATCCAGATAAACACTTCTTTGTGCTTGGCACTGAAGTCAATAGGCTCGAGCCATATCAGATCCCATTTTGGAGGTGCAGGAATTACAGCAGCACTACACTTAACTGCACCGGGTTTTAGAAATATCCATCCTTATATGTCTAAAGTTGCATGTGGGAGAATAAAGGCTTCAAATCATCTTGTTACAGCCCATTACAAAGAGTTATAACCTCCACTGGCAAACACTGGAGAGTATTTGCACTTTCCTTCCAAAAATGCAATCACATTTCACTGGCCTTGGATGGCTTCTCTAAATTGCAGACAGCAAAGGTCTGGCATCATTAAAATTACCCTTATTTTAAAGCAAACTCTTCTTAATTTAACTGCTTATCTTGCGAAGTTGGCTTGGAACCCAGAGGCAATACAGCAGTGTTTTGTCCTGTGCTAACTGCAAATGTTGCTGATTGCCTCACAGCACACACTGCCCGCTCAGGTGCCTCAGGAGCTCGGGATGGCTCAGACAACTCAGCGCAGATTCAGTGGCACAAGGACAGGTCATTTCATGGGACTCAGGTATCCCTTTGGGAAGCCCTTCAGGTACCTCTCAGCCCTGGCAAGGCTTTTAGCTCAGCTAAAAGTGGTGAGTGACGTCACATATGCACGTGGCATGATGTCCTCAGGCCAAAAGTGACTCAGACCCCAGGGGAAACAGTGCACAGATTCACTGCTGGTTCCAGGTGGTTCCAGGTGGTTCCAGACGGTTCCAGAATTGCTGACACGGTGTCATTTTTCCTCCTTAGGACCACAAATGAGCTGTTGTGTAGCCTGCTGAGGCGTTTTTAAGTGCCAATGAATATGGAGGGCACTGGTGACCATTCCTCGACCTTTTTCACTTGCAGTCAGCACAAAGAGTTCAGCTGGAGTTTCAACCAAAGAGAACAGAGGTAGAGTGTGAATCTTCAACCCTTTTAGTCCTGTGTGCTCTCCTTTCTTAGCATGGCATTTGTCCAGCAGCTTTCCTTTGGATGGTTGCTTTGTAGGCACATTTTTCCATCCATTCTGGATTTGGCTGGGTTAACTTTCTTCACTGTACCTGGTGTGGGGCTGTGTTTTGGATCTGTGGTGGAGACAGGGCTGGTAACACAGGGATGTTTTTGTTCTTGCTGAGTGGTGCTTACATAGAGTCAAAGACGTTTCTCCACCTCCAACCACCCCACCAGTGCCAGCCTGGGGGTTCAGAAGGAGTTGGGAGGGGGCACAGCCAGGATAGGTGACCCCAGATGACCCAGAGGGTATCCCAGACATGGCATCATGCTCAGCATGGACAGCTGTGGGGAGGAGGAATGGGGGGACATTCAGAGTGGATCTGCCATTGCAAAGTCACCCTTACATGTGATGGAGCCCTGCTGTCCTGGGGATGGCTGAATGGACTCCTTGCTGTGCTTTTGCTTTACATGTTAAACCATCTTTATGTCAATGCCTGAGTTTTCTCACTTCTACCCTTCGGATTCCCTCCCTCATCCCACCAGAATCAAAGAGCAGCTGTGTCAGGCTGAGCTGCCAGTTGGGATTAACCACAACAACACGCTCAGGAATTTTAAGCAACAAGCAAGTAGTTAATTAATCTTAAAATAAGCCCCATGTGGAAGAAATACTTTCTTTTCTTTGGTTTCATCACAGCTGCATCTGCATTTAATAGATTTTAAAATTGCATCTCTGTCTAGTTCATTTATCTCCCTTTCTCTCCAGTGACTTTTTCCAGTTCTGACTCCTCACTGAATACATTTCTGCTTCTGCTCTCTTTCCCAACACTTTTTAAATGTAAAATATGGTAGGACAAGGAAAAATATCAAACAGGATACAATTCCAAGAGAGCCAACACAGCACTGTCACATTATTCTTTAACAGCTCAACAAAATATCCATTTGTGATTTCTATGACAGAAGAAATTTAACAGCTTCTGAAAACAAAGCACATCTAACCTATGGATCTGGAGTTGTAATTGTAAATTTTAAAATGACGTTTTGTGCATTTGCACTCCCCTGCACATACCTCTCTACACTCTAAAGCAAGTTTTCTCTCTATTTTGGGTACCTGTAGGCTGTAAAGTTGTGATGGGCTTTTGCATGATACAAAGAACCTCATAAAAAAACCACCAAACTTACAATGAATATTCAAAAAAAAACCTGGAAAATACAGCACCCATACACTTCTGTCTTTGTGATCCTTCACACTATACCCAGCAGTAAAAATATTCAATAAACATATTTCTGGAAAAACTTTTCAAAAAACTTTGCAACCCTAAAACCATAAAAAAGTCTGAAGCTTCGGAATCCTGTAATTCATTTTTTTAAAAAGGTAACACATGAGAAAAGCTTTTTCTGTCTCTAATAACATTTTAGAAGCCAGCAATAAAGTCAGAACTGAGAATCTGAGAGAAGGCAAAGTGAATTGTGCTCTTAATGACCAGGCTTTACCTGGATCAATAAAGTGGATCCAGTTGGAATTTCAAACATCTCATCTGTAGCACAGTTGCCTCTTTTTCACTAAAAAGATATTGCTCACATTCACTTGGCAATGCACAGGGCTGCACAAGGCCACAGGAAATGACTGACAGGGTCAGGCCAATGGATAACATGGCACCCTTTTTGTCTGCCTTCAACAAAATGACATAAAAAGAGGTGTCTTTTAGGGAGCCAACACAAGCCAGGTCACAATCTGAAGTACTCAATCCCCTGTGGAAATCCACACCGCAAAAATCCATAGCCCTTTGTACTGGAAAAATTACTTGCTCTCTTTATTGAAGGTACAAATTTAATTTTAAAGCAGTCTGGTTCTCTCATGACCATGTCTTCTCCACTGATTTCCAAAGTCAGAATTGCTAAGAATAGTAGAAAAATGAAGCCAAGGACCTATTAAAAGTTTTCTCTGTTTGCAAATTGTCTTAGAGGTAGACATTTCAACATTGCTAAAGAGAATTAGAGAACTCCTGTGTTTTTTAATAAATCTACTTGATTTTAGCTTCAGAGCAAACTTTCAAAGCATTTAGTTGCATAATTGATTCAAATAGATGGCTATGAGGATTTTCAGTCATAGAATCCCAGAATGGTTTTGGTTGGAAGGCACCTTAAAGCTCATCTTGTTCCACTCCCTTCCATGGGCAGTGTCACCTTCCAGTATCCCAGGTTGCTCCAAGTCCAATCCAACCTGGCCTGAAAAACAATTTTCTTCCTGTATTTCAAGTCACACAAATACTAAAATAATTACATACCTGTGACCAGATATAACAACAACTTTTCCTCATTGACTGGGGATGAAGATCAGAACACACACATACACTCTATGAAAAAAATCCCTTTTATTCAACATTTCTTTGCATTTTCCCTTTTAGTTATACTTTCCCTTCCAAATAAGCATCACAAGAAATACCCTGCAGTTCCTACTTATGTTATTCATTAAGACTCAGGTGTCTCTGAAAATATATTTATGAAAAAACAGAAGCAGTGTTGGAAATGCCAGGTATTTTTGGAAGCCGCCAACTGCCTGATGATACCAGACTCTGAAAGCACTACACAGGGAACTAGAAACATCTTCTGTACTAACAACAAGGGTGTAAGAGATAAGCACTTGTTACAGACTAGAGAGAATTAATGTTGCTTTAAATGACATGGCAGTCCTTGCAAAGCAACTCCTGACCCTTTATGCTTTCTGCGAGCTGGACAGAAGCAGCACAGGTTAACAGCAGCTCTTAACAAATGCTGCCTGCAGAATTCTGACCTCATCACACACCTGAAGGAAAATCTTTTAACACAAAAAGATCAGTGTGACATTTCAACCAGAAAATATGCTCACAGTGATCACACAAACTCAAAAATTCACCTTCCTGTTTCTTGCTGGCAGCATCAGAAGTAGCTTTGCTGTTATATAAAGAACTGGCAATCCTTCCATTAGGGAAAAAAAAAAAGAAAGAAAAGAAAAAAAAAGCAAAAACCAGGCAAATACTTACCTCTGTGTCCCTAAAATAAAATATGTGAGGACAGGAAAAGATTCTAGTGAAGAGCAAGATGGTTTTTTTCATGAGGGAAACTACATGAAATGTGAAAACTTGCTGACAAATCAGGGAATTCTTCCTGGAACAAATGTAGAACAAAGGCAGCATTTGGTGATCAGCTACTCCAGTTTGTCTGTGAGAAGAGAGAAGGAAAGTCAATGGTTGAAAATTTGGCTTCTCTGAGGGTTCATTCACTCCTTCACTGAGGAAAAAAGTAACAAGAGACCCTGCAGGTTGGCAGGATGGGGTTAAAAGAGATGCTTATGGCTGTCTGTTACTGTGGTCTGGCACTACTCCCAATACAATATAAAGGGAAATATAAATCACAGAGGTCTGTTGCCTAAATATAATCAATCATAATAATTTTGGGGAGCCTCAAACACCACAAGATAATTGACACATGTCACAGGCAAAATGAATAAATCTGGACATTTCCTTTAGCACCACCATATAATGATTTATGTTGTTTAGAACCAATAAGCCAAAACCCCAAAAATACGAAGGCATCTTAAGGCACAGAGTTGAACAGCACAACCTGTATAAATCTGCCACTGTGCAGAAATAAAAAAAAGCTAACTACAAATGAGAAGAAAGCCTTATTAACTCAAGCACTACTCCTGGCTAGTAAACATAATTCTCAGAGCAAATTAGTATCTTCACACAACTCTCCTCGGTGCTACGGAGAAACAAACTCTTGGATAAGGCTCACTCAAGAATAGACGAAAATTATTCACTACAGAACTAAGAACTGATGAAATCTGACTTCAAGATCTCAAGTGGGCACTTTCCAGCAAGGTAGTTGTGTTTAAATTGTTTTTTATTCCACCTACTTTTCGCTCAGGCAAACACCGTGCACTGCAAAAGGCAAGTGACCAACAGTAAGATCTACCATGACTCTTGTGAGAACACAGACCTGCAAGAAGTGAGGTAAGGAACTGTGTGCTACAGTCACAGCATCCTAAAAAGGATAAGGAGCTTTGTAACCTCCCTGGTGGGACAAAGAAAGGAGTCACTGCTCCACAAATCACAGAATCAAGGAAGATGGATGGAAGGAGTTTTAGAGGCCACCTAAGGCACCTCCTTGACTAGGAGCAGGGAAAATAACATGAATTTTCATTCAAAATTTATTTAACCTGTTCTTAAAATCTCCTACACTTGTCAAGACCAAAGGGTTGCAACTGGATGGCACCCTGGGTGATCTCTTTCCAGAGATTTTGTTCATTCCAAAGCAGTGACAAAACAAGACTATGAAAGGTTGCAGGGGAAAAAAAATTAAAAGTCAATGAAAAGGAGTGAAAATGGCAGAGTTTTAAGTTTCTTGTGCTTTTCCTGGTTTGTTTGTTTGGGGATTGGCATTTTTGTTTAAATACTTCCCAGCCTCGATTTTTCTCTTATGTTTCTTCTTTGGAAGGTCCTGAGTTGGAATGTCCAGGGGCACCACTAGACAAACTATTGCAGGTGAAACTCAATCTCTGTAGTGAATGAAACAGTTAGATCATCACTTAAATACTCCAAACCAAACTCTCTTTTACACAGAGCTCCGCATTGTCTTAACTGCAGTGCAAAATCTGCTTCCTTTTAATACTCAGATTCCCCAGCTACAAGAGCTGCTGCCACTGCAAAGCAGATGTCCTAGTTTAGCAGGTGGGACCAGTTAACACTGTGTGTGAGGGTGATCAAAGCTGTGTATTCTACCCCCTCTATTCATTCCCCAAGGACAATGGACCATTAGCAGCAGCTGCCCAGGGAGCCATTAGCACCTTCACACCCAGCCTGAGGGGGGCGGAGCTGCTAATGGGCCATCAACAGTTCAACACCCCCTGGCTCCCAGAGTTAATCACCCATTGTGTGAGTCCCTGCCCAGGGGGAGGGACTGGGTGCTCCCTGAGGGTACATAAGTGGTGGGTAAGAAGACCTCGGGAACATCTCATTGGATCCAGAGGAGCAGCAGGACCTTGACAGGAGGAGATCACTGCTCTTGCCCAGATCACAGCCCTTGCCTGCACCAACAGGTTTTTCACTTCCTTTTGCTCTGGACTTGGGGGAACCACGCGGGTCTCAGCACAAGGGCAAACAAACCCCCTTGGGTTTGTGCCCCAGGACACTGGGTTATACTGCTGGGTTTTTGTGAGTTGAAAGCAATTCCTCTTTGCGTCAGTGTATTTATTTTAATATTATTATTAAATTTTAGCCTCTGACTTATAATCTCTCTTGTGGCGAGTTCATTTCCCCTGCTGGTTCGCCTTTAAACCAGCACAGAATAGGTTTATCCTGCTTGCCTTCCTTCATCCAGTGCTGCCCCAAGATCATCCCCAACTGGGTGGCAGCACAGACTAGAACCAATGCCAGACTCTGCTCCCAGGGAAGTCTGTATTCTGCAGAAAGGAAGGAGAAAGATAACAAATGCCTACAGAGAAATGAATCTTTGCAGATGCAGGTGCTCTGCGCATATAAAGAAAGTAGATTATTACGTTTAGGACAAGGATGAACTGTCATTGTTTCATGCAGAGAGAAAACATCTTCCTGAAAAAAAGACTAAATCTGGGGTTGAGGTGGGACATCTCTCCAGATAATTGCAATTGTTCTATTTGTGATATTCACCCTCTCTGAGAATCACTGCTGTTAGCAGTGACAAGTTTCTATTATCTACACTGATGCCTAGGAAGTGCTCTTTTTAAAGCAACATTCACTTATTTCCCAGCAAACTCACTTAAGCTCCATAAAATGTGCATCCACTTCTCCCTTTGTGGGGGGAAGGATGAAATATTCAGACCGGTTTCCAAACCCATTGCTTTTCCTCCTCCCTCCTCCTCTCCCAGTGCAGCTAACAAAACATCATCATTCCTTGTCGTGTCTCACTCAGTAAAGCGTTAAATAAAATCAAAAATTCAAGCTGCTTGTAGCATGAAGCGAAATATAATGCAGATGTCAGGAACATGGCTAATCTTACCTATGTAATGTTGCCCAAGCAGACACCACCAGTCGCACCAGAGAAACACATTTCCAAGACATTGCCTGAGCTATTTATTGCTGCTACTTCCTCAGGAATCCAGGTGAACTAGTCACACCTCTGAAAGGGACCAGAAAGTAAATTGATGAGCAATCCCCACTAGCTGCCTGTCCCACTGACAGGGGATCAACAATTTTGTCTCAAAGTCTACCCTCTGTAATATATGAAATACATTTTTAATATTAATTTACTGCTCCTAATTCCTGTGGTAACTCGCAGTGATGGCACATTATGCCACAGAAACTTACCAATAGAAATTAAGACAAAAATTTTGTACACCATTCAGACAATTAAATTTGGAAATCCAAGAAGTTATGTCTAGAACAAGGTCCTACAGAATAAGAGGCATTTTCAGACCTCTTGCAGTGTAAATTCTGAACTGTAACAGCCTTCAAGAGAAAAAGAAGTGGATTTACACCTATATTGTGCTCACCATCAACACGTATCTATTGAAAATAAATGATTCTGCAAACACAAGTTTACCT
The DNA here is from genome assembly GCF_047495875.1 of Pithys albifrons albifrons. Lineage (NCBI taxonomy): Eukaryota > Metazoa > Chordata > Aves > Passeriformes > Thamnophilidae > Pithys > Pithys albifrons. The sequence goes on from NC_092497.1 coordinate 53,704,497, forward strand.
AGGAGGTTCATATTTCTTTCATGAACTGTCAATCACCTTACAAATCGAGTGTTTGGGCTAAGATCTTGCCAGTACTGGTAAAATTCTCATCACTTCAAAAAGGTCCAGAACTTGCATTTTTTCCAGCCTGTTTCTCTCCTACACTTGCTGCTAAAGTTACTTAAAACAAAAAAAAAAAAACAACCAATCAACCAACCAAACAAAAAAGATAAAAGGAAAGGTAATAATTACTTGCCATCTTTACACTACCAATCAGTTTTCATCCCTTAACCTGGTGAAATTCCCTTGGTATTAATAAAATATCTGGAAGGTTCACACTCCTGAACTAGGACTCCCCAGAAATTTGTCATATATATGTTGGATGAGTTACCAATTAACTCCAAATTTCTGTGAGAGTTTTGCAGATCACCTGGCAGGATTACCTTCCTCATTTCAAATTAAAAAAAAAAACAAACAAAACAACAAACACAAACAAACCAAAAAAAAAAAAAAAAAAAAAAAAAAAACCACACAATCTTTTCTGCATTTATGCAGCCTCCCAGAGCTCATTCAGAGTACACCAGATCTCATTTCCATTCTTTACTCTTGTAAATAAACCAGTGAAATCCTTAATGACCTCACAGATCTTTCACATCTTTAGTCCAGTCTATGCACAGGCACAGTTTTAATAAGTTTATGACAATGGACAATTTCATACTTAATGTCACATGTAAGAATGTCAGTAGCACTCCCAAGAAAGAAAACATCCATAAGGATATGACAAAACATGGGAACACTTCTTCATGCCAGTAATTTTTGTCACATCCTTAAAAACAGATTATTTGTGCTGCAGAACAATTACATTTATATACTAACAGTTTTGATGTCTTCCCTCCAAACCAAGGAATCTGACTTTTTCTGTTTCCTCATTTTTCTGTTCTCATTTTTCTTGCCTTCTTCTAGAGGAGCTTCCTCCTTTTTCATGCTGTGCCAGATCTCATTTTCAATTCTTTTGTTTATTTTTTAATTCATTCAAACTTGATTTCCAGAAGCAAAAAGCCAGTGAAATGCATATTATCAATGTCATTCTAAGACACCAAAGTTGGTCCATAAAACATAAAGACTTAAACACATCCCTGATGTTGAAAATACTTCAACCATAAATAACAGCTTTAAAAATGTGTAAAGCAAAAATGGAGCATCATTCCAATAAATTAGCAAAAAGGACCCACTGCAGTTATAAAATTGCAAAGCCCAATTTACTTAACACAAAATCAGTCAAACCAGCTGGAGATGTTATTTACAAGCTCCTTAAGTGTCCAGCATCTTTCCTTGAAATCTAGTTTCACTGAAGCTAAATCTACATTAAAAAAAAAAAAGGTAAAAAGAAGGACTATAATTATTTGTTATCTTTTTCCTCTGTCCGTGCTGTTAATTGAATTTCCTCTGGCTAAGGAAAACAGGCTGGAAATATCAATTCAGTCACACTTAATTTTATTGAGAACTATGAAATGTAAATGCAAAACAAACATAAAAAAAAAACCAAACGAGCTACAAACGAGGATTTGGGCATTTACGGATAGCTGGTGATAGTATCTTCTCCATTGCCTTTAACATTAATTTCCTCTCCATTATAAGAATTTTCTTTGTGTTAGCTCTCACACCCTAACAGTTTTTTGCCTCCCATTCCCTCCTGATATAAAAGCTGAGATATAAAACAAAAATTAAAATCAGTTAAAACTGGAAAGAAATTACTTCTCCAACATGTAACTATTTTGTAGCTGGTTAGGAAACATTCACAATCATGAACATTTTTTCCCCTCAATCTTATCTGTACTTTCCTCACTTAGTCAGTCTGACATATTTCCTAGTCTTATTTTAACCCTGGATTAATCCCTGAACAAACAACTAACACTGAAAGCATCTGCTAATTCAAGGTCAAAAATATTACAATAGTAAATCCATGGTATTCTGATCACAAAACTAGAGAAAGACAAGCATGCAGACACGCAGCAAAAAATCTTTAAGGTATTCAAGTAAAACACATTCATACTTTTATAGTAATGCTATGGAATACGTTTACAATTAATCACATTGATGTAAATCATTCTGTCCTGGGCATCACTGAAAAGAGTCTGGCTTCATCCAACACCCTCCTGTGTACACTTTCATGAGTTTCCCCTGGACCTTCTCCTCTGTATGCTAAGCAATCACAGCTCTCTCAGCCTCCCCTCATAAAAAATTCTTCAATTGCTTCATCATCATCATCATCATCGTCGTCGTCATCATCCATCATCATCGTCATCATCGTCATCATCATCACCACAGCCCTTTGCTGGACTCTACACCATGCCCACTTTTTCCTTGTACTGAGGATAGGTGTTGTCTCATATAATTTAAACTGACTTTTAAAAGTTTATTTTTTATTTCCTTATCCTTTTATTATCCTATTTTGCACCCATTTCCAGGAATACTTATAACCTTTGAATAACTCACCAGATTTACTTCAAAACTAAATATATTTCAGTAGTCAAAGAAGAAAATACTTGGATTGAATTATTCTGCATAACTTCACACATAGTGTGAATAAATCTATATGAAAATACAAAATTCAACCCAACTTTAATGATAATGCCTCTTTCTCTGCATGTTCAGAGCAGGGAAATAAAATAACAACTGATGTCCATCCAGATGGCAAAAAACAGCTCATGCTGACTGAGGCACACCTTGCTTTGGTCAGGAAAAAAGAAGTCACCCATACTGAGCCTGCAGCACCAAGTTATTCTCATCACCCCAGCAGGGCAAGAACTCTCTCCCTACCCTGGAACTGCCTGGTCTTTCAGCACACCATGGCAAAAATTATCCTCTGATCTCAAGCCAGTTCAAAAAGGAGTCTCTTGCCAATGGCTGATGCAAGGGAACACTGAGCAACTGGTGTACTTGGACTAAGTTATTGGAATGACCAGGAAATTCTGGATCAGTCAAGTATGAGCTGAAGACACTCCTGTTGGGACAGAAGGATAATGAACACGGCTCACAGCCAGGCTCCCACTCAGCTGCCTCTCCACCACTTGAGAACTTAATAGCAAGATTCTCTCTTTCATCTTGCAATTTAAACATGCTTTTGGGATGCTCATCCTGCATCATTTGCAAACAGCTGCAGGAAAAAGTGTACACACAGCAGTGGGGGGTGTGTGTATATATATATATATACATATTTGATACATATATATATATATATTTATGTATCAAAAGGAGAAGGAAAAGAGCAATGTAATTAAACTGCACAAAAGCCCATTCAAAATCCCAGCGTGGCACATCATGCACAAATTCAGGAATTCCGTGTGATTATGTCAGTAGAGGCTCATGATGCAACATCCAAAACAGCTTCACACAAGACTGTTTGCAAGCAGAGCAGCTGAAGAATGCAAACAGAAACAGACTCCAAGCTTCCATTCTATCTTAGAAAAAGCAACCTCATTTGGCCTTGTTGAATGTTTTATGGCTTATCAATTGGAATTTCTATGTATTTATCAGTGTATTCCCATCATTTCTAACAAAAACATGCAGTTTATTTCCTGACATGCTGTGAAAAAAATTCTTTAGAGAGAGTAATCAGGCATTGGAATGGGCTGCCCAGAGAGGGGGTGGATTCACCACCCCTGGAGGTTTTTAAATGCAGATTGGAAGTGGCGCTGAGTGCCATGATCTGGTAAATGGACTAGAGTTGGACCAAGGGTTGGACTCAGTGATCTCGGAGGTCTTTTCCAACCCAATCGATTCTATGATTCTATGAAACTGTTGCTTTGCAGCTCAAAGCACGTTTTTGAACACCTGAAATAAAAAATGGCTAAATATACAACTAAACTATTCCCATGGGCACAGTCAGGGGCTGAGATAATTTTTATCAGCTTTATGTTTATACTTGCACAATTACAGCTACATATCACATGGTTTATCACATCTGTGTCATTGGCTAATCCACACTGTTATTTGGCATTTTTTTCCTCTTTTGGAATCATGACGAGCTATTTTACTACTTCTTGTATCTTTAATTCTCTGCTTGAGCTTAAAATGGTTAAAAACATTTTGGATGTGTGTGGGAAAGCTGCATGATATGCTGATTAGCAAAAACTGGCATTAGTAGAGAACTTAACTTTCATACATTTACACTGAATATAGCTTACAGAGCTGTTCTGAAGACATGAATTTATCTAACTATGAACTTCCACCTTAGGAAGCACTATCAAGGAAGTTTTTTTCCCCACTGAACTTCAAAAAGTAGATATATGGCATGATGCCATTTATAGATGGCACTATGTAAAAGCACAACATTTTGAGAGAACCATTTCTGTGGTTGTACAGAATATCAGAGATTTGATACGAAATTACAAAACATAGATTTACAATTAAAAAATTATTATGAACTCATGTCTTACAGTGGTCACTATGGGATACCAAAATGATATGGGGGAAAAATAATATTTACCAAGTACCACATGATGTACAAAGATATGTATGTGTATAAACAGAAAATTAACAAGAGAATAAACACCAGTGGGAGGGATAAGCACTCAAATTCTTTCATTTAAACCCTCAAAAGAAACATCTACCCAACTACTGGTGAAAAATAAAACCTTTATCACTAATCAATAGACATGTTTCCTCACTGATTTCCTTACAATCTGCAATGAAACACTGTGAACTCCTTCTCATGTGCTGCCCCTCTGCCTCCACTTTAAAGGAAAAATCCCTACATATATGACACTGCTGAAATGTCTGAAGGTTAGGTGTACTAAGGAACATATGGAAATACCAATACAAAATGAATCAGATTTATGAATATGTCTTTTACAAAAAGTTCCAGTTCCTTAAAGACTAATCTTTTTGGTTTTCCATACACAACAGCATGAGACAGCCTTCCTCGGTTCCAGGGTTAATTGGTTATTTGGATGTGCACGCATGAAACTCCCAACACCCTCAGAAACAAGAGAATGACAGTATCTAGTTCCTTTCATTCTGATCTGTATTCAGAAATACAGAGAAGGAAACAATACACAATAATTTATTTTTATGAATGTCAGGAATGACAGTGCACTTTAATTTTGTATCCGTCTCAAATTATATCTGAGCCAAATATTTCATTTTAAGAGTCCTGTTAAATCTTTTCAAAGGCCTTGTTTTATGTGTTCATGAAATAACTCACTATTTTTCAGCTTTCAGGAATGGTAATTGCAGTAAATCTTGTAAATTAGCATGAGTAGTACCAGCAAGACACTCTGTTAAAATTCACCTAGATTGTTGCTGGAATATTTATTAGGTACTAAAATATTTAAAGGAAACCTACAACTACTACAATTCAAATTACATTTCACCTAAGAAAGCCTTTCTTATAGCACTCAGTATTATTGTTTTGTCACTGTGTAAGAAAACATCTAATCCAACTACTAATCTTGAGTGGAAAGATTCCTTTCATTAGATTGCTGAATGAAACCATTATATTAACTGGATATTCCCCATTGTGTTTTATCAGTTTGCACAAGTAAATTGCACTGCTCATTGTTGTAACTGACATTTTCAACATTTGCACATACAATAGAAATGTTAGCACCATTTATAAGCTAGTTATCTCCTGATGGATTGGTGACCTTCAGAGGTCCTTCAGTATGGATTTTCTCTGGCTGCTGCTGGAGAGATCGCCTCGATTTTCTCATTACGATCACCTGCTTTCCAGCACCCCTTCTGTGTCACCATCTCCTAACTGGTTCCAGTCCAACTGAGTTAGCTGAAACACCTCTTATTTAAATTTTTAACATTCACCTCCCCTCTTTGCCTCTCTTAGAGCTCATTTGTATTCTCTGCTCCAGATGATGAGTGATAGGAGTCGAGGTTTTCTGCTGGTGCTGCACGACCATGTACCAATTCCTTCATACATTAAAAGACATTACCATGTAAAGGCCAACCTCACAAACTGGATTCTTGATCCTTTATGAGAAAGTGAGTTGAGAAAAGAGCTGCACGTACAGACATGACCTCTTCTGTTGGTCCTACAAATAAACATACAGTCTAGGAAAGGGAAGACACGAACAGAATTTGGCTCTGTGCAAAGAAAATCCTTAATACAACACGTATTAATCTGTTCCTATTTGCAGCTGGTTTAGGAGAAAAATCTCCAGAAAACAGGGCTGACCAAAGATAACTCAAGTAACCAGAATGGGTAGCAATTCTAACTCATCTCCCAGAGAAAGGTGACATGAACTCCTCAAATCTTTTTCGTTGTAAGAAGTTAAGATACGAGAATTTTGCAGAAATAAAACAATCAACATATTGCCCATCTTTTGTGGGAGAAAGGAAGAAAAAACATACATTTTTAAGAGACAATATACCATGATATGTTTGTCTTTAAACTATTTGCACCATCCTTATAGTTTTGGTGTCTGATAAAAAAAAAATCCAAGCAACAAAACCAAACAAAACACACACAGAAAAAACAACAAACACCAACCAAACTAAAACAAAACTGACAGTCTTGACATTGCAATACACTTATTGCTACTTCATAGGAAAGAACAGCTGTCAGAATGCTCTGCCATAATCCAAGATCCACAGGGTGATCCACAGGATCTACATTTCTCTACATCCCTGTACGCACTGAAGGTCCTGGTGGAAGTCTTTTCTCTTCTGGTTGACATGACTGTGAAGACATTTTTACAGGTCTTAAAAATAAGTCATCCTGAATTAAAACAGAACAAAGCCAAATGAAATGAGTTCCTCTCATTCAACATTCATTTTTCATTTCTTCCCCATAAGGGTAAAAAGAGGGCACAAAGTCCTCATTCTGAGATTTTCTGCTATCTAAAACATTGATGCACAACATCATTTCAAACAACAAAACCCATCTACCTGTAGGAAAGTATTAGTGAGATACTTCAGACATTTTCCCAGGAAATTTCTCCAGCTCCAATTTCAGCAAAGGAATATCTTCTTTAAAATAAAGATTCTAACAGGAAATATCCAAGTTTCTTTCCTAGCTAGTTATATTTTTTATAACCATAATCAAACATAGTGCATATATACAGTCTCCATACATATTTCTATTCACACACAGCAGCAAACTGCATTTAATTTATCATTACCTCACAAAAACATGAGATGTTCCTTCTGTTTTCTCATACTTCCAGATCTATCTTTTGGGTTTATTCGTAACAATTCCATGCTCCCACCCCGCTGGCACAAAACTGAGGCTGAAGCCAAGTGATGAGAAAGGCTCCACTCCAGGATCGAGGAAGCAGGAAAGCAAATCATGGATTTTGCTACCGGATGAGGGAAGAATCATTCCGCAGAAGGGACATGGGATTCCTGACCCATATGAAAATACCCAAGAACTTGGTCAGTTCCAGGGCTCAGACTACAGCACAGTCACAGATATTATCATGGAACTGCCATGGAGAATCTATAGAGTCTTGGACTGACTGGTAGTTAAATTTCAGAACAATTCTGGTCCTACTGAAACCAATGCAAAATTGCTATTTTGAAAGTTCATGGTATTTATGAATTTTCCACCAGTTCTGTGAGCTCTCTCTATACAGCAATGCATAAAGACTCTACATTTCCCAGTCGACGTCCCATTTTCCTGTAGCACAAGGTTCTGAGACAGTAAGATTATAAAAACAAAATATTCCCTATTGAGAAAAAAAGATCTGGTTATTTTAACTTATTTCTTCATTCATTTTGTGTGCCCCTGCAGTGACGACCCAAGTCATACATGGCAGAACTTGTAGTATCCCACAGCCTCATGTCAATATCATCTCTCATGGCCTTCCTCATGAAATATCTTTGGAAGTCCTAATGGTAAGGGGGATACACTAAATAATCAGGACACAGCTCTACTATCAATCACAGCTATCAAAAAACACGGTAATGCACCACACCAAACAGGTGTCTGTTTACATGCACACAGACAAAGGATTGACTTTTCATCCTCCTCTAGAATGAGACCCAATGACTAGAAACAAGAACAAATCATTATTTTCTGATATACTATCATTTAAGTTTCCTCAGTTAAGCTTATACAATGTCCACAGGCAAATAGAAATAGCCAGAAACCATGACATACTGCTTAGAAAAACTGTCAAGGGATTTTTAAGTTTATTTATTTACAATTTCTCTGGAAAAGAGAATCATTAAAATATATTGCTGGGGTCACTTTTTACGCAGGGGATGGACTAAAATATATTAGGAATGACACAGAAAGGCACCAAACATCAGCAGAACCCTTTTGCACCTGTGTGTTTTGTAGCAGTCCTGTGCACAAATCCTAATAATCTCTCCAACACTCATTCTGAGACTTGATGAGACTCACTCCAAAGGTCATACAGCTACAGGTACAAGACCAAGAAAACCAATAAGCTCATTTCCCTTGTAGGAAATCAAAGAGAATATGTTAATATAGACAGAAGCTGCTGCTGATCCCCGTGAAATCTAATGCACAGATTACATACAGATTTGGACTTTGCCTCAACATCTCATCTTTCTTTGCTTGCCATGAATTCCAGTATAAAACAAAAAGTGCCCCATAGTTTTGCTTTACGCAGAATGAACACGACTCTCAAGGAAAGCCGACTAAGGCTGAAGCCACCAGGTGATTCCTGAGCCAGGGACTTAAAACGTGCCTTAAAGTACAAGGTCATGTAATCTTCTTTGGTGATCAGCAGACTTGAACCCAGGCCTAGTTCTGAGAGAATAGTTGCATAATTTTAGCTACAACTTCTGGGGGAAAATTGCTAAATTGTGAGAAAATGCTTTCAGAAATTCCATAAACTAAAAGTGGAAGGCAGAATTGCAGAGATTTTTAAGAACAGTTAGTGGAGCAAGATTTCAGGAGAACAAGGACTTGCACAAAAATACTTTGGGAAAAAAATCACAAACAACAAACTATGGTAAGTACAGTTTATCATCATCACCTGTATGATGTTGGCATGTATAATATAAACTCGTCACAAATGCTAAGCCTCTGCACAACATTCAGGACAACAACTTACTGTTTAAATGTTTTACTGAAAGAGGAGCAAGACAGATGTGAAAACATATTTATCCTCTCAACAAATATAATAGTCTCAGTAGGAGGCAAAACAATAAACATCACACAAGGCACAGTAAATACAAACTGAAAGTGTTTATTATGTTGTCACTTTTAATTCTAGGAGATTTAACAGATATTTCCTTATAACATTCACAGGCCCTCTAGAGACTATGATGACAGAACGATGTGTTATTGTCCCCCTTTTAATTAGACATGAAATCAGATGCATTCAGATAAAAACATGGGCTCACTTGTAAGGCTAATCCCAGTTTGGGAAGCACTTCATCACATACTGGAGCACCATCCAGTACTACACATTTGTAGACCAAAGAGCCTTGAGAATCCAAGTTGGAATGGTAGCACAGAACACAAGCTGATGCTGTTGATCTCATGGGTATGTCATCCACTCCCCTATGACTTCTCTCACTCGTCCCTTTCTCATTTACCTTTTCCCAAATATCCTTCCTTCATGTATTTGCTTCCAGCCCTGGCCCTCTGCTTCCTTCCTGCTTTCTCCCCAAAATCACTGTCTGCAACAGCTGGGTGGTTCTCCAGCTCCCAGGGCTTACTTAGTCCACTACCTAGAGGGGTGTGCTCCCCCCGCTGCCCCCAACCACGTGGTCCCCAGGGAGCCCACAAGGACCACACAGACACCACAGGAGAGGGATGAGAGAAAGAGTTTATTGCTCCAAGGTGAGGGTTCATTTGGACCTTGGAGGGATCCAAAATCTACCAATGGTAAGCAAAGGGGGCTTGGTTATGTGCCAATAGGAATCAGGTGTTTATAGCCAATAGAAACGGGGTAGATAACATCCATTTCATAACTTCCTTCCAGATCCCAGGATAACAGCCATCTCAAGGGATCTTGGGAAGGAGAAGCAGTGACTTTGCAAAAAAGACAATAGAAACCATTTTGTACATTTAAACAACATTAAAAACCTTAGTTGTTAAGGCATTAGAATCAGCTTCTTCATTTTCTTCACAAGTCCACTTTTGACAGGACTTTTTCCATTCCAGATATTGTAAGTCGATTGCTACAACTGTCCACACATCAAGGGATAGAATTGCAGTTTAAGGCAATGCTGCAAAACATCAACAGATTAAATGGTCCCATGGGGTATGCCAAGAAAGCCTAGAACAAAACTTTAGACTTGGGGAAAAAGAATAAGCACCAGAACACCTTTTGACTCTTGTCCCGGGAGCTGCAACTAGTTTCCACAGGGAAGAAATCCCAGAAACACAGAGGCAAGAACTGGGATGAAGATGAAGTTGTGGCACACACCCTCAGCCTCAAGAGGCAAGAAGTTTCTGTATTCTCATCCTACATGTGCAATCCTCATACTTCAGAGAAAATCTAAGAGAAAGTGTTCTTGGTGATAGAAAAGTTTTGCATGACAAGTTGAGATGATGTCTGACATTATGCACGTATGAAAAGCTGTGGGAGAACTGAGTTCCTCAGGGAAACCTTATGTCTCTGCCCCATATTCCCACAAGCAGATAAACCTGGCCCTGAATTCTCACTCACAGAGCTGCAGCTTCAAGTACATTTCCACCCAGGTGTCCAAGTATCCTATTTAAAAAGCTTTACAAGCAGTATTCAAGCAAGACTCAGCAACAGCTCCTCAGCCAAGGGCTCATCCTTCCAAAGAAAAGCATCCACTGCAGAAATTCATGCCCCAGCTTTCAAGGCCTTGCTCCCCACTCTGAGGAGTCACAGGACAACATGTGGTACCAGAACAGTAGGAAAGGGGGGATTAAAATGGACCATCAACCTGCTCAGTTTTGTGTAATTTTAAAAAAGAATTAAACATTCAGACTCTTAAAATCTGATCAAGACAAGCAGTAAATAACATTTGATTCAACGCGAGTACCTTTAGGCAAATGACATTTTTCAGTTGCACATTTCCAGTACTACAGTCTGGTTATTTTCAAAGACAAGAAGCTTGCTCTACAGTAACATGACACCCTTGAGCTGGATTAAATATGCTGCATTCTTGCAAAGTTAGCTCTTTTTACACTTGAATAGTCAAAGCAAAAATTGGCAGTATCATACAGCTCTAGTCAGAAGTCAAGTTTCCAACTGTGAAATGAAATTCTGTGAAGCAATTGAGTATGTGGAGGAGAAAAAAAGAAAAAATCCACTGCTTTCCGCATGCCTAGTTGATAATGATTTCCTTATATAAAATGTATGGAATTGCCATTTACAAAATGAACTATTTTAAAGGAGAGATCTGGGCTCCACTGACAACTTGCCAAAGGTATCAAATTCTTCAGAGAAGTTTTGCACACATCTCTTCAAGACACAGAATAAGACAAAGATGAGACATGGAAAAAAAGATAACCTTTTGAGCAAAAGAAATTTTTCAAGGTATTTGATAAATACATCAAACATTTGATAAAGTTTGGAGCCATGGAGGATTAAAAATGACAGTAAGTCCAGCTAAGATGAATTCTAGAGCCTGTTTCTTCAGACTTTTAAGAGGCTTTTTTTTAATCTCAGGAACAAATATTAAGCTGATAAAAAAGACTTTAGAAAGTGTTCAAGTAAAAGCTCTGAATAAGGATTATGGAGTTCCTCTGTTAGGTGACTTGAGAGGAGCCAAATGGGAGTACTCGGAAAGCCAAGTTCTTGAATTCCAAGGCAAGGAGGGCAAATTTACATCTTCCTAACACAAGGTGGCTATTTCAGGACCTTATCTAGTAGCCCCTCAGTACCAAAACCTTGCCACATAAACCTAATACAGCATGAAACTCTCTCATGGTGCCTCAGACTGCACAGACCAAGCACTGTGGGTTAGTAAAAAGACATTCCATTTTAGGAAGAGGGGGAGAACATACACGTACTGAATATTCCAGGTAGAAACCTGCATGCTATGAATATCTAGCTTATGCTCCACAAAAATGTTTGGATAAGTCACAGAAACAGAACCACTGCCAGAAGAAGTGGCAAATGACTAGCTTGAGACTTCTATTAGGAAAAATAGCACTTGTTCAGCTTTTGAGCTCCATTGCAGTTGGCAGCTTAGCACAAACTTTGTTGTGCATTCTTAGGAACCTGTGGTTAGGCAATAGCTAAAAACATTTTAAAAATGCCACTCCACTAAATAAATTCAGTGCAGCATCTTCTCCTTATCTCAGTAAGAAAGGTGTACCACCAAAGTATTTCCTCCTACTCATCTCATTCACTTGACTGATAAGACTCCAGACTTTCTACCATGATGACCTTGGTGGTGCTTGTAATGAGGATGATGTGAGTTCTCGTCACTGACACCTCATTTTAGGTTGATATTGAAAGTTAACAAGTCAGTACAGCCTGAATTACATAATAAACTCAAAAGCAAGTACAAGACTAATTCACAGAATCATAGAATCAGCTGGGTTGGAAGAGATCTCCAAGATCATCAAATCCAACCCTTGATCCAACCCCACTTTGATTACCAGACCATGGCACTCAGTGCCACGTCCAGTCTCACCTTAAACACCTCCAGGGTCGGAGAATCCACCCCCTCTCTGGGCAGGCCATTCCAATGCCTGAGCACTCTCTCTGGAAAGAACTTCTTCCTGATATCCAACCTAACCCTCCCCTGGCAGAGCTTAAGCCTGTGCCCCTCTTGTCCTACTGTTGGTTGCCTGAGAGAAGAGACTAATCACCACCTGGCTACAACATCCTGTCAGGTAGTTGTAGAGTGGTAATTCACTGCCCCTTCAGCATGCCTGACTCCTGACCACACAGCCAGTTTTAAACAAAAAGTATCTGTCCTTTGGCAAACATTAGCTCTTTGCTGACCTCACAGACAAAGGGGACAATGCTGATGCACAATGAATACAAACTAGAGACCACCAGCACATTTCACTTCCAACACTTTGAGCAGTTAATATTTCACAATAGTGATCACTGACAGGTGACACGTTCAATTTACCCAGCATAATACAAAAGCATCCTGAAACACTAAGTCTAGAGGAGAAATCAGTGAAGAGGTCACTGCAGGGACTGACAGGCTGGTAAGTAAATAAATTAACTTGACTGAACTGGGATGTTACTAATGAATCAAAATGCGATAAGAAATGTGCATAGTTTCATGTGTTATGTTTACAGGAGGGCTCTGATGGAAGTTCTGGCTTTGAGCTTTAAGAACTAAGATATTAAATTATTTTTGCATCCTCAGTGATGTCAAAATTAAAATTAGACAGCTTCACCCCCTGTCAACACTGGCATGTCTGTATAAGGTACCTCAGAATGGATTTTTACTGTTCTTTCATCATAGCAAGTGAGAAATAACCCTGCTGGCAGACACTCTTGTCGTAAGAGACACAGTTAGAAGCTGTTGTGCATGGACTGTCACAAGTGAATTTATAGTCTGACAACACGTAAACAAGAAAAACTAGAGCAGTACTTGCTTAACAGCTGAACAATCTACCACAATTAGAGAGACAAAGTCATAACAAATGAGTTTTGAGGGCTCTTTTTTGCCTGGTTTTGAGTCACATACTATCCTTTTGATGGAGAAACCAATAAGACTTCAAACCCCCTTACTAAAAAAAAAAAGGGAATTTTTTTTAATCCCTTTTTAAACTATAGAAAAAAATAAGCACAACTAGGGCATTAAAATAAGGGCAGCTTTTGGTTTTTACTACCATGTAAATTGAGTATTGGACCTGAAAGTAAGTTTAGGGCAAATATGCTCATTCCAGAGTCCCAGATATTTCTACAGACAAAAGAGGTCCTTGAAGCACAGGCTTTAGCAACGAAACAATGACTGTTAAAATGGGATAGTTCAAAATGCAAGTAATTTTAACAATGCTTACTGTGATTATAAACAAAGTATGTCTTGGTGTCTACAATACAAATATGGCACTTTACATATTCCATTTTAGAGAACGACATGAAGACAAAACAAATAATGCAAAGTAACTCTTTCTCACTGTGCTGTGTTCTCATGAAGCCTCTAAAACAGGTTCTGTATAACAAACCTTCCATTTCATACTTTATACAAACTTCTGGCAGATTTAATTAATGTTGCAAAAGATTATTAAAAAAAAAATCTGTCAAAATAGAATATTATTGCCAGACACTTATTTCAGCTGCTGGAACATGGTTTTGTACATACAAATGAGTCTCCACATCCATAAGGAATCATTAATATAAAAGTGCAATTTATATAATGAGGTGAAAATAAATTTATCTAGGTACCCTGACACAACTGTAGGTTTGTCACTATGAACACTCAGCTACAGCCAAGCTCAGCCTGCTCTCCTGAGTAACATTCAGGCTTTTCAATCTGTGCTCAGCTCTTATAGAATCACAGAACCATAGAATCAGCTGGGTTGCAGGGTTGGAACCCTGAGATCATCCAGTCCAACCCTTAATCCAACCCCACTGGGATTAACAAATCATGGCACTCAGTGTCACATCCAGTCTCACCTTGAAAACCTCCAGGGATGGCAAATCCACCCCCTCTCTGGGCAGCCCATTCCAATGCCTGAGCACTCTCTCTGCAAAGAATTTCTTCCTGATATCCAACACAAACCTTCCCTGGCAGAGCTTCAGCCCATGTCCTCTTGCTCTGCTGCTGGTTGTCTGGGAGAAGAGACCAACCCCCACCTGGCCAGAACTTTCCTTCAGGTAGTTATAGACAGTGCTGAGGTCACCTCTGAGCCTCCTCTTCTCCAGGCTAAACACCCCCAGCTCCCATAGCCTCTCCCCACAGCACTCGTGCTCCAGTCCCTTCTCCAGCCTCGTTGCTCTTCTCTGGCCCTGCTCCAGCCCCTCAATCTCTTTCCTGAACTGGGGGGCCCAGAACTGAACGCAACACTCAAGGTGTGGCCTTACCAGCGCAGAGTCCAGGGGAAGGGTCACTGCCCTGGGCCTGCTGGCCACACTACTGTTGATCCAGGCCAGGATCCCATTGGCCTTCTTGGCCACCTGGGCACACTCTTGGCTTCTGTTGAGCTTCTATTCAATCAGTCCCCCCAGATCCCTTTCTGCCTGGCTGCTCTCCAGCCACTCTGTGCCCAGCCTGGAGCGCTGCAGGGGGTTGGGGTGGCCAAAGGGCAGGACCTGCACTTGGCCTTGTTAAACCTCATCCAATTGGAATCCGCCCATCCCTCCAGTCTATCCAGATCCCTCTGCAGAGCCCTCCTGCCTTCCAGCAGGTCAACACTCCCTCCCAACTTGGTGTCATCAGAAAATTTGCTGATGATGGACTCAATCCCCTCATCTAAATCATCAATAAAGATGTTAAACAGGACTGGACCCAACACAGACCCCTGGGGAACACCACTGGTGACCACTGGACACAGCCCTGTTCACCAGCACTCTCTGCGCCTGGCCCTCCAGCCAGCTCCTGACCCAGCAGAGGGTACACCTGTCCAAGCCATGGGCTACCAGCTTCATACATGATGTCTGTGTTTGTCATAACACAAGGACATCATGGTACTTACAAGTGACTAACCCCCCTAATAAGCAGAAACCCCGCCAAGAAGTGCCCACAGCACTTTTGTAGTCAAGATGGCTTGAAAATAAGAATTACCCAGGTATTGTGTTACTTTCCCCTAAAATACAAATAGTAAACCAAACAGTTCAACCAGAGGTAACAGGCCAAATTTGGATGCACAGGCCCACTTTTGGGTTTCAAACAGATGCAAAAATCATAGTATTTCAATTCAAGGTGAGAACAGTAAATTCAACTGCATATGCTAAGGTTGAAAGTGTTAATTACAGTTTTAAAAGCAGTTAATTACAGTTTTAAAGTTGCATTTCTGGAGCAGTGGTTGACTGAAAGACAATAGTAGAGTATCAGGAAGACCTTTGGACTTAAAGATATTACAGTAGAAAAAGAAATTTCTAATCATTTTATCCTATTTTTTATAGCATGACATGATATACTGAACTCTGCTTATAAAAGTGCATAATATTTTAATACCTACCACAGTAGTACCTTGTCTTGAATATCATCAAGGATGATCCTGGAACATAAAATTAATAAGTTCACTAGGCATTAGAAGTCTGGGACTTGGGAAACATTTGACTTGTTTCATGTAATAATTTCCTCATGCCCTAATCCCAATATACATGTGTTCAGCACTCCAGCTGCAGTTGGACAAGCTCTTTTTGCCAACATAAACTGATGTTGCTGCCAAGAAAAGCACTAATTCTGTTCTTCCATTTCCACCTTTGTAATGCTACAACTGCCTCACACCTTCCTGTGGGCCAGTGAAAGTTGTCTTCGTTTCACTGCACAGTGAACTGGATCTGTGAAATCACAGAATCATAGAATGGATTGGGTTGGAAAAGACCTCCGAGACCATCAAGTCCAACCCTTGGTCCAACTCCAGTCCCTTTACCAGATCATGGCACTCAGGGCCACGGCCAAGCTCAGTTAAAAACCTCCAGGGATGGGGAATCCACCCTCTCTCTGGGCAGCCCATTCCAATCCCTGAGCACTCTCTCTCTGGAAAGAATCTTTTTCTACTCTCCAACTTCAATTTCCCCTGGCAGAGCTTGAGCCCACGTGCCCCCTTGTCCTATTGCTGAGTGCCTGGGAGAAGAGACCAACCCCCACCTGGCCAGAACTTCCCTTCAGGCAGTTCCAGACAGTGCTGAGGTCACCTCTGAGCCTCCTCTTCTCCAGGCTAAACACCCCCAGCTCCCTCAGCCTCTCCCCACAGCACTTGTGCTCCAGTCCCTTCTCCAGCCTCGTTGCTCTTCTCTGGCCCCGCTCCAGCATCTCAATCTCTTTAGTTCACCTGAAAGAACAGCTGAGGGGAAAAGTGTCCTTTGACTTATGCCTTGCAAAAATTATTTCCAGTGTAAATTTACCCTTTAAAGTCACTTAAGAATGGCTTGGTCATTTGGAAGGTTGGCTGGCTTTAACAACTCTAATGGAACAATTAAAGGTCCCACTTCTCCCTTGACCTTCTCCCAGGAGTACCCCTGGGCTATCAATGTTTCCCCTCACTACTCCACTCTGTTTTCCAGCCACTTTTGTGGGCTCTTTGGAATCAATGTATCTTCTACAGGTGATAATTCTTTTAAACTAACATTATTTGCATTGTTTCAATTCAAGGCTTTCAGCCTTTCATTGTGCTAAATAGAGATGCTTCACAAACTAAAACTTCCCAGGCACTCAGCAATAGGACAAGGGGGCACGATGGGCTCAAGCTCTGCCAGGGGAAATTGAAGTTGGAGAGCAGAAAGAAATTCTTTGCAGAGAGAGTGCTCAGGCATTGGAATGGGCTGCCCAGAGAGGGGGTGGATTCACCATCCCTGGAGGTTTTTAACCTGAGCTTGGCCGTGGCACTGAGTGCCATGATCTGGTAAAGGGACTGGAGTTGGACCAAGGGTTGGACTTGATGATCTCGGAGGGCTTTTCCAACCCAATCCATCCTATGATTCTATGGATGTGGCACTGAGAATCCACCACGTCTTGATCTAACCCCACTGTGATCACCAGCCCAGGGCGCCCTGGGCTGGTGATCACAGTGGGGTTGGATCAAGGGTTGGACTTGATGATCTCAGAGGTCTTTTCCAACCCAATCCATTCTATGATTCTACGAATCACAACTAGACCCACCAGGCAAAAAGTGTCCCAGAGTTCTCCATCCCCTACTAATAGTCAAGGAATAAAGCAGGACTCAGAAACAAACAGGCCACTTGCAGCCATGCTGGAATTAATTTTATTGCACTGGTATTTCAAGTGGAAGGAGCCTGGTTATTGTTTGATGCCACAGCCCTTTTCTGTGAGGGGAACAGGTCTGTGTCAGGCTGTGGGGTATCCATGGGCACAACAGGCATTGGGAATCAACCAGGACCTTGAGACAGTCACAGGAACCTCCAAGAGAAACCTGGGGAAAACCAAACAAATCAGGGTGAGCTCACACTTGGCATTTCCTTGTGTGCACAAACACAACAGTCATTTATTCTGCCTGTTCTCAGGTGTCTGAGAGTGCAGGTTTTTGGCAGACACCACAGCAATGCCACAACAAATAAATATGTCAATAGAGAGGCCACATCACACCTTGTGAAAATCCCTCCATTTCACAATTTTCCATTTATAAAGGAAATAATTCCTGGAAGCCAAACACACCTTGTCACTTAGTTCCCCTTCATTTAACTCCTTTTGATACAGTTTAAATATTCAAAAAACTCCAGTTTATTTTTGCTTTTGTGTCTTCTGCTTTAACCAACTTTGCCTTCCAAAGTAAACTGCAATAATTGTTCCTGACTGCTCCCAATGACTGTTTTTCCAAAGCAGATTTTCCAAATATAAATTAGTTAAGCCACACATCTAAAAGTCCTTTCAATCTGCTTTTATTAATGTCTTATGTTGGTGAGCACAAAACTCCTGGTTTTATATTCTCCCTTAGCACAAACTATGTAGAAAGGATATGAAGTTTTGTTTCTTGCAACACTGAGGTGGCAGAACCCATTTCATTTCCTGATGTGTCAGAACTTAATTTCTAAAAAATAAAGGAATACCCCAAGAGTTTGCATTTAAAATACTGATGCAGGGTGCTGAGGGTGGTTTTTATTTTCATGTTGCCAGAGTTTCCTTGACATGTCACTTAGCAGGTGCAATATTTTCATTAAAGTGAGGGGTGTTACATCAATCATCAGCACCCATCAATCCTGGAGACCTCCTTTTTAAGAGTGTGGATGACAGCACCAGGGGGAATGATTTAGAGTAAAACTGAGCAGGTTTAGATGGGGTATTAGGACAAAATTCTTGGCAGTGAGGGTGAGGCCCAGGCACAGAGAGGCTGTGCCTTCCCCACCCCTGAAATGCAAGGACAGCTTGGAGCGGCCTGGCCTAGTGGAAGGTGGAACGAGATAACCTTTACGATCCACTGCAACCCAAACCATTCTGTGACTCAGTTTTTCTCCCATTCAGCCAGATCCCGTAGCGGTACAAGCAGGTCCGTGGCGCTGGCACAGCCAGGGTTGGGTGGCACGGCCGGGGGTTCGGGGGCACGGCCGAGGATTCGGGGGCACAGCCGGGGGTTCAGCGACACAGCCGGGGGTTTGGGGGCACACCCGGGGGTGGGCGGCACAGCCGCCTCACGACCCGCGCCCCTCCCGCCATTTCCCCACCTCCCCTCAGGCCCCACAAAATGGCGGCGGGCGCGGGCGGGGCTCGACCAACCGCAAGCCGCCGTTCTGCCCCACGTGACAGTCCTCGAACTACAACTCCCGTCATGCCCTCTGAGACCCGCAGTTCCGTTTCCGGTTTCCCCCCACCCCGGCAGCGCTCGGGAAGGTCGCGCAGGGCGAACGGGTCGTGTCCCCATCATGCTGTCCACTGGTGTCCGCCGCTTCGCCACCTCTGCCATCCGCCGCAGCCACTATGAGGAGGGACCCGGGAAGGTGGGCAGGAGCGCCCGGGGCCGCGGAGGGTCGCGGGGAGGGCATGGAGGGGGTTGGGAATGTCTGTGATGGCCGCCCTGCTATTATAGCCACGGCAGAGCAAAGCGTGCGGTGCCGGGCCCCAGCGCTCGTCCCTGCGGTGGTACAGATGATGAGCATTGCGGTATGAGCAGCAACAATGATACTGTAAACGCTTTCTGATGTACCTCGTGCTTGGCCTGTTGGCCCAAGCTTTGCATCTGAAAACTTAATTTTACGTATTTAATAGACGTGACGAAAACCTTCACGGGGCAAGTAATTAAATGCCAGAGCCCTGGGAAGGCTGGGGGTGTTTGTCCTCGGGGCGGTTTGTCCTCGGGGCCGTTTGTCTTCGGCTGGGCGAGCAAAAGGCCCCGCTTGGGGCTGGAGGGAGAGGGGACAAAGTGACCTCCAGAGGCCACATCCGAGGTGTTATCAGAGAGGAATAAAAGTTGGAAGGGACCTTAAAACCCATCCAGTGCCACCCTCTGCAATGGGCAGGGACACCTTCCACTATCCCAGGTTGCTCCAGGGGAATCCAGCCTGGCCTTGGACACTTCCAGGGATGAAGCATCCACAATCGCTCTGGGATTTCCAGATCTTTGTGTCCCATTGTCTGTGCTGGGATGAGTCCTGAGGGGTGGGAGGGTCTGGAAAGCCCATCCAGTGCCACCCCTGCCATGGGCAGAAACACCTCCCACTGTCCCAGGTTGCTCCAAGCCCTGTCCAACCTGGCCTGGGACACTCCCTGGGATGGGGCAGCCACAGCTTCTCTGGGCAACCTGTGCCAGGGCCTCCCTCACAGCCAGGAATTTCTTCTTAATATCCAACCTAAATCTAAAAGGAAAAACCTCTGTCTTCTATTGTTTCTTCCCCCATCCCCTCAGCACGCTCAGGAACCTGCCATGCTGTTAAAAGAAATGCCACCTTAGATCAGACACCAGCATAAGGTGCATGTTATTCACCTCAGAGGTTCCTCTAGCAAAGTGAAGTTGCTTTATGAGATGGAGGGAAGGTGCTTCAAGTGGAGAAGAATGGAAGAAGTTCATAGAATCAAATTCCAGGATGGTTTGGCTTGGAAAGGACCTCAAAGCCCATCCAGTGCCACCCCTGCCATGGGCAGGGACACCTCCCACCAGCCCAGGTTGCTCCAAGCCCTGTCCAACCTGGCCTTGGACACTCCCAGGGATGGGGCAGACACAGCTTTTCTGCCCAACCTGTGCCAAGGCCTCTCTCACAGCCAAGAATTCCTTCCCAATATCCAGCCTTAATTTCCCCCTTCTTAGTGTGAAGCCGTTCCCCGTGTCCTGTCACTGCAGTTCTTGATGAAGGGTCTGCCTGCAGCGTCCCTGTAGGTGCCCTTCAGATACAGAAAGGTCATTTATCATCCCAAATACTGTGAGGGAAACTGCTGTGAAACTGCATATTTATTTTGCCAGTTTGGCTCTGCCTCTGCTCTGAGCTTCTTGCGGCCTTCGTGTCAATGGCAGAGCAGTTACTGCCCTGACTGCAAACCTCAACCTCCCTTTTCCCCTCCAGAACTTGCCCTTCTCTGTGGAGAACAAGTGGCGGCTGCTGGCGCTGATGTGTGGCTTCTTTGGAAGTGGATTTGCTGCTCCTTTCTTCATAGTCAGGCACCAGCTCCTGAAGAAATGAAGAGCACAGGCTGTGTCTGCACTCGCTGGGTAACTCCTGGGTAACCAACTCTGGGCTGGTTTTCACAGCACGGTGGAATTTACAGCCTGGCCGTGTCCAAAACTGTTACAATTTTAATAGAATCGTAGAATCCATTGGGTTGGAAAAGACCTCTGAGATCATCAACTCACTCACTCACTCTTTCCTCCTGGAATACTGGGGGGCTGTTTCCAGTCTGTAAACTTTCTTTTTCTCCCTGATTTCTTGCAGAATCTCCCTATTTAACCAAGCTGGCCCATCTTCCCCTCGCTGGCCTTTCAGCACACTGGGACAGCCTGTTGTTGTGCACTCAAAATTTTCTACTTGAAACATGCCCATCCCTCCTGGACCCCCTTGCTCTCAAGCGTTGTTTCCCAGGGGATGCTCTGAATTGGTCTTTTTGTCTTGGGTAGAGCTGACAAAATTCCAACTGCCTAATACAATACAGAGTCAGATTTCTCAGGCGAAGCAAAGGGAGAAGGGGAAAAAAACCTTCAAACGTAGTTTATGCTTAAACTAACTATGTATGTTTATACAGAAAAGAGAAAAAATTAAACTACAATACACACACAAGTTAGATATGAGAAGAAATAACTCTCCACTCCCCAGTTGAGAAGAGATTCTGTTACTCCAGATCTGTAAGCACCCCAAGAGACACCCAGCAACAAACAGAAAGTGTAACAACAAAATGTTTCTGCTTTCCTGAATTCAAACAAAATGCAAGGAGCAGCAGCAGGGCCCAGCACAGTGGTGCAGGTGTAGCACGTCCTGCCTTTACTTCAGCCATGATGAACTGAGCAAACACCTCCCACTGCTGCACTCATATCTTCAGTTTGCATCATCTGGTATGAAAAACCAACTTGGTTACTTAGTCAGGGGATACCTGTCTCTCTCAATCGACACAGACTCCTTCAGCCTGTCAATTTGAAGCCTGACTAAAACTACTATACTTTTGAATAGCCCAAAATCTGCCCTCCAGAATTCTACTGTGGAGGGTTTAATGATGGCTCTCCTTGAATCTCTGAGTATTAGAAATTCCATTATTTCATGGTCGCTCTGCCCCAGGGGGCCTCCAACCACCACAGCTCCCACCTGCCCCTCTCTGTTTGTAAACAGTAGGTCTAGTGGGACATTACCCCTGGTAGGCTCATTTACCAGCTGAT
The DNA here is from genome assembly GCF_047495875.1 of Pithys albifrons albifrons. Taxonomy (NCBI): domain Eukaryota; kingdom Metazoa; phylum Chordata; class Aves; order Passeriformes; family Thamnophilidae; genus Pithys; species Pithys albifrons. The sequence goes on from NC_092497.1 coordinate 53,726,776, forward strand.
GAAGGAAATTGTCCTCTATATACTCCAGGAACCTCCTTGACTGCCTCTTCTCTGCAGTGCTGAGCTCCCAGCAGATATCTGGCAGGGTAAAGTCACCCACAAGAACAAGGGCTGGGGATTTTTTCTGCCTTTTGCAGTCCAGGTGCTCACAGTCTGCAGTTGCATAATAATAACTCAAATAATGGATTGGTTTGTGTGTGTGTCACGGAGCTGCTGCAGCCAGTGCTGTGTGGACTTTGCCTCCCACAGGCCACACCTCTCTGACTGTCACCAGAGCCATCCAAACTAGCGTGGCCAGCAGGCCCAGGGCAGTGACCCTTCCCCTGGACTCTGCCTTGGGGAGGCCACACCTTGAGTGTTGTGTTCAGTTCTGGGCCCCTCAGTTCAGGCAAGAGATTGAGGGGCTGGAGCGGGGCCGGAGAAGAGCAACGAGGCTGGAGAAGGGACTGGAGCACAAGTGCTGTGGGGAGAGGCTGGGGGTGTTTAGCCTGGAGAAGAGGAGGCTCAGAGGTGACCTCAGCACTGTCTGGAACTCCCTGAAGGGAAGTTGTGGCCAGGTGGGGGTTGGTCTCTTCTCCCAGGCACTCAGCAATAGGACAAGGGGGCACGATGGGCTCAAGCTCTGCCAGGGGAAATTGAAGTTGGAGAGCAGAAAAAAATTCTTTGCAGAGAGAGTGCTCAGGCATTGGAATGAGCTGCCCAGAGAGGGGGTGGATTCCCCATCCCTGGAGGTTTTTAACCTGAGCTTGGCCGTGGCCCTGAGTGCCATGATCTGGTAAAGGGACTGGAGTTGGACCAAGGGTTGGACTTGATGATCTTGGAGGGCTTTTCCAACCCAATCCATTCTATGATTCTGTGTTTGCTTTCACCTTTGACAAAACACCAAGTTACACCCAACAGGCCTGTGGGAGTGACTAACTGGGACCTGTGGGAGTAACTGGCACGTGTGATGTGACAGAACAGGATGAGAAACTGTGATGCTGTAAACGCTTGCTGATGTGCCACATAAAGATCAGTACAAAACAAGGTTTTTTTAAAGCTTCTTCCACCGTATCAAAACAATCACACCGTCTGCATCATTCTTGGCTACTTTTGGGCTAAAGTCCACTAGAAATAAAGTCATTAACAGAACTTAATTGATGGTTACTGATGATCCTAACACAGCAAGCCTCAGACATGACTGTGCAGCCATGTCAATGAGTTGGAAGGCTGCTTCAGTTTGTCTTAATCCTATTCCACTTTGGAAATACCTGGTATTGTCAATTCTCTAATCTGAGAAACTGAGAATGTTTTTCAGAGACTGGAATAACCCAGGCAGTTCTTGGAAGGCAATAAGTCCTCACTGGAATCTCGTAGTTGGAACAAATTGAAATTATCCTTGTAATTCCGTTGCCAGTTTAGGGTTTTTGGACTGAGGAGAAAACCAAAATCAGGAGAGTTTTATTGAACTTAAGCATTCAGAACTGTGTGGTTTGGTGTAAGCTGAGGTCTCTGCTGCACAACCAGGTGGTGGATGAAGCCAAGCCCATCAAAAATTCTAGTTAAAGTGTGTGTTTATAGCTTTTCTATGTTGAAATAATATTCTATAATTTTATCTGTATTTCTAATAATAATATAGAGTTCCTAGATTTGTTTAATTTCTTTTCTTTTCAGAGTTGAAGTCTTCAACCCAGTACCTTTCAAGGGGATAATGATGCCTGCGGTCCATGCTGGATGTGTCTAAATAAAATCTTAAACCTGAAGGCCTTGGGCTCTGTTTTGTGCAGCTCCTGAAGTGCTTTTGACAGCTGGTGAATGCTCAGAATCCCTTCAAAGTGCAGTGTATTGCCAGTAAATGAAACACCAATTTTGTTGTGTATGAAACAGGGGGTAGGAAAAATTCACATTTCAGAACTGCAGTTGGGCTGAACTTTACACACTGCTCAGAGTGACGACCGGGGGTGGTTTGTAGCTCGTGTGTGTGGTGTCACTAAAATCCATGCTGCAGAACTTTTGACTTCAGTTTTTACTTGGCTTTTCTTCTAAAGATCTGCTGTTTGCAGGTCTCTGTGGGGTGAGCTCTGAGCAGGCACTTGGGCACTGCCCAAGGATTCATCAGGCTAAGAGGACAAGGTGGGTACAGCTCTGACCACGAAAACATCCTGGCAGCTTCTATAGCACCAAAACTGGTATTGCTGCAGATTTGTAGGTGTTTGGAAAGAACTAATGGCTTCAGTTTGCAGTCCTGGTACAGGGCCATGAGCCAACAGTGTGCCCAGGTGGCCAAGAAGGCCAATGGGATCCTGGCCTGGATCAAAACTAGCGTGGCCAGCAGGCCCAGAGCAGTGACCCTTCCCCTGGACTCTGCCCTGGGGAGGCCACACCTTGAGTGTTGTATTCAGTTCTGGGCCCCTCAGTTCAGGAAAGAGATTGAGGGGCTGGAGCGGGGCCAGAGAAGAGCAACGAGGCTGGAGAAGGGACTGGAGCACAAGTGCTGTGGGGAGAGGCTGAGGGAGCTGGGGGTATTTAGCCTGGAGAAGAGGAGGCTCAGAGGTGACCTCAGCACTGTCTGGAACTGCCTGAAGGGAAGTTCTGGCCAGGTGGGGGTTGGTCTCTTCTCCCAGGCACTCAGCAATAGGACAAGGGGGCACGATGGGCTCAAGCTCTGCCAGGGGAAATTGAAGTTGGAGAGCAGAAAGAAATTCTTTGCAGAGAGAGTGCTCAGGCATTGGAATGGGCTGCCCAGAGAGGGGGTGGATTCCCCATCCCTGGAGGTTTTTAACCTGAGCTTGGCCATGGCACTGAGTGCCATGATCAGATAAAGGGGCTGGGGTTGATGATCTGGGAGGGCTTTTCCAAGCCGGTCCATTCTATGATTCTATAACCTTGGGGTCTGTGATGTTAAAGATAGTTAACACCAGCTTTATTATGACATATTTAAATCAGTGGCCTTGTTGACATGAATAGAAATCTATTTTTGCATCTACTTTTGTTGCTGCCAAATCTTTGCCTGAAGGCACAGGGCATGTAAAGCGCTGGCCTAGTTGTGGTCACTTCACCCTGAAGGTATTTTCACAAATTCAAACTATATTGAGTTGGAAGGGACCCACAAGGATCATCGAGTCCAACTCTTAAGTCAATGGCCCACATGGGGGGTTAAACCCATGACCTTGGCATTATTACAACCAAGTTTTAACTAAGTGAGCTAATCTAGGGCTGTGAAGTTCCAAGTATTGAGCTGCTTTCCATATGAAGGTTCCTGGTTTACTTTTCCCCACTGAAAGCACTCTCCTGCTCTAGCACAGTGCATTTAATTTGGCTTTCCAACATCCCAGTCTGTGAACCAAATGGTTTCTTACATTCCATGTGCTTTTGGTATCGTTCAGATCTGTTTGGATCCAGTTTCTCATCAGATAACCTCAGCCAGAGTCTGTGAGAGCACATTTTTCAGGGGTGACTAAAATGCTGTTCCACCTTAACTGTCAAGTCCCTCATGTATTTCACAAGAGTATAAATCATCCCTGGGGGTTTGCTCTGTGGGATAGGCAAAGATAAGAATCACAGAATCAGTGAATGGATTGGGTAGGAAAAGACCTCAGGTCATCAAGTCCAACCCTTGGTCCAACTACAGTCCCTTTACCAGATCATGGCACTCAGTGCCACGGCCAAGCTCAGGTTAAAAACCTCCAGGGATGGGGAATCCATCCCCTCTCTGGGCAGCCCATTCCAATGCCTGAGCACTCCCTCTGGAAAGAATTTCTTTCTGATATCCAATTTAAATTTCCCCTGGCAGGTCTATTTTCTGGACACCATCCCTTTTGTACTTTTTAAAGATACTGTTGAGTATAGGTAGTTAAAGTAATTATTTATAAAGTGATAGAGACTCTTTTCTGGATGTGCTGTAGAACTGTAACCCTCTCTTTCCACAGTGTTGTTACACTGATGGATGTTCATGTAGGAGCAGAGAGGTCTTGGGGGCTACTGTTTAGAAGGTCACAAATTATGATCCTGTAAGTTGCTGACTAAATGCATCACCTTAGTCATAAACCCTCATTTGCTGAACTTGTGCAAGTGGTGTGCCATTACTAATTGATGTTTTCTTACAAAGAAATAACTTACAGTAAAATTTTGTAGCCTCATTAATCCAATAGGCTCAGTTAATTCAATGTTTCTTGAGTGCAGATTAAATAATGTTACTGGGTTTGATCTGTGCAGCTCTACAGTTGTTAGTTTGTATTTTTCATGCAACACCTGCACACCAAAAGTTTCATAATGAGTAGCCACGTTCTCCATTCATGCCAAACTGCTGCCAGAGCTGTAATTAGTCCCGTTAGGATTGGTCTGTTCCCTACACGAGTTGCTCAGGCAGTTTTCAGTAATTTTCAAGCCCCATCAATTACCAAGTCCAGAAGTTCTCTCTCTGACTTAGGTAATTGGTTCCCTTTGGATTTCAGAACTTTCACTTCTGCAGCAGAAACGCATTAAGAGATGAGTTTTGGTCTACCTGTTAATGCAAACTGGGGCAGTCTGCATTCCACCTAAAGGCATTTTTTACTACTAGACTATCTATAATGTCATCATTGCTCAACCAAGCAGAGTCTGAAATTCATGATTTTGGTTGGTTGGGTGGAAAATCCTGGTTGTCACTGAGAGAGGTGGCTCCTGTCATGAATATCAGATGTTTGACAGTGTTTAATTTCACAGAGGCACAACTCCAAATTGTATTTTGTTACTCTGCTTTTACGAGATCACTGCTTGCAGCCAGGCCTGATTTTTGGGAGCATATCAGTCTACAGCACCTTCCTCTTCAGCCATATTTATTTATTTTTTATTCATTTGACTGCTCTGCCCCAAATTTATGTTGGTCATTAACTCATTCTGTGGTTTATTGTTTAAGTCCCTCTACTCTGTTATTTGTCAGAGAAACTCTGGTAGGTTTGGGGTGTTTTTTTCTCCCCTTAATTTCTTATTTAGGAAGGACTTCCCTAAACACATTCCTGCCACAGATACTGACATGGAAATATCCACCCCTGAGTGATTCTAGAGACAGAAGTGTCACTATGAATTATCAGAATGAACTGATGCTTAATGGTAATAAATGGGATTGATCAGGTTCATTAAAACCCAGGAGCTGTAGAATTAAGTTGTGCAAAACATAAGTGTGTTACATCACATTCAGCTGTATAATGGTCTGAGTACCCAATGAAATATTAATTTTTAAAGTAGCCTTTTGGATTCGCTTTAGGGCACCTTGACTTGGTAGGAGATAAATCAATTGAAAAAACAAGAGGTAGAAAACTAAAACCCTTGCAGGCTTGACATTACAGGCAAAAAGCAAATATCTAAGTGATGCTTCTTTGTCTTAAAATTGTATGAAGGAAACAAGGCAGTGGTTAAAGGACCTCTGGGAAAAAACACATCTGTGTGAGTGATTGTATTTTTTGCTTGCTTAATGCCACTTTTAAGGAAAATCATTATTGGTCCCTGATTATTTTCCAGTTTTCTTGTTCTAATTTTCCCCTTCATGAATTCTGTTTTGGTACAAATCTAAAATAATTTCACTGTGCTTCCAGAGACCTTCACGCTTCCCCATTTTCCTTGTGTTAGGTACAGTCTCCAAGCAGTTTCTCAATTAAATGAGTGGATGTGAATTGGATATCCTTATGTTTTAATATTTGAATGGTTTTAGTTTGAGGATCTTTCTGTTGTACTCTGGGACAAGTCTGGAGGGACTTCTGTTCAGTTACAGCAAATGGGGTAAATGATTGATGAAAAACTACATTTTTTCAAATCAAACAATCCTGGAATTTCTGTCAAGCAATTAATTTGACAGCATATCCCATTCAGTTCCCGATTTTGAGAAAGCAATGGGAATTTGACTTTTTTTTCCCTAAAGAACAGAAATTTTAGGCCTTGTTCAGTTGTGCCTTGAAGCATCTGGTGTTAACCCACAGTAGAGAGAAGTTCCTGGGTTTGCTGACCCTCATTTAAGTGTGGTCTAAGAGTGGTGAACCCTCTTACAGATTAAGAATACAAGTTACTTACAAAAATTGCTTTAAAATCTCGTTACTGCTAATTAAACAGTGGGGTAAAACTTCAAAATATCTTCCAATACAAGTTGCCAGCTGCTCTTTTCATGTTTCTTGCAAACCTGAGATTTTTATTTCTGAGGTTGACGCAGGAACAGGAAACAAAGTTAGAGATTTATAAACAAATTGGGCTGGAGGAAGAAAATGTGAAAGTGGGGATGTGGTTGTCATGACAACCAAATTAACAACCATTCTTGCTGAATGTGAGCTGTGAATGAGAGGTTGGACTGTGTTGCACGGGCTAACACATTCAAATTATTTTTATTATTTAAAGGCACTTCATTGCCTTGGTTGATTTCTCAAGGTAGTAACATCAATGGGTATTTCTTAAAAATTAAGTAGAATTGTTAAAGAGAAGGAAATTCAGAAATAAAAAATATGTGCTGCCTCCATGAAAAGGGAATTTATCTCAATTTCATTATCAAGAAATAGTTGTATGTAGGATCTGGGCATCCAGTGCTATAAAAATGTTCCTGCATGTTTTTGCCTCAGTGGAGTACATTAAACACATAAGAAGTTGCATGTAATAATTCTTTTAATGTGTGAAAATATGGATGCTGGGGCAAAATAGATTGTCTGGATTGCTTAACTGGAAGTTGGAATGGGCATCAGAGGAACACCATAAACATTAATTTATTGTCACAGGAATTGTAATTGCATCAGCAATTATCACAAAGAGACTCAGGCTGAAAAATAGAAGGAATGGTGTAAGTTTGGGATATGTGGTACTGGAAAAACAAACTTTGGGGTGCCATTGGCTGGTTTGTGGCAGATCCAGATGAAATGACACAGTGAGATTTTTTGAACAGATGGGGACTGGTGCAATTATTTACTGTTTCAATTAAGTAAAACATAAAGACAGAATTTCCCCTCCTCTGATCAACTCCCTAGCCAGCTTCTGTTTGCTCTGACTGCAGTGAGAAGGTAAATGTTAGTTGCTCTCTAACATGATATGCTCAATAAGTTCGACTTGCATTTAAATGAGTTTAAAATAATAGTATTTGCTGGAATTAATGTGGTCCACTGTTCCACTTTGGTATTCCATGAATAATATTAAGGTTTTTTTCTGTGGTTGTGCCACCTCTTTCCATTAGCTATGTAGAGCATGCAGCTCTTTGAAAAATGTCAGTGTATAAATAGTGTTGCTGAGAACCCAACTAAGCCAGGGCCAGCAACAAAATTTACCTTGAAAATGTACTTTGCTGGTGGGAAAAAAGAGTGTAAAAACCCTGTATGAAAGAATTATGACAAGTGGTGAAAGGACAGAGATGAGTGCATGGAGTGTGGTCTGAGACTTTTGTTTCTTTTTTTATAAATTGTTTTTAAATTCAAAATTCTTGAGGGTTCTTCAGACTAAGTGCATAGGGAAACAAAAAGCACAACTCCATCATTCTGGGCTCTGTGTAGTGTTGTAAAGACAAGGAGAAAGATCTTTTCCTCAAGGAAGGGAAAACCTGCTGCCCACCAGTCAGCACAGATATTTAATGGTAATAAGTGGAATAGATAAGATTTGGGGCTTTGAATTAACCAGAGCTGTTGCCTGAAACAGTGTCAGAATGGACTGTTGAGGGGGAAAAATAAATATATGAGCCATTAATATAAATGAGCAATTCTTTTTGCATGTGTCCCTGAGCCATCCAGGTAATTGGAAGTGAAAGCTGGAGAGGATGTGTCTCCCTAAAGAGGATGCATCTCTCTGATTCCTTGTCTGGTGGGTTTTTTGCTGACAGCCTGAAGCAGTGCTGCTCCTCCTTTCCTGTTTGTTTTTCCAGACATGATGCTGCCCTCTGAATCCGATGCTGCAGAGATTTGTTTGCTGCCAAACAGCAGGAGTTAAGCTGTTAACTCACTATTATCCCAGCCTGCTGTCAGGAGCTGTGAGTGCCTCTTCGTAGCTTAGTTGGGAGTATTTTGGTGCTGGCTTTACAAAACTGGATGTGGAGGGGCTGGGGCCTTTTTGGAGGGGTCAGGAGTAAGGCTGGCAACCTCTAAATAAGGGGGTTTAATCATATTTGGAAGTGGCAGAACAAAGGGAGAGGTACTCTGAAAAAAAAAAGATAATAAATACTGTGTAATTTAACTTGTTAGGCCCTGCTGAAGCACCTCTGCCCAGCACTTAACCCAAAGGCAGAGTGTGGGCACTGACAGCCTGTCTGCAGGACAATTAACTGGCTGCAGGTGTGACTTCAAAGGTACTGAAATTGTATTTAATTCTCGTTTTGACACTGCTTTGAAGTCAGAGCAACACAGTAGCAGTTCAATTGGAATTTACCCCTGAAATCAAGCTCTGTAAAACAATTTGCCAGCTACTCTAATCCTAAGTAGGTCAGCAGAAACTTTTCCTGAGGTTTTCCTGAGCTTTGCAGACCCAAGAATGGGAAGTGCAAAGCCCAGAAAGCCAAGCAGAGCATCAGTACAAAGCACAGGGATAGAATCAGTTGGGTTGGAAGAGACCTCCAAGATCATCAAGTCCAACCCTTGGTCCAACCCCACTTTGATTACCAGATCATGGCACTCAGTGCTACATCCAATCTCACCTTAAAAACCGCCAGGGTCGGAGAATCCACCCCCTCTCTGGGCAGGCCATTCCAATGCCTGAGCACTCTCTCTGGAAAGAACTTCTCTCTAATATCCAACCTAAACCTCCCTTGGCAGAGCTTAATCCCATGCCCTCTTGTCCTACTGTTGGTTGCCTGAGACAAGAGACCAATTCCCACCTGGCTACAACATCATTCAAGCAGTTGTAGAAAGTGATGACGTCTCCCCTATTCTTACAGGGTGTCAGGTCCCACTAACTGGTTCACTTCTCATTACAGGAAGCCCATAAATTGATAACCTAATTTCCTGTGAGAGAAGACCCAACTTCAATGTGTGTTTAAACACAGTGGAATGAAATTTTTGTTTATTAGATTGTAAACTCAAGTCCCTTTTTTCCCAGTAAAATGCCCCAACCATCGCTCCTATTCAATGAACAGTCTTTGAAAGATGGGACAGCTCAGTGGGTGGTACTGAGAGCACACCCTCCTCAGTGTTCCTTAATCTGTGGGATTAAGCACAGCTTTGGGAAGCCACCACAGATCACCTAGAACTGCTCCTGGGCCTCTCATGTTCTCCACAAAGTCCCTCCTGGGTGGAAGGCAGCCACATACTACTTCTTTCTCCAGTTAAATTTAGATACTTCTCCAGCATCCACTAAATCAGGTCATACAGGAGAGGGAATAACCACAGGTCCTGCTTTTGAAAATTCCATTATTGGCAGATAAGTACTTGGATTTCTGAAATTATAAGAGAAGAAAAAGACAATGTGTCATCAGGGACTGAAAACAGTAATTTCTTAAACCACCCCCCTAGCAATTTTCAGGTTAGGTTGTTCAGTGAAACCTTTGTGTCCCTTAAGAAATCAATGACCTTTGAAAAATTAGTGACCAAACAGAAAAAGAAGACAATTCAAGGTAAGTCTATTGACAAAATAAAGGGGGAAAAAGGTTCCAGCTATCTCACTGAAGATGAAATAGTGGAAGGTGCTGATGGGTGAGAGGTACTAAATGAAGGTTAAAATGTCCCAAGTCTGCAACGTTAAGAAAAACTGCCCACCAGAGGGAGTTTGTCCACCCGCCAGCTGGAAAAACAACAGCAAAACTGGAGCCTGAATTTTCCTGGGCAATTCTCTTTTCTGCCTCAGTGATTTGAACTGTGCAGCTGCAAACTACACCCAGCCACTGCCTGGGGGTCATAGAGCAGCCTCGTGGGTTTAGCACCAGAACACATACCATGAAAGGGAGAACAGGTTTTTAGTAGGTGTGTGCCAAAAAAAATGAGTATTTTTTCATTTTCTGAAGAAACAGCAATCAGGATTCTTGTCTACAGTTTAAATGTTACAATACCTGTTACTGAATTTAGCCTTCTATAATTGCAGGAAGGTTTTAGAAATAAAGCATCAGCAATGGATCTCCTTATCCTGGCTCTATCTTCTACAGCATCTATGATCAGAGTACTCAATTTTGAATACCCAATCTCGGATGATTCAGACAGAACAATTCCTCAGAAGAAGTCTGCCAGCCCACTTTGTGAACACCAGACCAGTGCAGAGTTTGGGAGGTCATTCTCTGAAAGATTAGAAGCCTTTGAACTAAAAGTAAGCTATAAAATAGTCAGTCTGTATACTAAAAAATAGTGAGCTGTTGCTTACCCTTAATCCTGAACATTTTCCTTCTCAAAAATTTGTATTATCTCACTAGAATTCTAGAAAGCCACAGTTTCTCCATTTCTAGCTGTAAATATCCTAAGAGACTTTAACTGGTCAGTGCTGATAATGAGCTATCTATTTGACAACCCCATTCAGCTGCTAATCCTTTAAAATTTTCCAGTCTTTTTGAAAAATGCAGAAGTAATTTAGACGGCAATGCACCATCTGGCCTTGTAATGTCTCTCACTCATGCAGAATATCAGAAATTCACCGCTGCCTCCCTCTCCATAATTTTGTGTGGGTTCTTCTGTCACATTCAGTTTCTTTTTTGTCTTTATAAAAAGATTGTAAATTTAGAAAGTATTCAAAGTCCTATAAAAAGATTGTAAATTTAGAAAGTATTTAAAGTCCCAAAGAAGAGCCAAAGCTCTATGGTACTGTAATGTTTTAAAACAAATGTGGTTTTAACCTAGGAAGGATAACAGCACTAATGTGACATAAAGCTGATATTTAGAACCGAAAAAGTTAAGTGATCTGTAAAGTTCAGGTTTTCCTTGGTGAGTGTTTTCAGACCTTGTAGAAGATACTTCCATTCCTTAAAACACAGACTTTTTTTTAAAAAAATAGGGGCATGCTAGCAAAAGGTAAGGTGGATTTTGTTTTGCCACAGAACTATAAAATAACAATTGGTTGTGTTTAAAATCTAACCAATTAAGAAATTGTTTTGAATATCAAATGGACTGCAAAACTTCTGTAGATTTGGTGAAAAACTCAAACTTTTGTGAAAAAATCATGTTACCTTTCTGTCTCAATACTTAAGCTTTATCTGATTCATATTTTCCTGGTTACTGATTTTCTCCCTTTTTTTATGTATGTGCATGATGGTCCACAGGTACCAAGAATTTACAGAATCATCTAAATACTTGAAGCTCCTGTCTGTTCTACTGGAAAATAATGCTTGTTTTTTGGGAATGAATATGTAGAGAATGAAGAAATTAAACCCATTTCTTAAACATTGCCATTACATTCCCCTGTATGCTGTACTACTTAGCTGTAAAACTAATCCCTAAAATTCCAGTCTTTGCACAGAATTATTATTTACATAGTGCTGCAATGTCTGAATAAATATTGTCTAATTCTTCATTAATTTGCTCGGTTCAAGTGGTGTTGTACAAATGTCCAAAGGACTGCAATCATTCCCATACCTCATTTTCTCAACAGGCAGTGTTTTCACATTGCTGTGTTGCTGTAATAAGTATTACAAGTGGAACAAAATTGAAATGCATGCTCAAACATTTGCCAAAAAATTAGATGTTCTGGACTGCTGCCAAAGCAATGGGAAAGAATTCCTAGTCAGGCATCCATCAGCTACTCCCCATCCATTCAAAGAGCATCCAAGGGAGCAGAATACTCCATTTGGTGAGTCTCGCAAAGCTCAGGAGTACCTAAATTAGATGCCTGTTCCTGTAGTTTTGCACAAATCCTTGATTTCTCTGTAATGTCTGGAAATAACTTGTTAAATGTCTCAGGCTTCCATGAGATGCTGGTGGTGCCTAAAACATCACCCATCAGAAAGGAATGACCTTTCCACGAAGAAAACAATCGTTGCTTATGTCTTTTTAAATGCTGATGAACCTACATGAGACCAACAGCCACAGCAAGATTTATTGCACAGCACCCTCCAGTATACAGGCACCATCAGGTAACTTTGCATTCTCTGATGAATATACAATTGAAGTCGTAATTGTTTGTGCATTCCTGAAAATGTCAACAAAATCAAACATCTGTCATGCCAGATAAGGAAACATGGCTCGTTTAATACACTTAGTGCTCTACTCAGCCTTGAAAAGGTCACTCCGATTTTAACAAGCAGTTCATAATTTATTGGCCTCTAGTAAGTGACCATGTAGTGACAATAAAGCTGTGACCGTGTTTGGTTACCCTTCAAACAACATATTTGATTAAGATAACACATCATATTTAGCACAATCTGTTTAATGTTGCTCTTGGATATGCTCTCACCCGTTCAATTATGACCAACTCCAAGATGAAATCAATTTTAGCAAAGTAACCCTCATAACCCCCAGTCCCATCCCACCAAAATGAGTAGAGCCAGCCAGAATGATCACCTTGAAAGCCATCAGTTTAAGTCAACAAACAGCATACAAAGGCAGCATTTACTCCTCTGCCATCTTCAGTGGCAATAAACAAAAACCCACACATGGTTCAATTGTGGATTGGAACCTTCACAGCACACAGGTATTGCTCGTCTGCCAAAAGCACAGGGCTGATTCTGCTTTGGCTTCCTGCATCAGGCTTCTTGATCCAGTCCTGAATTCTGTCAAATAACTCATGTCAAGTGCTGTGTTGTCCCTGCTGACCTGCACCATGAGGCTGTCAGGCAGCCCAAGAATGTCTCATTTTGCATAGAGCCATTTAGCTGAAAACTGATCTTTTGAAATGGTTCTCAATATCCTTGGTTATTCTCCTGTTGGCCTGTACCCAAAATAATTACCAGTGTCAATGAGAGGGAGATGTGTAGGGGTGAATACACACTCTGTGGCAGAGGGGACTGTGCCTGCTTCTCCAGATGGTGCTGAAACCGGGTACATCCCCTTGGTGGCTCAGTCAATTTTTTGCTTGATTGCTGTTGTAACCTAACAAGAATGTAGAGCACTGGGGCTCATTTGTCCCTAAAAACCCTGACAAAGTGTTAATTCCTGGTACTGATGAGCTGCTTCTGTTCCTCCTTAAAATAAGAAATCTAACCCTGAAAGATACTATTATGTGGGAGATCAAAATAACCAATGTGTTTCCCATACTGGTTGGCAGGTCAGAGTTAGCACAGATGCACAAAATGTTGATCACATCACTGGACAGCTGGGGGGAGATGGCTCAACCCTTCCCTCTGTTCTTCTCCCAAGTATTTAACTCCTGAGCCAATCCTGTGAGCTGACTCCAGAAGTTTGTTTGTAATCTATGGGAGTAATTTAGGATGAGAAAATAATACTCTTAGAAGGTACGTGCTTTGAGGCAAGGTGAAATTTGTGGTGCTTTAGATGTCAAAATTATGAAAGAGTTTATACAAAGTGGGAGAAAGGACATGGACTATTCTTCCTTTCCATTCATTTCTTGTACACAAGAGAGTCACAAGGCCAAGTGCAGATTATGCTACTGAGTATTTTCATCCCAAAAGGATTACAAAATGCTTTATGAAGTGTCAGTTTGTTTCATGCCTTCCAGTAATGGGAAAGGGAGATTACAGCCCTCTATGCAAAGGTTGATCACCACTGCCCCGAGAGGGGACAAGTGGGCCTGTGCATCCAGCTCATTCCTAAAGAAATCCTGTGGGAAAATGAGACTGAATTTTGGCTGATTGCATAAGCAGGTTGTACACTGAATTGTTACTAGTCCCTCCCACTGCCTATTTCTCCTGTTTTAGAATTTGAGCTGGGCTGACCTTTTCTGCTGTAAACATATGTTAGGTATGGACATGGAAGCAGAACTCATTTCCAAGGCATAAAACAACATCCCTGGGGTAATGGACCACAGTCTGGGATCACCTGTTCTCATGATTAGCTAATATATGTATGTCATGGATTAATTCCAGCCAGAAACTCACCCTCATGCAGCGACTTGCTCCACTCCACTTCCTCTGTGGGAGAGGGGAGAGAATCCTAAGGATAAAAGTGAGAAGACTCATGGGTTGACATAAAGATGGTTTAACATGCAAAGCAAAAGCACAGCAAGGAATCCATGTCCCACTTCCCAGGGGCAGGCGCTGCCCAACAAGAACTAAAACATTGCTGTGTTACCAGCCCTGTCTCCAGCACAAAGCACAGCCCCATACCTGGTACTGTGGAGAAAGTCAACTCTACCCCAGCCAAATGCAATACATTCTCCTTATTCCATAGTGTGTGTGCCATGCCCAGGCCACACACTCGCCAATACATCCTCAGTAACCACCATCCCCTTTGCACCCTTTGATTTAGTACAGAGACATCACCCCCGGAGAAGGAGCAAGACCCGATTCCCAAACCCCGTCCCCAAGTTTTAGGCCTGTTTGCTCAATCTTTATCACTAAGCATGTTCTGTTCTCTTTACCACGACTTGGTCATCACTGAGTTTGTTCTACCATAAACCAGAGGCAATAAATTAAGTGGTGGTCGACATATGAATAGAGCAAAATGGTAGCTAGCCAAGATTTTTTCTACTAGATTTGACTGGGTCACCTATGAAAAGCAGCAAGCTGGGTCAAAGCGAGGAAGACCTACTTAGACCCTTGTTTTGGGGATGAAGAACAGAAGGACCCCTCCCCAATACTGATGCCAGAAGAAAACACCGCCCCAACTTCACCCCGACTCTGCCTGTAATCAACATGTAATGAGATGTTGTAATCATTTGCATAATGAATGAGAAATATTGTAATCACTCATGTTCAAATGTATAAATTAGCTGCTTTGACACCTGTCAGGTGATCAAGATTTTGCAGCGTAGCTGCCTTGCTCCCTGCACACAAATGGAATATCCTTTGCTGCTAATGGAACACAAGACTTTCTCTTAGCAGTTCTTTTCTTGCAGCGCTTTTCACTATCATCCCCTTAGCCTTAGGTCATCCTTGTAAAATGTCCTTGAAATGTCCAGAAATGTCCACAAAATATCCATTGAGTTCATTTAGTCCATGACTTTAGATTCCATGTGTGCTGGTTGTCACTCAGGACAGGAAGAGTTACTGTTCGGAGTTACTGGATGTCAAATCCAGCTCAGTTCTTGTCACTGCTGCACTTGCACTGCTCCTTCTCAGGCTTGCCCTCTGTTGTTGGGGTGGTTCCTGCTGTAGGAATTCCCGGGACCTGCCAGTCAAATCATGGCTTTGTGAACTTAAAGGCATATCCCTAACTATCCTTTGGGATCATCTACAGGAAAGGCTGAGGGAACTGATGATGTTTAGCCTGGAGAAGAGGAGGCTCAGGGGATACCTTATCACTCTCTACAACTCCCTGGAAGGATGTTGTAGCCAGGTGGGGGTTGGTCTCTTCTTTCAGGCAACCAGCAGTAGGACAAGAGGGCAGGGGCTTAAGCTCTGCCAGGGGAGGTTTAGGTTGGATATCAGGAAGAAGTTCTTTCCAGAGAGAGTGCTCAGGCATTGGAATGGCCTGCCCAGAGAGGGGGTGGATTCTCCGATCCTGGAGGTTTTTAAGGTGAGACTGGATGTGGCATTGAGTGCCAGGATCTGGTAATCAAAGTGGGGTTGGATTGTGAAGGTTGGACTTGATGATCTCAGAGGTTTCTTCCAACCCAACTGATTCTATGATTCTATGACCCATGAGAAGGATGTAAGCAACCACTTGTGTCTTGTGGTAAATACACTCATTCAGGGGAAACAGTGTTATTTGAAGGTGTGGCACTGCCTGCTAAGCAGGAATTAAGTGGCATTTCTCCTTCCCTTATAGGATTAGGAGACCCTAAACAAACAGGAGGGAATAATCTTTTTGCACATGGCATAACTCCACTGCAGAAAACATTGCACTGAAGGAGTAAAGGGTGTGGAAGAGTTAGAAAAATACCAGGCAAATTCACAGAGGACAGGTAAATAGTCTAAATACAAGGCGAACTCTTGACAATAAGACAAAGGCGTAGGGAGATATCTCAGGAAAGGACCTACAAATAATTCTGTATTTAGTACCTCCACACCAATCTATTATTGCCTATTTCTTATGTTCTTGTGTGTCTGCTGCTGGCTGCCCTCAGAGACAGGACACTGCATTAAGGGAATCCTTGGTCTGAGCCAGCAAGGATATTCCCATGCAAGCAGAATGGAATATTGTCTTAAACAACCTCTCCTTTCAGATGCATCTTTAAAAACTTAGATCATGTTTCAGACCTGCCAAGAGTATGGCTGATCTTGATCATGATGATATATTTTCCTTTGGTTTGTATTTTTAATCATAATTAAGTCAATTTTTCTACTCTTGGCCATATTGCTATTTCATTTACTTAAGCTGTAATGATTATATCTAATTTATTACTCTGTGAAATCTTAATCCTACTGAAGAGTAATGGGCATAGTACACAGTTCAGTTAAGAAACATATTCAACACATAACCTCCATTTAGTAATTCCATTTATTTCAATAAAACTACCTGGCACATGAAAGAAAGACACTACAGTGGTCTTCAGTCTCCATAAAATCATAGAATTTTTAATGCAAGCACTGAAGAGATGTTTTGACCTCTTCCTGAACATATTATTTTTCATTAAAAAAGTATCCAAAACAAATCCAGCTCATAAAATTTCTACTCTAAAGAAAGCCACCTACTTTTATGCCTGATCTTATTTTACAAGTACAGCATTATCCTCTTCAAATATACAAAGTGTCAGCTTGAAAATACAGGGAAAGGGACTTCCACAGTGAACAGGAATTCTCTAAAAAATACAATAAATGAAAAGCCTATTACTAATGAAGTATTCTGACTTTAATCATGTTTGTTCATTACTCCCATATTTTAGGTGATATAAAAGGAGAAACAATTATTGCCTTGTTCACTTTGATTTATTTGGCTCAGTGCCTCCTTACCTAGGTAATGTAAAATAAACTGTGCTACATGGGTCATTTATGATGTGATTTAATAAGATGCTTTTTATTTCTAGCCTGCAGGGAAACACATTAGTTTGCAAGCACCTGGAAAAAAAAATAAAACACCAAACCCCAAAACACCCAACAATATTTCTTTCATTCATTTTCTCTTTTCTTTCAGTATACTCCAGCCTACAAGGTAATTTAAAGCAGGCTGTCATAGGGGCAAATGCAATAAAACAAGACTTCAAAACCCACATAAAGAAATGGTGCCTGGGCATCAAAATAAGGAAGGTTGTAACTACAAGCTTGACCAGTTCCTGACTTCCTTTGGGTATTTCTGTGTAAATTAAGATTTGTTCCTTTTCTTTGTCTGAAACAGGTTAATGTTTTTGCCTAACAGTACATGCTGTCTACAAACAAAATTATATTTATGTAACAGGTACCTGAGAGAGACCCGGAGGTTAAAAAAATGAGCAAGGAAATTGGTTTTCTACAGACACACTGAATAACATGGGCAAGTTTACCACAAGCAAACTTACAAAAAATGTACAGGAGTTTGAGACCCATTTCTATGACTTTTAGGCTTTCTGGTGATTCACTTGTACCTATTCTATGGGAATAACATTTAGCTCAATTCTGGAGATGGCACAGAGAAAAGAGATAAAGGCACTGGTATTTCAAAATTCTATGCAGCGATATTCCACATATAGTCAGAAGAGCTGATGACAAAACACTGCAGCTCAGATCTAAGATCACACCTGTTTTCAGAACAAATCCCTGGGGTTTTGTCACTGAAAGTTTTCAGACATTCTCATTTGAAACAGCACTGTTTATTTACTTTATGGTTTAGCTGGAAAGAGGTGCATGAATAAGAAGAGAAAAAACTCCAACAAACCAGTGATTGCACCTATTTTTTCTGTGTCTAAAAATAAATAGCATTCTATCAGATAGCTTCTCAAAGAAGTCCTCAGCTGACTCCATTTTTGGGGGGGGAGGTTTGTTTGTCTCAGCTTCACTGGCTGAGACCTGTGTATTTAGCATTGGGTTGCTCAACCTGTTCTTATTTGTTACTCTACAGCCTCCTTCAAAGTTAAGAGCACAGGTATAAAATCTTTCACTGCTGCTTGAAAAAATCCCAGCCAACAAAACAATGAGCTCCACCAAGTACATGAAGTTCTAAAATCCAGCATATATAGTCACCTGAGTTATAGAAATGTGGCACCTCAGCCACAATAAAGAGTCTGAAGAGGTGGGAAAGGGGTGCCTGTGAGGTTTTTGGAAGGAATTTAACCAACAACACAAAACTGCAAGAACTGTCAGTCCCTCATGAATTTAGATGAGGATGTCAGGAGTACACATCATTTTACCTGTGCTTTATGAGACACCCTTGGATGTCCTGTAATGAGAAGAGGTACCATGTCAAAAATTACTGATGGTTTAAATTCTTCTGTAATCTCCCTGTAGGTGACAATCTCTGTAGCTGTGCCTGTACAGCTGCACAGATTGTGCTGAACAGATGGCTCTCCACAAAGGAAGGACAAATTGGACCATTGTCCTGAGCAGAAATTCAAATTCCATATTTACAATGGTGTTCCTGAATATTTTTTTAAGTTAAAAAATAGGCATGCCCAAGATGCCAACATGCCTCCAGGTTTGGTGTGCCCACACAGGGGACATGGAGCTGCTGGAAGGACTCCAGAGAAGGCATGAGGATGGCCAGTGGATGGAGCAGCTCTGCTGGGAGGAAAGGCTGGGAGAGCTGGGATTGTTCAGCCTGGAAAAGGGAAGCTTTGGGGTGACTTCATTGTGGCCTTCCAGGACCCGAAGGGGCTACAAGAAACATGCAGAGAGACCATTTACAAGGGATGGAGGGACAGAACAAGGGGGGATGGCTTCATATTGTCAGAGGGCAGCATTAGATGGGATATTGGGAAGGAATTCTTGGCTGTGGGGGTGGGCAGGCCCTGGCACAGGTTGCCCAGAGAAGCTGTGGCTGCCCCATCCCTGGAAGTGTCCAAGGCCAGGTTGGATGGGGCTTGGATCAACCTGGGACAGTGGAGTTCCACCCCCCTCGCAGGGCCTGGAAGGGGATGATGTTTAAGATCCCTTCCAACTCAAACCATTCCATGATTCTACACTTTTCAGTGTACAGATAAACTAATTTCCAGTTAAAATTGTTTTCTAAGGAGGTAAAGCTCTAAGGGCAGTTTTTGTTTCTGCTGCTGCAGCAACAACATCTGATGCTGTGTCTTCTGGCTGTACTTATGCATGTGAAGTAAAGCACTTACCTTATTGGATGTGAGGGTAGTACAGCAGTACAGTCACATAATTCATAAACATTTCTCTTTCATATGCTCTTACCACTCATTATTTAGAAGAAAAAAAATTAGTGTTCATGACATCCTTCCCTTGATTATTTTTAGACTTGAATGTGGTTAAAATATGCTGAGGAACAGGGATGTAGGGTGGGGAGGAGTCTGAGGCAAGATTGGAAATGGAGTGATTGAAATCACTTCAAAGACCTGCAAGAAGAAGTTACAACTCTATTCCATGACCTGCAGCCTGCAAGTATCTGGTTCAGGCACGGGCCAGAATGACACAGTGTGCCAAGGGCTCCATTTCCAATCCATCTATTTGCTATGCTCAATAGCTAAGGCAGCACAGTTCACAGCTCAAAGAACACTTGTGGGTAAGAATAAGCCAATATAAATAAATTTAGATGTTTTTTCAATTGTGGAAGCAGATATGCTGAAGGTGATTGTATGGCTTGAGAGGTTCCGTGAAGAAAAGTCTATTTATAGGTTCAGGTTGCTTAAAAATGTTCATGAAAAACTTCTCTTGATACAATTCACCAAGAATCACACAGATTCCTCTGTGAGACCGTGCTTCATTAGTAGAGGTAGAAAAATTAATTCTCTTAACTCCACAGGTAGAATCAGTTCAGGAACTGGTGAATGTGTTGAAGCTGCTCTTACACAAGTAACAAAAGATGGTGTTTTGTGGTTTTGTTACAGAAAACCTGACTGCAGTAGAAGTGAAATGGTTGTAAGAAATTATTTATGTCTAGATTTTGTGTCATCTCTCCCATGCCTGCTGCCATTGTTAGGTTTACTTTAACAAAAATATTTGAAACAACCTTAGTATCTGGTTTTAAAGGTTACTGCTGGTTTTTTCAGATACTCTAACCTTATCCTGGCCTTCGTGCTGAGCTGTATTAATGTCCTAGTTCAGCAGGTGGGACCAGTTAACACTGTGTGGGGGTGATCAAAGCTGTGTATTCTACCCCCTCTATTCATTCCCCAAGGACAATGGACCATTAGCAGCAGCTGCCCAGGGAGTCATTGGCACCTTCACACCCAGCCTGAGGGGGCGGAGCTGCTAATGGGCCATCAACAGTTCAACAATACTCCCTGGCTCCAGAGTTAATCACCCATTGTGTGAGTCTCCACCCAGGGGGAGGGACTGGGTGCTCCCTGAGGGTACATAAGTGGTGGGTAAGAAGACCTCGGGAACTTCTCCTCAGACCCAGAGGAGCAGCAGGACCTTGACAGGAGGAGATCACTGGTCTCGCCCAGACCACAGCCCTTGCCTGCACCAACAGGTTTTTCATTTCCTTTTGCTCTGGACTTGGGGGAGCCACGGGGGTCTCAGCACAAGGGCAAACAAACCCCCTTGGGTTTGTGCCCCAGGACACTGGGTTATACTGCTGGAGTTTTGTGAGTTGAAAGCAATTTCCCTTTTGTGTCAATGTATTTATTGTAATATTATTATTAAATTTTAGCTCTGACTTATAATCTCTCTTGTGGTGAGTTCATTTCCCCTGCTGGTTCGCCTTTAAACCAGCACATCTTTAAGTAATAACATTTCCTTCTGCACCTTTTTAAAGACACTGTCGTGCCATGTGCAGCTCACTGAAACACTGAGAGTTGCTTTTTTTCATCTTAAATTTGGTTTATATCCTTGTCATTAGTCTTGGACTTCCATCTCACATAAAGAAATGTCTTGCTCATAGCAAGAATCCTGCTTAAAGCTTGTGGCATCACACGCTGCATGAAGAGAACAACACAACAAAAAGGATGTACTTTGCTCGCTGTGCTGGTTTAAAGGTGAACCAGCAGGGGAAATGAACTCACCACAAGAGAGATTATAAGTCAGAGGCTAAAATTTAATAATAATATTACAATAAATACACTGACACAAAGAGAAATTGCTTTCACTCACAAAACCCAGTGGTATAACCCAGTGTCCTGGGGCACAAACCCAAAGGGTTTTGTTGGCCCTTGTGCTGAGAACCGTGTGGTTCCCCCAAGTCCAAAGCAAAAGGAAGTGAAAAACCTGTTGGTGCAGGTGATGGATGTAGTCTGGTCGAGAGTGGCGGTCGTACTCTAGTCAAGAGTGGTGGTCGCCTCCTGTCAAGGTCCTGCTGCTCCTCTGGGTCTGAGGAGAAGTTCCCGAGGTCTTCTTACCCACCACTTATGTACCCTCAGGGAGCACCCAGTCCCTCCCCCTGGGTGGGGACTCACACAATGGGTGATTAACTCTGGGAGCCAGGGCGTATTGTTGAACTGTTGATGGCCCATTAGCAGCTCTGCCCCCTCAGGCTGGGTGTGAAGGTGCCAATGACTCCCTGGGCAGCTGCTGCTAATGGTCCATTGTCCTTGGGGAATGAATAGAGGGGCTGCAATACACAGCTTTGATCACCCCCCACACAGTGTTAACTGGTCCCACCTGCTAAACTAGAACGCTCACCCTTGAGGGTTCCCTGTTGTTCACCACAGTGTTGGATTAGAGAACAAGGAGATCTGTCTCAAAACAGCAGCAGCCAGTGGGTTCTGTCAGTGCTGGGACAGCTATTAGCAAAATGAGCTTTCTAAAATGAAGGGACAAATGCTGGTAAAAGGCTGAGCATGAGGGGTGTAATTTAGATGTCAGGATGTGTCAAAGATATCACTGTCAAACTTGATCTGTTGCTGTTGTACATGAAATTTACTCACAGAGTTTCTCCTCCAGGCAATCAGTAGCCTGCAGTAAATGCTGGGAGCATGTCCAAACACCCTACTGGAATGAGACAGTAAAGTGGCCTGGACTTCTGCCTTCACAAAGCCAAGACCTCTGGGGTCTTCACTGTTAGTCTGTTCTGATCTCACTTTAGCAAAATGAAAGGAAATACAAGTTTATCACTGGCTGATTATACCACCAATCTTGCTGCTTCAATGGAAGTCCATAAAAATTAGAATCGTCACAGCCTGTAGTTTACACAGATTGCCAGAACAAAAAATAAACCTGTTCAGCCACAGCAAAGGTTTCCCCAGTCAGCTTCTGGTGAGGCTCCGTGCAGCTGGGATTAATTTGCCACTCGCTGCAGACCTGTTGTCTTCATTGTGAACAGCTGCCAACCCAATTCCTACATCTGCTTTAGCACAGTGCACAGACAACTTCTGGAGGATCTTTCAATTCCCTCACCTCTACTGTGGCAATGGCTGAGCTCTGCAGTTTAAATATGTGTCCATTTCCTCACACAGAAATAATAACATATTCACAATTTCAGCTATAAGTCTCTGACAAAATTATTTCAGTTGCCAGTGTCAGAAGGAGGTACGGTAGATACTGTTGAGTGTCAGCTTAGACTGTGGCTATAGAAAATGAACCTTTCTGCCCTCATTCCTGAGCACTCACAGTGATCAGAAAGCCAGTCTATTGTTACAGAAAGTCAGAGTTTAAAGCAGAAATAAAAACGACATTAGCAGTCCTATTAAAACTAAGGTTGCATTGTCACACAGGGAAATCTCATAAGCATCTGTCTGTCATTCCTACGATGTCCTTCATTCAGTAAGACAAACTATATGAAATGTTTCATCCTGAAAGAAGTTGTAAAGCAGCAATTTCTCTACAGTACATATGGAAAAATTCATATGTACACAGACTAATTTATCAATTTCACGTATTTAGGGTCTTTATTTAAATGCTTAGGAATCAGGTAGCTTAGTGTTTTATCATTTCCCATATTTATACCATTGTTAGTGTCAGAAGGATCTGCTGAAAACATTCCTAAATGCAGACATGACTGACAAATCAATACATATCAACTTTTTATTGCTATTTACAGCATTCAAAACCAAACCCTTTCCTCATCAGAGGCAAATGACCTTATTTGGAACAGGTTGAATATTCCAGGCAGAGCAGGTTGGGCAGAGAAGCTGTGGTGGCCCCATCCCTGGAAGTGTCCAAGGCGAGGCTGGACAGGGCTTGGAGCAACCTGATCTGGTGGAAGGTGTCCCTGCCCATGGCATTGGGTGGGTTTTAAGGATCCCTTCCAACACAAAACCTTCTATGATTTTATGATCCTGTGATTTCCCTTATGGGCAAAACATATTTCCCAGCCAGTTTGACCTTTTTTTTTCTTTTTTTTTAATACTATTAAAATCACAATAAACCTGCACATAAAGAGTAGCATATAACACTTTATTACCTTCATGTAACACAAAGCAAAGAAGAGATTGAACAACCTGTGTGATAGATCCCTGCATTTGATGGAGTAGGGATGAACAAGACGTAGTAAATTTTTGCGAGGCATGAGGAACTTATGTTGTGCTTCAGTAACACACCAACATGGTTTTGTATTGGCTTCTTTCTCTCAAGTGCTGAGTTACTCCTGTTAACAGAACACAACAGATTATATGAGTTGAAAATCCATTGTGGAGGTGATGTCTTGTGACTGGATCCACATGCAAATTTTCTTGATTAATATGATTGGAAACATCCCAAGACAGAGGGTCTGCTTTTCTCCAGGCTAAGATCAAATCTAATTCTTAGAGTTTATCAACAACAGCTAAAGATCTGACTGGTGCAACCTGACTGAGACATAAAAGCTCCTTTCAAACTAAAATTGGTCTGATTGTGTCTTTCCAGCATTTTTAATTCAATAAAATAATAACCCCCAAAATGGTGCTGGAAACAGTTCCTGCTGGTGAAATGGGATAACTTGCATTACTGTGTCACAGCTGAAAGAGAAAATTGTTTCCCAGCTCTGCGCATGTTGCTGAAGCACCAAACACCTCACACCTGTTGAGGACATGTTTGTATCATTTCCCTCAGAAAAGAGAATCTTCATCTTAAACTCACTACAGACCAGTGAGTGTTTAGCATATGTGTATACGGAGCAGAAGGGATTTGTCCTTTCTTTGGTACACTAAGTGTTCTGCAAGTCTCATAAATAATTTTTAAAGCTGCCTACTGTGATAAAATATGCAGCCAGGCTGTGACTGGAATACCGTGAGAAACTGATATTGAGGGTTCTGTGTCTTGCGACACATTTTCATTCTCTCACCTGATATCTTTCCACCTCCCTTCTAATTCCTGAGAAAATTTTTGAATTTGTTTATTGTGTAACATCCATCAAAGGGTTTACAAGATGCAGATTATTACCAGAGGATGTCTGTGTTTAAATCAATGTATGAAATACTCTGTGAGCTGACAGAGAGTGATATGTTCATCTTCTCTGAGAGCATTAAAACTTGACCAGCTTGTCTGGTTCAGTCATTTCATTAGTCTTGGGGTGAACTTTGGTTTGGTTTGGGATTTTTTTTTTGGGGGTGTGTGTTTGGATTTGTTGTTGTGTTTTTTTTTCCTGTGGAAAGCTGCAGAATAGTGTTTGTCTCAATGAAATTATATTTTTACTTTCTTTCATTTTCCAGCAGTTTATTGCAGAGCAGGAAAAAAAAACAAACAAAATGTCAAACTATAAGAACTGGTAGTCTTACACATAATGTTGTGTTAGATAATATAAACTTTGTAAATATTGGGGGGGTTCTGGAAAAAATAAAAAAAGAATTACACATTATCCTGAGAAAACTCTGAGTGCAGGCTTTCCTAGATCTATGAACTTGAGGGGAAAGGAACCTGAATTGTATCCACACTCCATACCTGATTAAAATGGGTGAAAAATAGGTGGATCAAAGCACCCTAAGTGTTTCTATAAGCGTGGTTCACTCCTAAACCCCACTCTTGTGCTTGTTTTAATTTTATTGGTAAATAGTGCCCTCTGCAGCATCCCTTCAACTTTTGCAAGGTTCTAAGTACAATGCACTCTTTGACTGACCCTTAATGCATTACAGGCAAGGAACACTGTGCCAAAAATACATAAACCCGGGAAATCTGCATAGCTCTCATGTGGCTTTGCAGTGTATCCTGGAGGTCTCATGTTTCACAGGCTGCAGTCAGCATCAAGAAAAGGTTTTCTAGATTTAAGACAGACAACATCTGTAAGGAAGGCAAAAGCCAGACACATGTAAAGAACAAGAAAAAAACTTACTCATAAAGTAGCTATAACAATATCATTTGTCATACTGCTATATATATTCTTTCCAGTAGGACTAATATGCATTTTTATGATGTCTTTCAGCTAAGGGTTATATTTCATAAGGATTAAATATTTATTCCTGTGAGATTTGTAGAGTAACAGCAAATAGGGTATAACTGATTTTTTTCTAAATTATTTTGATTTTATTAAGGATTTTTAAAATCTCAGTGTATGCTGTAGTGTGTATCTCTTTAATCCTAAATTTGTTTTAAAAAAGACCTTTCAGTAATGACAGCAGCTTCTAGGTCAGACACAGAATTTCTCCTCTGAAATTCTCCCTTGTCTGCTGTACAGAATTTGTCTTGCATTGTACAGTCTCTTATTCAAAGAGAACTTGTAGTCTTTTATGGAGACTTGGTAGTCCATGATTCATGAAAGAGTAAGCTCAGCCAGAGAAGTGAAACTGGGATGAGAAAAATAAGAGCTAGACAAACAGCTGTCAGGAATGGTTTAGGTTAATTGGGGCCAGAACATTGACTAGGTGGCCTCATGAGATGATCTTTGTTTCCAGCCCCATTTTTTATTACTCCATGAAAAACTTTTCTGGATAGGATCTCCTTTTTTTTTTTTTTTATTGTGTATCTCAGAGGAGGGGAGAGCTAAGCATTTAATCTTGAGTTTGGGAACATTTCATCCAACTCCTAACCCAGCTTCAGAAAATACATTTTGAAATGCAGCTACATAATAGATATTATGTATTTAATAAGTAATCCCTGACTCTCTCTCTGAATATCAGTAGCCAGAGACACACAAGTCCTTCTTTTTCCCTTCCTGTCCAGCCAAGCTGCAGTTGTTTTAACTTGTGGGACTGCACCACATTTTTTCTGTCTGTTTTGATAATTCACTCACTTGCAAACAGTTCAAACATTCACTAACTGAGAGATAAAAGCTATTGGATGAAGAAATTATTATTCACTCACCTCTCAGTGAACGTGTCTATCAGCATTCAACACTGCAGTAAAATATTCTGAAGTCATTGACATTTCTGGGTGTTTGGTCCTGTAAATTCAAGACATGATATTTTCATCTTGAATTTTCATCATGCCATAAAAACTGAATTGCATATGTGATTGAGGATCTATACTGCAGCATGTAGTGCCAGGTAAAGGGCATGAGAAAGAGGAACAAGATGAGCACTGGCTGAATCCTTGCTTTTCAGTTGTTCCTCCTTTATCCTTCCTCTCTCAAATTAGGCTGGAGCCTACAGGTAGATAAAGAAATCGCATGGAGTCAAATAAATACCTTTTCATATTATATGTGCATGTTTCAAATACACTTGTCCTTTCCAGAATTTTTAGTATATAAAACGTATTAGATTTCTCTGACATTTTTGAGGAGCATCTTTATCTATTCAGGTAACTGGACTGTGCCTTTCCCAACACCTCCAGACTACCACATCAATGCTTTAGCTGTCAAATAGCATCACAGCTGGTCTGCAGCATCATGAAGGTGGATTTGGATAGTGGTGCGTCAAAATTCAGGGGCTCTGCACAGTGCTAAGGGCCTCCCTTTGTCAAGCAATGCTCTTTTTAATATTGTTTGCACCAGGTGTATGAAGGTGAGCAAAAGGTAGGAACTCAGAGGATGCAAAGTTACTAGAAATCCAATTTATCCTTGATATTTGCTTTCAGTATTTTTAGAGTCATAGGAGAAAAATTGCTCTTAACCTTTAGTTTAAATCAGTTTTGGCTGTTCTTAAGTAAAGGAGCAAGAAGGAAAAACAATAAAAGAAATGTTAAGCTTGTAGCATATTTGCCATCAGGCTTCCCCCCACCTCCACCCTACCTCTGCTTCCTGAGAGATAAATATTTTTTATGCAGCTAATTTCTGAGAACTAGTAGATTAGCTGAACCCTGCCAGTTCATACACATGTAATTTCTGGAAATATCTTTGAGTCTGCATGACCATCACTCCCAGATGAGTTCCTTGCTGCCTGTAATTAATAGAAGCTAAAGAAATAAACAGGGAAAAGTGATTGATTTCATACAAATTTTTCCCAATTAGCCCAAGGAACTCTTCAAGTCTTATGAGGAGTTATGTCATCCTGCTTGCACAAATGTGTTGTTTTATATGCCTGTACAGTCTTGCTTAGACCTATTGAAGGGGGTTTAAAAAATATTATATTGGGTTCAATTTGTTGTGAAAAGTCAGGGACATGCCCACACAGGTATGATGTTACTGGAAAATTGTCTTGTCTGGAAGGGGACAGTGAGCACAAGGATTTAGATCTCAGTAGGAAGGTCTTCCTTAATGTGCTTCAGTGACATAATTTGATTACATCTCTTTTTCTTTCCACACACTTTTTGCTGGCAACCCTGCCCCTTTGGCTGGACACAGAGGAAATGAGATAAATTCTGGAGTTCGCTCAGTTTATTGTAATAATATAATCATTGTATTGATGCCTTTAATAAGTTCGTACTTAGGCAATCTTCATAAATGCTTCATATTTGAGTATTTAATAAAAATGTTCATTTTAACTGTTCAACATTATTCAAGCAGGATTTTATGGAGATAGTATATGATTTCATCTTTCAATCTCTTCCTGTGGACACATAGGTAATAAAAGTGTATGTCTTAGAATTTGTCTTTCATAAGAGCCATATATTTGACCAAGGCAAGACTCTAAGAGCAGACAAGTTCATTTCAGATTTCAAAGGGACCAATAAAAAACCTATTCATCTGCCTTAATAATGCCAGTGCTGAGACTTGAATTTACCACTTCTTCGTAAATACTACTTACAATTTAATTTCAGGTGTTCTGCATAGAGTACTCATAAAAATTAAGGTTCACAGAACCTACAGCTTCTTATTAATCCAGTCTTCCAATGGCCTGCATTAAGATCTTTGGAGTCCCAGTAAAGAGATTGAGAGATGCCTTTTATTTTTAAAACATCATGAGAATAATAATGAGTAAGTGAGTGTGAAAAGCTCCAAGCCTTTTGTAGAGTCCTGTAGATATGTCCATAATATTGGTGATAATTCTGGCAACAGGCAGGTGTTATAAATTTTGCTTTATATCAAACATGCCTATGAAGTTTTCCTACTCTTCCAGTGGCACTGACTCCTTACTTTCTCCTTGGATTAAAAGGGATGTGGTAGGATGACCACTTAGTCCTCCCAAGTTAAAAAGGCCAACTGTAGAGTAAAAGGACCCAAGTGTAGAGTAGACTTTCTGATTATTCCAAATATGCCTTCAACTTTCCATATTAATGAATTTGATTCTTTCTATTGTTTTTGTGTGGTTACAGACAAGTTTTTATCTTCCCTTCTTGAAAGACATGAATTTATTCATTGAGCAGTTGCCATTTTAAGTTGGCTAAGCTGGATAGAAATTGAAGTTTAGGTAGATGATAAAGAAATTTTAAAAAACCTAAAAGTTCTTTGGAGGGGGAAACAGGAGCAGGCACAGTGTCATTTCTTAATGACTATTTTTAAGGTTTGAGGGTTTCCTTGTTTGGTTGGTTTAGGTCAATTGCCATGTTAATTTAGAAAGCCAATTTTGATTATCAGATCCTTTTTAGATTAGACCCCACAAATCAATGACTGAATTTTCCAACACCTAAATTAAGCTTTTTCTTGTGAATCTACAAAAATAGTGCAAAATGTGGAAGAAAGTTTTAGAAGACAGCAAAGAGCAACTCCTTGTAGCACTCATACATTCAAAAGTACTCTGTTTAATCATCTGAAGAGATGCTTGAATAGTTGTCTTGCTGTGGTAGGACACTATACCTGCTTTAAAGTGCATTGCCACAGTGAGATGGTTTCACAGAAGGTTTTCATTGACAGTAATTTAATGTTGTATGAAGATAGTTGCTGAATTTCAAAGAAGCTATTCTTCATTTAAACATTTCCTTAAATTAACTCACTTCTCCCCATTTAGAATATAAGTAGAAACATATTTTAAAAAAGAAAACCCGTAGGCAAGAAGCTACAGAACTGATAGTCTGTGAAGGAGACCAGCAGAGAAAAAACACACACAGAGGATGGGGGTCCTCAGAAGATGGAAAAACAATGCATTTTAAAAGATGTTATTTTTGCCTCCTCATCACTTCCCCTATTCTTTTGTTTTTTAATCTCCCAGCAAACAGTCTAGTAATTGGAGAATAAAACAGGTTTGTACTCCCACAGAGACAGCTGAAAATATAAGAGAAATCTTTACAGAAGATGCAAACACCTCTTGAGTTTTTGAGTGGCATTCAGACTTTAATCAATCATGTCCAATATATATTAATTATAGTGTGTTATTACTCTTAACCAGCATTTAGAAAAGCTGCCATAAACTACTTTTGTGAGAATACAGGTTAGGAAACTTTTAATAAATTCTGATATCTTTCAATGAACAAAATCTGGGAGAAATTGAATTCAGACATCTGGAATGAAGAATTTATAGATCACAAGGTCACTTTGCAGAAAACAGAAGATAAAGAAGAGACTAACAAAGACTCAGTGTATGTGTTGGAAAGTCCGTTTTGGAGGAAAACTATACCAAAAAGATTAAGAATATGGAGTAATTGACATAAGCAGTGACAAATCAAACAGCAATGGATGATCAAAATTAATTATTGAAAAGAGTATGTAATTTAGAGCAAAGGAATATTAATTTATTTGTTTGCTAACAACGTATAAGTAGGTGAAAAAGTTTTGTATCAGCCTCTGTGTGGAGGTCAGGACTTTTTCAGTCACACAGACACCTCTTTGCCAAGAATAAATTCCTCACTCGCTAACACCGAAAACACTGTTAGAGGGTTTTCTTTGTCCCAGCGATTTCAGAGGATTTGGCAACAGAAGCAATACCTAGACACTGTGTCAAGGAAATAGACATTTGTCTTTATTTCTTAACTAGAGACTTGCTACATCCAAGCACCAGGACACCACTTGGTGCCGTCAGCGGGGACCCTCCTCTTTCGGGATGGCTGTCGAGGTGGCCGGGACGTCGTGGGTGAGTGGACCCGACGTGCGGCTACTATCACCTCCCCACCCCTCCTATGGCTGCTCCTCAGGTGTGGGGCATCCGGGACTCCCCTGCAGAGCATCTTCTGTCGTCCCCGCTGCCTCCTGCCCGTTGGAATGCGGGATGGTGCTGGAGGCGGGGTCGCGCCCCCGGGATGCGGCGGGGACAGGACTGTCCCCAGAGCTCTGTCCCTCGGCCAGGGGAGCGTGTGAGCGCCGCAGCCTCAGCACCTCCTGGCTGCACTGCGTCTCGATGGTGCTGACGATGCCGTGGACCAGCGGGGCGGTGTATTCCTGCAGGCGAAGCTGCAACGTCTGCGCCAGCAGCTCCCGGTGCGGCCCGAACGTGCAGAGGGCGAGCAGGAGGCAGCTTTCTGTCAGCTTGATCTGCCACCACCTGTTCCCGTACATCCTCTCCATCCTGGGCTGCAGCCAGGACCGCACGGGGGCTAGGAGGCTCCGTCGGCTCCGGAAAAGCTCTGCCCAGAGCTCGGGCAGGATGCCACCCACGGGCTCTGGTCCCGCAGCCTCCTGCCCAGCTGGGGACGGTGTTCCCTGTGGGGACGAGGCAGGGAGTGCCCCGTCGGTGTTTTCATCCCGGCTGCAAGAGGCATTTCCTTCCTGGCTGCTGGGCTCTCTGGAGTCCTCCTGCCACTCGGAAAATCTGATGTAGGAAATGGGTGTCCTGCAGAGCGGGCAGGAGCAGCTCTGCCTCACCCAGCGCAGGATGCAGCCCAGGCAGAACTGGTGGCCACAGGGCATCCAGTACGCGACGTCACTCAGAGCATTGCAGCAGATGGGGCAGCCCCACTGTTCGCCCGAGGCCATGGGTGCTCCCTCCTGCACTGCCCCAGCTGAGGAATTTACGGAGAGCCCAGTGGCCCCCTCAAATTTAAAGACAGCGAGGGATGTGAGGTCACAATTGACCTCCCAGTGACATCATAAGGCACCAGTGATGCACGTTGCACTTCCCAGTGGTGTCACGGTGGGACAATCGCTTGGCACACCTGCCTGGAAAAGTCTCGCAGCTAAAATTCAATGCACACCTGGTTTCAGGAATTCTACCTAAAGTTCTTCTGTTTTGTCTGTTTTTAAGGCTACCTATAACTAAAAAAAATCTCCAAACTAAAGCTCTCACACAGGAAGAGGTAAAGTCTATCCATTCAGCAATGTACCTTTCTTGCATTGGCCTGAAAATCAGGGGGGAAAACCCTCTGTGCTGTAGAATTGCTGAGTTTGTTGTGCATAATTTTACCCAAGCCATTTCCACCATCCCCACTCTGAAACTGCCCCTTCTGGAGATCAGGCAGCAAATAAACTTTAGTTTCATTTCACCACTCACCTTCAAAAAAAAAACATGTGGTGGGATGTGAGTTGGTATCTTGGCATATCTGAAGAAATGTCGTGACCGGTTTGACTTCTTACATCAATTCTGAACTGCAGCTCACCAGGAATTAGGATCTGACTTACAAGCATATTTTCTACAGATTAGCAAAGTTGCATGAAAAATCAAGAGGCATGAAAATGCAGATGCAGTGTGAGTTTAGATTTGAGTAATATTTGTTGAAGAGTTCACACCTTTCAGAAATTTTACATCATCCAACTCCAGCAGTTCCTAAAATAACATAAACACATATATATAAAAATACAAATATATATATAAAAATGACACATGTAAGAAAATAGGTCTTTTCCACCCTAAATAACTCTATGATTCTATGACAAACATATATAAAATATATATTACCTATATAAATTTATCTTTTTTGCTTGCTAATTAGACTTTATCAGCCACACTTCACTCTCTTTAATATACTTAACAAAATAGTGGCATTTGTTTTCTGGAGCTCTTTATAGAGATGTAGGTCTAATCTATGCTAAAGTAACACCAAAGTGCAGACCATCTCAGCATGCTTATAGTTCCCAACTGGAGTCTGATGGAAAAGTGATTGCAATAAAGTTCATCCTGTCTCAATAACTGGTGGAGAGGTGGCAATTACCACAACATAAAATAGTGTCATGGTGGTATTTGTCAGAATATCAGTACAGTTCTTACTGGAAATTAGAGGCCATAAAGGAAAAAATTAATGAGGTTAAAAGATTTCGCTTATAAGAAGGATTTTTTTTTAAATGAGCATTCTGTGTTTAGTGAAGGTAATACTCAACATCACAACTCAATCCAAAATAGCTGTTCAGACTATGAACTGCATTTGCCCAGCAATGAGAATTACTTACCTCTCAGGATTAACCTACATTTTGCACTAAGACTCATCAGTTTAAGAAACAGATTGTACCACTATGCAGAAAATCTGACATAAGAACAGCAAGACAATTGAACTGCCGTAGATTTTACTTTAGCTTGTGATTTTAAATGTATATTTAAGATCTCTCTTTAATTTCTGCTATGCTTGGCTGACAAATCATCCACAGGACAGTTGTTGCTGGAAACCATGGAATGCTCATCACAAGAGCAAAGACAGAGTTTTGTGGGACTGAATAGTAAAAAAAATTCTCCATACTCTTGAAGTCACTCATATTTCTCATTAAATCATATAGTATAATAGAATGTGTTAGCACATCTATGCAAGGAGTGCTATTTAATTTGATATTAAGGATTTGTCTTTAGCTACAGGTTCTGGAGCCTGCCCTAATAAAAAATTCCAGTGTACCACATTATAACCTCATCCCTGAGTTCTCTGTTCAGTTGTCAGCACATTTGAAATTATGAAAATGTAACATAGGGCCCGTTTTAGAGCAACAATAAGAAATACCAGGAGCAGGAGATACGAACATCAGGGTAGGAACCCTTTTTCATCATCCTGATTTGAATAACAAGAGCTCCCATTCCACAGAGGTCTTCATGACACAGCATGGGGACATTTGAAGGTGTAGAGTAATGAACAGCATGTCTCATGGAATTGCATCATCCAGCACCTTACAGCTCAGTGCCTTTGTGCTAATTGACTTCATCTATTTGTGGTAATGGCTTTCATGTGCAGCAATTGATGTCCAAGAAAGTTTAGCAGCAGTCATTACAATCAGTGGACTTGAGAGTGTTTATTACTGGCTTGATACTCTGACACATCACCAGCACCTTTGTGCCAGGCTGCCAAAGGCAGTGAAACTTTAATCAGGCCCCTGTATAAAGTTGTTTGATTTTCAAAGAACTTAAAGCTCCTCCAAACTTTTGAAAACCAGGCTTTGGGGTTTTGTTCACACAAAACATCATAAAACTGTTTGGTCACTTATTAAGATAAAGCACATCAAAATGTATGACACAATTCCATTCTTCTCTCATCCTCGCCACTTTTGTAAGTAAAAGCCACACTTAGGCAGCATTTCATGTAAAGGCAGCATTTCACTTGCTAAAGATACAACATTAAAACAAATGGGGATGTTAGCACTGGGTGAGGAAAAGTCATACTTGAATAGTCATTAACACTTCAAAATTAAAGTGAAAAATTGCCTCCTGATCATGAATTTGTTACTTTCACAAAAAAAAAAAAAAAGATACATCTAGGGCCAATGTATTCCTCTCCTGGTGAGCTTCTATCACTGCATTGTGCCACAGTAGTACTGATCTGACAATTCAAAATTTGTCAGGCTTCCACTAACTTCACTCACAAAAGCAGTAAAAAGTCTCCATCATTATTAGCAGCAAGTTTTTACTTTTCTCCACCACTTCTGTCTGAATTCTTTCAGGGGAAATAAAAGTTTACCTGCAAGACTTCAATGGGTCTCAATGAGAAGAATCTTATTTCAGATACAGAGTCACAAACAGGTCCCCATAGTTCTCATGTTTCTTTTGTCTCTTGCAATAGGAAAATCTATCTCACTGGTACTGAACACTTGAAAACCAGAGCACCGAAGTCGCCCCATGTCTGGGGATGTCTAGAGTCCTTTACCCTGACAATAATGAGATTAAGAGTGTGTTCAGATAGTTGCTAAGACATTGTACACCAGAGAGCTGGTTGGTCTGGGCAGAGACAGAACTATGTCAAAATCCTAAGGATATGTTGGAAGCAGAGCCAGAAAGAGGAGCCACTAACAGGCAGATCCTCCTTCATTCCAAAAGAACTCTAAGTTTACAGAAAACATTTATAGGCCAGTCAAGATGAGCAATGCAAGATTATTAGCACAGTCAAAGCATGAAAGAAAATTGTTCAGGAGCTTCCCAGACAGCTCTAAATGAGGGTGTTTTTTTCCTTTCTAGTGCTATTCATTAAGAAGCACACAGAATACTGAGGTTGTAGGCTTCAAAAATAGCTAGGAGATATTTTAGGAATTAGTGTTTCTAACTGTGCATCTTTAGTCCTGCTTATGCTTACCTAAACACAACACCACTTCATTTAACCAGGCACCAAAGGAATTGTTATCCTAGGCTGAAAAATGTCTTCACACTGTTCAAAAGACATAATGTAAGTTCCTATGAAATTTGCAGTGATTTCCAAATATGATGAGAAATGTGTTGGCAAACATGTTCAGGAGATCATGGATTTCTGACTTGGTAGGAAGAATTGTTCCCAAAGCAAGTACACTGAATAAATATTTTCATAATAAACATTTTAATCTGGATGGAGAAGATCATCATCCAGGTGTTCCCTCACTGTACATGTGGGTTTTGCTTAAGCATAGGCATATTTTCATATTGTGCTGAAAATAAAGATCAAGGTAAATTGAAAATATTCAAAAGACAGGAGGCAGAAGAAGGAGTCAGTGGTAACACAGGCATTGAGTGTCTCATTTGTCTTTGGTGCAACAAGACTTCCAATTGATTAACAAAAAAGAAAATCCAGCAACAAATCCACAACAAAAACTCCTCCCCCCTCAAAAAAAAAAAAAAAAAAAAAAAAAAAAAAGAAACCAAAACCTTCGAAACAAACAAAAAACCCCACCAAAAAAATCCCCACTAAACTTATTCATTATCACACTTTGGCATACCTCTAGATGACAGGAACTGGAAAGCTAAACTATTTTGATACTCTTGTTTATCTGGGAAAGAATACAAAGGATGATATTTCATACCCAGCTATTTTAGGTTGAATATATATCTCAACCCCAGTTAGTCCACTACACATTTAAAAATAAATGCATACAGAACAGTCCCTCAAATTATCAAAATGGAAAAATCTAGACATAGTATTACAGAAGACAATTCCTTGCAAAACATTTTAAAGTCAAGTTAAATTCCTAGTCAGAAAAAGTAATCCAGATTTTATAAATTTACTTTTATTTTTGTAATGAAGTCTCTGGTGATGAACTTCCCACTTAATAACTTACTTGATGATTAAAGTTAAGTGAATATCACCAGAAATTTTTGTCTTCTCACCTTAAAGAAAGTAATTACAAATAAGTATTTATTTAGGCAACCTAAAACACACCAAAGCTCACAACACCTGATTACAGCTATTATGCTGTAATATATAATACATGTATATAAACTGAAATTTTTGGAAGAGACAGAAGGTAGAAAATCAGCAAGAAATACACAAATCTCCACTTTTCAGAAATCTACTGGGAGTAAATTATCTCAAAACTAATTTCACCATAAATTGGCTCTTAGACAAACTGAAGCCTCTTCAAGTTACACTTGATCTCTTTTCCAGAGGCTCCAACAGTAAGGCCGTGGAGCTCCTCTCTGAACACTCCAACAGCCTGTGTGCTTGTTTTACTAAACTATGGAGTCACATTAAGATATAGTAAATGTTCTATTTCCCCAACATTTATTATGGTGGTGTTTTTTTCCAAAATAATTATACCATAGAGTTGATTGTGTCTCAAGTGATGAACAAACATCTTCTAGGAGCACAGACATGGAAGAATCCAGACTTCAGTGATGGAGTTACTGCAGCTCAGAAGTCACCTCATGCCCAGAGCTTCCCTGGCAGCTCCAGAGCTGCAACAAACCATGAAAGAAGACTCTCAAACACTGCGTTTGACATCCACAACCATCGTTGTACCACCTTTAATAAGAGTATTTATCTGGACTGAAGAGGGAGATATAATCCAGTTCCATGTATCTCCCAGACTGTGAATGCTGCCCACCTGCCCGTTAAATATCTTAGTACTGACCACAGAAGTGAGTCCAGAGGAGGCACCAGGATGGCCAGAGAATGGAGCAGCTCTGCTGGGAGGAAAGGCTGGAGAGCTGGGAATGTGCCAGGAGAGGAGAAGCTTTGGGGTGACCCCGTTGTGGCCTTCCAGGACCTGAAGGGGCTACATGAAAGATGGAGAGAGACCATTTACAAGGGTTGAAGGGACAGGACAAGGGGGAATGGCTTCAACTGACAGAGAGTGGGATTAGATTGGATATTAGGAAGAAATCCATCTCTGTGAGTGTGGAGAGGCCCTGGCACAGGTTGCCCAGAGCAGCTGTGGCTGCCCCATCCCTGGAAGAGTCCAAGGCCAGGTTGGACAGGGCTTGGAGCAACCTGGGATAGTGGAATGTGTCCCTGCTCATGGCAGGGCTGTGACTGGGTGATCCTTAAGGTCCCTTCCAACCCAAACTATTCTGTGATTCTACACTAGAAAAAATGGTGTTAAGAGGTTTATGCTTTGCATTTACTGCATATCATGATTTGAACCCTTAACAAGGATCATTGCTGTGAACAATTTAAATTTCTTCATATGATGCCAGTAAGGTCCATGAAGTCAGCCCAGTATGCATTACAGTCCACAGAAGAGCTTTCATTAGCAGCAATGAGCTTTGAATTAATCCTTGTGATAACTCATCAGACAAAGGCTGGGAGAGTTCTTTGAACCTTTAGGCACCTCTATGAAAGCAGGTTTTCAAATTGCTGCGAATTTCTTCCAAAGAAGAAATGCCTTTAAACTCATTGTGAGCTATGCAGACTAACTTCTCACTCCTCTGGCCTCATCAGAGAGATGTAACACTTTCTGGAGAAGAACAAAGGAAAATGTACACCTGGATTAGAAATTTTCCCCTTATTTATGTGAGGTGGTGCTCTTGCAACTGGTGTCATATTATTTCAGTAAAATATTTAGAGACAGAGACTCCATGACACCTGAGACACTTTTCTTGAGTTTTCACATGAATGTCACCTTCTGAATTCATCTCAGGAAGTCATCTGAAATATTAAGGCAGGAGAGAGATAACACAGCAAACACAAAACCTGCACAGTCAAAGGGCAGCTGGCCATCCCCAAACCTCTCTGCCTTACCACAAAGGGCACCTTTATAGGATGTATATCTACATCACACTAGTGATGAACATAACCCATCACCACTGGATCATTAGCTTCCTTACTTTTGGTGCATAGCTGGATGTGGGGGGAAATGTTACACTGTGAGAAAGGAAAAATAGGTAATTTCTGTACAGTAGATTGTGAGAAAGTCAGGAAAATTCTGGCAAAGACACAAGAGATACCACACTATATAGATCTAACACTACGTGTCTTTATTGGGGTCTTTCACATAAGGATTTAATCAGTTTTTATTTAACACCTGGGCTGAATCTGGTGAAATACAAGGTCTACAGAGACTCTTAAATCTCTACTTTTTCAACTCTCATGAAAAGATATAAAATCCATGGGTATTTTTCCCATGTGCATTAAAAAGCCTGAACTGTTCAGCCCTAAAAACCTGAAATATATTTTAAGATAGGAATTATGGAGAGGACTGATACCTGTTTTTGAACCTCTGTATCTTCAAATGACTTCCCAAATAATTATCTTACCAGCCTTTTAACTCAGCAAGCAACAATTTAATTAAGTTACTTGGAAAAAGAAATAATCCTGACAATCACACATATACCTCACAGGATTGCACTCTTCTCTATAGTCTGCAAATATGTCCAGTTATTTCACTTAATTAACTGATATAGAATAACAACTTCAATTCTTATCAGTTGTGTGTTCTCTCCTCTTCCAAAGGTCAAGACTGAGAATGATGTTAGCGAAAATGCTCCTCTGCAACCATTTTTAGCCCATCTGGCTGATGTTTTCCAGAAACATTTTAAATGTCTTAATTATTCCTTTCTTAATTATAAAAGCTAAAATTATTTGGTAACTAAAGGTTATATTTGAACAAAAAATAAAAAAAAACAAAAACAAAAACAAAACCCCAAAAAAACTGTGTAAGTAAGTAAAAACTAACCTTCAAGGACTTCCTTTTACAGAAGAAATTAGAGTTTACTGGAATAACCACACTGCAAAATAATTATAATTGCTTAGTTTTCACACTCAGATTTCACAGGATATGCCAGAGATGGTGATCTGTCCATGAAGACTTAACATGCACAATAGTAGTCATGGAGTACTACATGTAAGGATCAAATCCCAAAATGATAAGGCACTGATCTGAGTGGTAAATGAGAAAAGCAAGAACTGGGTCTTTCAGAGCAGTTTCCCCCTTGGGATGCACAAAGAATTCTTCTAAACAAAAATGTAGATAAAAAGCTCTGACTATGCTCTCAGGAGCATTTTTAATCTCTGTTGTGGTTTAATGTGCTGGTTTTGGTGCAGTGAGAATGTAGAAAAGTGATTTTCCTGTGCCTGGACCTGTCTGCCAAAACAACAGCCTGGAGAGGAGCAGAGCCCTGGGAACATGGACAGTACAGCTCTTATCCCATCAGGACAAGAGTTTACAAAGTCTGGGTGTGAAGTGTGGTTGTCTTTCCATGGGTTTTTGCTTAATGTGCAACTTTCTCCTGTCCTGGTTTAAAAAGCTCCTCATGTTCTAACACATCCACAGCAGAATTCAAAAGCTTCTTCTGGTGTAATCCGTTGCATTTCCTGTTGCCCTTGTGGAAGTCAAACAGCTTAATTTGACTACAGAGGCACATTAATGTCATTATTATTAATTAAATATTATTAATCTTTATATCTCGCTCTCTCTAGAAGGAAATGTAAAGAGACTGAGGCAGTTTCCTTTCAAGTTCGTAAATTAATATGAAGCTACAGTGCTTTCCACAAGTTCTCCTTTTAATATCCACAAAAATATCTTGGAATAATCTAACTTCCATGGCAGTTGTTATTTGTCTTTGTTAGAGGCTCCCAGCTAGTGATGTTCTCTCATTCTAGAGAAATCATGAGAAAAGGGGACCTGGTAATACCACAGTTTCAGGGCTGGATTTTCTGAGTGCAGTCTGTGCACTGCTTTGAACTCTGCATTCACAGCCAAAATTCAGTGAAGCTGTAAAGGTAGAACTTGTATTTGGAGACAACGAGAGACTGACCTCAGTGAAGAGCACAAAGACCATGCAGCTGACTCGGGGATATCTGGCTTTGCAAAGTTCCTTTGCTCACCATATTTGTTTAAAAGACCACTGTGTTTTCTTGCAAAGAGGCCATTTTATCACAGGGGTGATGCCTTGGATTGCGTATCCCTGTGAAAAGAGACACACTGAAGACAAGTTAATGGAGAAAGATATAGGGTTTTATTAGAAGACACTTCCACGTTCAAATCCAGGGGGTTTGACCCCAGGTCTGACCCTATGGTCAGGAAGTCACAGGGTTTTATACCCCTCACAGACATCCAGTTAGAAGTTCCCATTTCTCTCTAATGCCCACCCAAAAGTCCTGCCAATCTGCCCCCTTCGTCATGGGGGGGGCAATTGGGCCTTCTTCTGTTGTTTATCTTCTGTTATCTTGCAGGTGTCTTGTTCAAAACACCTCAGCCTTGACAAGGCCTGCCAGCTTGTGAGAAAGGCACTTTAATATTCAGACTTAAGATCAGGGCAACTTAGCACAGACTAGATGATTCTAAAACCTTCTAAAATTACATTGAATTCTTAGGTATCAGGGGAAAAGGACACATTGAGCAATTTCTAGTCTTAGATATAATCAAAACAAAGAATAAAATACACTCCTTCAGAGGAAAGAAACACCTGGTGGTATTTGGCTGCCATCACGTAAGAATCCTTAGCCTGGGCTCTTGAATTTCAGGAATTTGAAGCAGATCTGTTGCTACAATTATGACTGTCCTCCTTTGAATAGCTTATACTGAACTCTCTCAATTTGCCCTGAAAAGAAAGAAGGTGTTTTATAATGCTTTGTTTGGTGCTAAGGAGGCTCCAGAGACAGGAATAATATGTAATGCAAACACTTGAAAAATCAGAGCAGTTTGTTTTGCTGTTCTGGTGTTGGACCCAGACCAATTTCCAGCCCACCTTCAGCAGGACCAGAAATCTGCACCACTTCCTGGTCATCCTGGAATTCTTCCCACCCTAGGCCATGCCACTGAAAATATATGTGCATATATAAAGGGGAATATAATTTGCTTTAAAAGAGCTTCATACATTGTCCTAGTTCAGCAGGTAGGACCAGTTTATCACTCTGTGGGTATGACCAAAGTTGTATATCCTACACCCTCAATTAATTGCCCAGGAACTGTTACCAATGGCCCATTGGCAGCAGCTGCCCAGGGCACAGCTGAGCCCTCAGGCTGGGAGCTGGCTGGGAAAGAAGCCTGGCAGAGGAGCCGGGAGAACTCCCCTCCAGGGAGTCCTTGACACCTCCACACACACCTGAGGGCTCAGCTCTGCTCATGGGCCAGCAACCATTCCAAAATCCCCCCTGACTCCCAGAGTAAGATCCCCCAGTGTGGAACTTCCCTGCCCTGGGGGAGGGACTGGGGGCTCCCATGTACACCTGAGGGGACAAAATCTGGGGGTTTGAAGACTTCAAGAAACCACTCGTCAGATCCAGAGGAGGAGCAGAACCTGGACAGGAGGAGCGCACCACTCTCCACCAGACTGTGCCATCATCTGCACCAACAGGTTTCTCTCTTCCTTTTACTTTGGACTTGAGGGAACCACATGGGGCTCAGCACAGGGGCCAACAAACCCCACTGTGTTTGTGCCCCAGGGGGCTGGGTTATACTGCTGGGGTTTGGGGGTTAGAACAAATTTCTCTTTGTACCATTGTGTTTATTGTAATATTGTTATTAAATTGCAACTCTGACTTACAATCTC
The DNA here is from genome assembly GCF_047495875.1 of Pithys albifrons albifrons. Lineage (NCBI taxonomy): Eukaryota > Metazoa > Chordata > Aves > Passeriformes > Thamnophilidae > Pithys > Pithys albifrons. The sequence goes on from NC_092497.1 coordinate 53,767,852, forward strand.
TTTTGTGTTGGGTTCATTTCTCCTGCTGGTTTACCTTTAAACCTGTACATACATTGCCTGTGCTTCTTGATTTAAAGAACATAGTAGGGGGAAAAAACCAAACCAGCTATCCAGGAATATTTTTTTTTTCAAATTTGGCACTCAACTGTAAGACTGAATTAGCACAACTACCACAGATTAAACTCCAATGGGAGTGGAGTAGGCAGAGGAATTTAAGAAGTCATGCTTTCAGAAAAGCCAATATTTGCAGTGTAAGAAGCAGAAGTGATCTAATATAATACAAGAATGTAATTAAAATATTAGTAATATTCAGGCTCTTAATTCTTTAGGTATAGTTTTGGGCATTTTTTACACAGTTTGGCAGTACATTGTTTGGATACAGATGACATGAGGCCATGAGTTATTATCAATAATGAAATTTATTTCCTAACTAACAGAAATATTGCAGTCTGTACCTCTTGACCTCATTCTCAGCTCACTGCATCCATTTCTCTTCTTGTCTCAAAAAAGCTAAACATGGAACAAAATATTGTGTACTGATTTTTTTCACCAGTGCACATCAATTTGTTACAAAAGGACACAATGAAGAATTTGGAGAAAGTAGAACATGACAGTGTGACTGACTCGGTTGATGTGGGAAATTTATGACCCAAGAGATGGAGGCAGCAGAATGTCATCAAAATTATTTAAACCACAGCAATAAATTTGTTGAATTCGGAGCAAGCTTAGTGAGTTTAAAAGAAATTTCAGTATAAGAAATCAATTCAGTTCACAGTTGGATTCTCAAGCTCACAAGAGTTCACTGTGGCATGAACTGCAGTGAAATTCAACTTGAGGTGTCAGGGTACTCAGTTGTTGGAGATATTGATGTCCAGTGAATGACTGAAGACCATTAACTCAGTTTTTTGCCTCATTACTCACTATGTCTCGTAATAGAGACATAGATATACTACTTTCTTCTCTCATGTCAACACCTGTGAAAGGGAAGGCAATAAAAACCTTAGCATATTTAACATATTAGTATATCTAATATGAATATTTCATAGGAAAAATAGAAATAAAAGAACCCACTGTGTTAATCTGGTCCTTTCCATATCTCATAACAGTTTACAAAGGGATACACTGTGTGCTGTGTGTTCACAGAGTATCTCCAGTGAATGAAAACCAGCACCCCTCATCCCACCAAACACATGCAAATAAGCCCAGGAAAACAAAGGAGGCTCTCAGGGTCCTGAATGATAACTTTGATGTGTTTTGGATTTTTGAAAGGGGTGTTTGTCCAGGGCAGGATGAAGGCTGGACAGACGTAGTGCAGCTGTGAATTTCCAGGGAGGTTTGTTGCATTGCAGTTTAGGCTGGAGAGGAGAACAAGGTGGTGCCACAGAGATCAAGATGAAAGAGTCAGGAGCTGTTTAGCTTGGCTGAGATTCACTGCCAACATGAATGAATACTGCTGTTTATTCTAATAGTTCTAGCTATGCTGTGTTTATGGCTCTAACATTTCACTAGCATTATTCCCTCCCTTCCCTTCAACGCTCCTTCCCATCCCCTTTTCTGGACCTACTTCATCTCTTTAACAGCTCACAGGACATCTTTTCCATTTATTCTCATTTCCCGAGTGCTGCCTTTGCCACTTTTTGTCACAGCAGAATCTCTAAGTCAATAAAGTTATCTCGCATATGAGGTCAAATTATAGCAGCCAGTGTAAAAATTGTTCAAGTCAGAGTTAGTGAATGAAAACCTTTCTCAGCTCATAAATAAAATATTATGATGGGGGCTTATTGTTATTGGTTTTGTTTATTTGTTTGTTTGTTTTTCACAGTTTAGTGTCATGTACTTTAAATGTCACTTGGGGAAGAAATTCAGTACAAGTAGCAACACCCACTGGTGTTTCCTCACTCTGGGATAGAAAGTTCAGCACTGGAGTCAATTTCCACATTATTATATGTTGGCAACGTCATCAAAATCAGTGAAATTCCATCCATAATTGTAAAAAGTGAATTGAATCACCAAAAGTCAGCTTCTCCTAAAGCATGGATTAATGCTCACATCTTCAAATTTTAGACCTGAAACATGAATAGTTAAAGACCAAGTTTCTATGACAACAGCTAATTTTGGTGACTAATCACACAAACTAAAAAACTGAACATAAAACAATCAAAGATGCAGTGAAAGTCAATAATTAACCAGACTTACAAATAGAGATACATTCACACAAACTTTACCTTGCATATCTGAGCACAAAATTATTTTAAAGATATTTTAGCCATGGAAATTTCATTAAGAAAAGAATAGTAGCATATTTTCATATCCAATATTACTTTTGTCTGTTCAAGTGAACTTTGGAAAACAATTGTCTTTTTGTTCTCAAATGTCAAACACCAAAACCTACTTTATCTAAGTTTAAATAATGTCTTGCACATAAGTGATATATTTAGGAACAATATATAATAGATTTGTTATGTTTAAAGGGAAGAAAGAAAACAAATTATAGTTCGCTCAATTTTTGTAGTTTTCTATGGGTGTAGGAAGATTTTAAAAGACTTGAAAAGAAAGAAAATTATTTCATTTTTAATAAAGTGTTAGTTTTGGGTTTTCCCGGTCTGTAATAACATAATTCCCTTCACAAATTACTGGATTTGTGTGCTATTGGTAAATTAATCTTAATTCTCATGATGGTACAACGATAGTGGTGCTAACAACAAAGTAATTGCTGGCATTGATTTTATGCACATATTACTAACAATATAATGAAGAGATATATATCCGAATATATATAACTGACAGGCACATGACTTAGGCCCTTTTATAACCATAGTCATTAAATGGCGGCAATAACAGACAAGACCTGTGTCATTTCTTGCTGGAAATATGCACATGGCACAGCTCTTTACCATTTCAGCCTTCATGCTCTTATCCCAGAATTTTTCAGAGCTGGTGCATATAAAGTAATAAAGTTCATGTGTCCTACAATAGATGTATTGCAAGGGGGAATTATTACTAATATTAACTAAATTCACTTGCAAATAAGCTGGTAGCACTATGTAGGACTATTACATAGGATACAGCTCTACATGGTGTGTTTTATCACAGCTTTGATCACAATTCTCCTCTGTTGATGCTTTCCAAACACCAGGGATTTATCAGTATGGATATGGAATTTCAAGTAGCAGGTTTGTATTTCAGTAATATCAAATTACTTTTGATAATTATGCTTGTTTGTTTTCTTGAGTGGTTTTTTTTCCCAGAATTCATCAGTGTGTGGTTCCTTGTCCTACTTGTCTGAGAAGTCTGAGTTCTCTAGCGATTTGTTTGAGTGGAATGGAGGAATCCGACTCCCGATTCCCATCTGAATCTTACCAGGTTTGTGCCTCTCCCTTAGGACAAAACTCAGATCAGAAAAGGGACAGAGTTTGTTGATACTTTATCCACCTTCCCTCACCCCTTCAGAAATGTGAAATTAAAAAGGTTTACCTGTAACACTTGTCAGAACCAAGATTTCAAGTACAGCAGGTCACACCTCAGAGCTCTGTTCTTAGTGCTTTATTAACCCAGTTTCTACAGATCTGTGTCTGACACAGAAACTTCAGAGAGCTTCCCCTAATCCTGCTGTGCAGCTCTGGCATGGAACCAAATTTCTCTAAACTGCTTCTGAATTATTATTATTATGAACTTTTGCATTTAGTGAATACAATCATTGTAATACAGAGCCATCATCTGCTGCAGTTAATTATCCAGGCTGAATTGGCACATCTGCACTGGGTTATATAGCTTGGCTTCAGGCAGGTTGGTGGAGAACTGCTGTAGATGGAAAATAGATTTGCTCTAAAGAGGTTGCTTTATATTGGAATTGAAGAGTCCCTTGGTCTGTTGTTTTTTTCTCCATGTATAATGTATGACCTGTCAGCACATGCTGCATGGTTTTACTGCAGTTTTATTCTGCAGGATGCCATTCACAGCACTCACAATGCACCCTAGCAGAGACAAGGGTAAGGTTTTTTAGTTAAAGGGTCTGCCTAGAAAACTAATTTCCCAAAGATGATTATTAAATTAACTCAGCCTGGGTGACCTTTAGATAATGGTGGAAAACTTCTCTTTTCTTAATAAACCCATGCACCAGAAACAGAAGATTTTTCATAATATGAAGTATTCCTACTGGTGCAACGTTTTTTTAACTTGAGAAAAAGATAAGCTAATATTTTCCATCAGGTCCTCTAAGGACTCCACCACCATTAACCTGCTTTAAATAGGTGTCACTTGGGTTTGCTGGTGAAAAATCTTTCCTAAACAGATGGAAGAGATAGAAAGAGGGAGAAGGACGAAACACAAGATATTGCCAATTGGACCAGAGCACAAAATAACTCAAGAAAAAGAAGATGAGAACACCCATGTTGTACTGATTTGAGTTAAATCTGATGCCTCCATGAAGCCAAAAGCTCTCAGTTTACAAATAGTTGCAGGAATCACCTTTAAAACAAAATCCTGAGACCAACTCTATTTTCAGCAGCAAAAATATAATTTAGTGAGTTTCTGAAGGGCCCAATACGTGTTTGTAGTTCACCTGGATCAAAGGATAAGACATAGTTTATATAGATTATTTTGCCAGAGACCTGAATGTAAGCAGATTTTAAATATTTTATTCTATTTGATTTTATTTGTTATTACTTTTTTATTATAGGGGAAACTTTTTTCCCATTTTACAAATTTTAAACAGGTTACATCCTGCTGACTGAGTGGTCTTTAAATCACTAACTGTTCTCTCTAAATAAAGAAGATTAATTTTAAAGGCATATTTTCATTTCACTGGTCAACACTGGCCTGGAATTTCATGACTGGCTGTGGTAACATGTTTTTGGTGGCCTTTACCTCTGAGCAACTGAATTTTGGGCACATTATATTCTTGCAAACAGTTTTCAACTGCCTGTCACCTAAAACAACTCCTTTACCAGCTGGCTAATGGAGCCATCACTGCTTCAAAGTGCCACTGCAGCTTGATAAGTTCTGAATTTCTGTTCTCATTTTTGAAGTGGTTTTGCTTGTGTGCTGAATTTTTGAGGAGGGTTTGATCTGTGATTTGGCATACTTGACTTTTCCCAAGTAAGTGGGTGATTTTTGAGGCTTGAGCTGTTCAGAGCTTACAGTTTTCATAAAATCTGATGTTTTCCAACCATTACACTGCAGCTTAAAGTGTTGACATGTTTCCAGGAGCAAGAGAAGCAAGTGAAGTTGGTGAGAAAGTATGTTTCTGGGAAAGGGGATAGGCAGGAAGAAAAAGCATTTTAACTGTGCTCCTGTAGTACTGCTCTTAGTTTGTTTGAAGTTTTTGAAGGGTCTAAAGTGAAAACACTTCTTGAAATATGTTAAATATTGATTTTGTCAGAACTTAAAATTTTATAAATTAAAAACTCAAGCACCATGTTCTTCATGTCAATCTTCACTCTGGTTTCACTGCCACAAAACAGGGGCAGGGGAAGCTCTTGTGAGTTTTGTTTTGTTATCTTCCATAAAACTTAATTCTTACTTTACTTCAAACCTCTTAGTGATGTTCAATGCTTTTTGCAGTTGAAAAAGTCAAAAGTAAGTTTCCCTTTCCACTGAGCTGTAGTAATTTCTTCCAGGTCAGAAAAGGTCCTTGAAGAGCTTTTTTCTCTTTGCCAAGGACAACTGGAATCCACACAACCATGTCCTGTGTAATGTCCAGACAGGAACAAACTCAGACTACGCTCACCTGCAAGTTTAAAGGGTAAACAGCAGCAAATGAGCCCAGGATTGTTTGCTGACAGGAGTGGCTGGTGGGGCAGAGACAGTGAATTATCATTCTTTTCAAGCCTTATCTTTCTGCCTACACTCTGTCAAACTTCTGCTGAACTGCACAAAAGTCATGCCCCATGTATTACCCCTTTTAAGTCTGCAAATTCTGATGCCAAGTAGACACTGAGGAGGCTTTGATGTGCACTGTGATGTCTTCCCCCAAACGTGAGCCCAGCATGTAACAATTATTATATTACACTTCCAAGCACTCACAAAAATTTCTGATGTCCCCTTTTTTGTTGCTGCTGTTGTTATTCACCTTCAGAAAAATTAAATGCCAAAATTTTTCTTTGTTTATTTTTGCTACGAGAAAACATACAGGTTTTCCAGGTTTTTTTTCTCTGTTATGCCCTGTGCTTGTCCCAGTGGATATGTTGAGTTTGGGGAAGGATCAGGGTTTGTCATGTAGAAACATTATTGCAATAATCTTCTCATCTATTCAACAATGAATTATCAAACACATCAACATAAATGAAGGAAGAGGGTAATTCAGTGGCACAGATATGTCTCTCCTACTTTTATATCAAGACTTATTGCAATCTTCTCTGAAACTACATGGCCACATCTTCTGCTCAAATCAGTGTCAAAATGTAGTGTCCATATGAATTTTCAACACAGAGAAATCAATTAATGCAAGGTAATCAGATATTAATTCGGCAATCTGACAGAATTACTGCAATTTCTCTGTGTGTTGTCATGGTAAGTGCATAAGATACTCATCCTGAGTAGGCCACCAGATGAGCACTTCATCAGGTAGCAAAGTGACATAACATAAACACAGAAAATTGTCAGGTGGCATCTCAGGGCCCAGTTAATGTGCTGTCATGAGCAGCGCCACAAACAATTTGATCTAAAACTTCAAAGCCTCACTTTAATTCCTTTGATGGTTGGATGGGGTTGTATAATTTTGAATTCGTTCAGGTGCCATTTAGACTGGAGGGGGAAAATAGGCTTTTATAAATACATAGAAATCTATGAACTGACTATACATACAACCCTTTAAGGAAGCATTTATGGAAAACTTCTTCCAATGAAATTTGATCCAAAACAGATCAAAATTGAGAAGCATCTCGCCAGGACCTTGTGGAGGAGACCAATTCTTCACCTATACCTTAAAAAACCCCTCTGAGGCAGAAAGTTCTAGGACAGCCTGAGAGACAAGAGGTTTCAGCTGTGTCTCAGGCACTCCAAAAGCTGGGAGCAGGGAAGTGTTGAGGAAACAGAGCTAACCTTTGGGCATTCTCAGGCAGCTGCCAGCTCGTCACAAACATGGCATGCTCAGGTCCCACCTTGTAAAGCACAGAGTGCAACGAAGACTGGCAGAAAAACACAGTGGAGGTGATGCTGAAACAGAAAAGAACATTATAAGGTAAAAAATAATGGAAATGGACATGAAATTCTGATATATTTAGGTGTCTGCAGGAGGAAAGGAAAGATGTTGTAAGGTCATTATCTAAACACAGGGGCAGTGAAAAGGCTGTTGTCAATTGGTTTGTATAAATGGTTTGCTTCTAGCAAGCAGCTGAATTATAAATATTCCTGAGGTTACAAAGCTGTTTGAAAGAAGCAAAACCAAAATGATGCAGTTATGTGCCCTTCTCAACAAGTACCCAAATTATTCAAAACAAGGAAAAGAAAAATTACACAAACAAATTGTCTGAGCAGAGATTAAGGACTTGAAATTTACTTACTGTAGAAACAGAGCACATCCATGTAAGGTACATGATAACACACTATAAATACTTCCAAGTTATTAGTGAAAAATGGAAATATTCACCACTTGTGTTAACAGACAACCCCTGCAGCTTGCAATGAGATAAAAGCTAATGTCAAAGATTTATTATAAGCCTGAGAGCTGTATTTCTGTCTGAAAACTTAGCCATTACTATTGATAGGTGTCTCCCTTTCTGAAATTACATTTATTTGGAATTATTTATTGGAATTTGGATGCAGCATAGGTTATCAGACCAAATACAAAAGAGCATGGTGCAAAAGCATATTAGAAAACATGCAAGATGAATCAAAATAATCACAAACATCACCACATTGAAACAGTACTACTGTTTTTTGTAACTGAGGTTTTTACTTAATCTGTATTTTATTTGCCTCTATTTTCCTGTTATATTTTAGTTTAGGCTCATCATAACCTTTTAGAATTGCCGTAAAGTCAATGAAGATTATTTTTATTGTTATTATTATTGTTTTTGTTATTATTAATATTCTCTTTATGTCTGTGGTGTGTTCTCTTTTTGCCCAAGACAAGCATTATGAACACAGACAACAGGGTAAAATACACCTTCACTTATTTTAATTCTTTGACTATCAGGACATGCAATAAAACAGTTTTTTAATGAGAAAAGGGAGTTACTAAATTAGTCCCAAGTAGTCACAGGATATTCTGAGTTGGAAAGGATCAGCCAGGATCATCAGAGTTCAGGTCCTGGCCCTGCACAGGAGATCCCCAAGAATCCCAACCTGTGCTCCACTCCAACTGATTGTCAGGGACTAGGGGAAAACAGCAGCAGATGAGCCAAGGAGATATTCAATATCTTACCCATAGAGTCAAAAAATGCACAGGGAGACTCTCAGCTGGGATACATGAGCTGGGATAGATCAGCTTTCCCTGGATCTGTGACGGGATACACCAGCAGGGAGCTTGGTCCAGTAGGATGAACATGAGACCACTACTCCTGAATCCTGTGCCAGATTTCTGAGTCTTGGCATTTCCCAAGAGTTTCAACCTACTTCTATATAAAACCCATGTTTACAATCCCTGCACATCCTAGGAGAGGGCAGGAAGGTTGGGCAGTTAGGCAGTGGGCAGGATGGGTGTAACCACAACTTAGTTGTAGAGCTGCTGATTTGATGAGTTCACTACTTATGCTCTGCTGCCTGCTTCTCTAACTCCACTTCCTCAGCCCTTCTCGTTCCCACTACAGAGAACACATTTGTTTCATCATGATAAAGCAGGCTCTTCTAAATCATGACCGGGTGTTATTGAAGCAGATTCCAGAGTGGTTTTCAGGGAGCAGGTAGCAAAACAATCCAGCACTTCTAACCCCTGATGACAAGGATGCTTTCTGCCTTTTGATCGTCCAAGCACCAGCTCCTGCTCCCTGGATCATCTGCAACTGGGAGAATAGAACTTGACTAGGATTCATACCCTGTCAACAGTGGTTTTAGCAACAGGTTTCCACAGTGTGCCTGTCAACAATGGCTGCTGTATTATTTTGGTGTGGTGCACTGTCCTATTTCAGCAGGTGGGACCAGTTTATCCCTGTGTGGGTGTGACCAAGCTGTGCATTCTAAACCCTCTGGGCCGTGCCCCAGGAACTGTTACCAATGGCCCATTGGCAGCAGCTGCCCAGGGCACAGGTGAGCCCTCAGGCTGGGAGCTGGCTGGGAAAGAAGCCTGGCAGAGGAGCTGGGAGAACTGCCCTGCAGGGAATCCTTGGCACCTCCACACCCACCTTAGGGCTCAGCTCTGCTCATGGGCCAGCAACCATTCTAAAATCCCCCCTGACTCCCAGAGTAAGATCCCCCAGTGTGGAACTTCCCTGCCCTGGGGGAGGGACTGGGGGCTCCCATGTACACCTGAGGGGACAAAATCTGGGGGTTTGAAGACTTCAAGAAACCACTCGTCAGATCCAGAGGAGGAGCAGAACCTGGACAGGAGGAGCCCACCACTCTCCACCAGACTGTGCCATCATCTGCACCAACAGGTTTCTCTCTTCCTTTTACTTTGGACTTGAGGGAACCACGTGGGGCTCAGCACAGGGGCCAACAAACCCCACTGTGTTTGTGCCCCAGGGGGCTGGGTTATACTGCTGGGGTTTGGGGGTTAGAACAAATTTCTCTTTGTACCATTGTGTTTATTGTAATATTGTTATTAAATTGCAACTCTGACTTACAATCTCTTTTGTGTTGGGTTCATTTCTCCTGCTGGTTTACCTTTAAACCAGCACATGCATTTGTCTGGGATGTCTGGTGTCCAAAAGCCCTGTCAGATGAAATGCACTTGAGCATCTTCCATCTGCCTCACAGGGAGAAAACTTTCAGTATGCTCAGGATGGGTTGGACTTGCTGAGCAATTGATCTGAGGTGAAGTGGCCAGTTTTTTTCATGATGAGTAAAAGCTGTCAGGATTTGTGCAGATTCCATCCTCAGCCCTACAAACCACCTTCCACATCCAGTACATTGGGTGAAGCAATGCCTAATGTGTTGATCCTGGAGGCATTTGGAACGAGAACTGCTCAGTGCTGTCATGAGAGAAATTCACCTAACCATGTCTAGAAACAGAGCATTTTATGTTTAAAGGTCTGTCAGAACCAGGCAGACAGAGGTCTTTGTTGGGTTTAGGTCTATTAATAAAATAAGAGAAAGTTCTGAGGGTCTCAATTTTAGACTTACACCTCAGATTAAATGTTCATAATGCTGTGGATGGTGTCAGACACTGTTTTGGTGATTTGATCTAACCAGTCTGACTGGGCTGCAAAAGCCCTTAGTGAAATGGTCAGTCCTGGTGACTGGGTGTGCACCCCCTGTTTTCCCTAATGAGGTTAGAGATGTGTTTTGTTGTAGTTGACAACATCCATTTCTGTATTAGCACTAAATTTATTACTCACAGCAAAGCGCCCTGGCTGTGCTGCCCATGACAGGACCATTCACACCAGTTTTATTTCATTATCACAGGCTTGTTTTATCTGAAAACCAGTAAGATACAATGTCAAACAAAATAGTTTATCTGCTCACATCCTCCTGTTTATGGGTTCTTTGGACCAAAACCAGTTGTCTTTTGGGGCTGTATTGGTCTCACAGAGCCTGATGCCCAGGACCCTCTCGCATGATGCTCACTGTCACACACAGCCAGCTCCATATTTGCCTGTCTGAATTCCTTCTGATCCCTCTGCTTTCCCTCAGCTCCTTCTGATAAGCAGTTCACACAGTGGGAAATGAGTGGGTAGAAAAAAGCACTCAAATGAAAGTTAGACCTGAGTGAGGATCTCTGGTGGATTGGGAAGGACTCCTCACACAGCACTGCTTGAGTTTCTCTCCTGTGGAGAAAAGTGTTTAATCTTTAGCAGATGATGGCAACATTCCTATTAGATTTGACAACCAAGGGAGAAACCAGATGCTGATTTTTCAGATACTTTTATCTACATGTGAGGTTAATTTTCCTATCCCAATGAAAAGCTGAAGTTGCCAGAGGAAAGAAAATGAGTGCTGGGTCACAGCACCAGGAATATAACAGCTTCAGAATCCAGGTTTTGATTTCTGATGGGAATAGGAAGAATTTAGGATGAGTTAAAAGGTATTGAAATCAGAAATTAAGTGAACTCAGAAAACACATATTGAATAAGAGCTAGAGCTGAAAGGAGACCTTACAGCAGTTGTTGGCATCCAAGTTCAAATGCAATTCAGAGGTTCTTTTTGTCAATAACTACCAAACCTGATGGCTGCCTGCAAGAACACAGTGCTTTCATTTTGAGTAGCAGTATTTCCCACAGCCAGGGTTAGACTTCCACATGTTCTCTGACACTTTCTCATTTGAGGATCTGAGTCCTATTATCCAAGGTTATTTATATTTTGGGAGGCCACTCAAACCTGGACATGTAGATCCAACCCCCAGCCAGACAGAGATGCCCATGTCATGCCTAACTCATGGTCTCTTGGTTGCTCTCTCTGTTGTGTGAGGGCTCCTGTATTCTGGACTTGGCAGTGGCCAAAATTCATCAGGAAAGCAAGCCATGCACCAGCCTTCTTGGAGCTTGGTGATTAAGGCCATCTCTTGAGAAGGAGGCTTTCACTGCCTCTAGAAAAAAACCCCTAGCCAACATCCTCCAATTCCAAATGTCCTAAACAACAGGAGTTGAGAGCACTCCAGCACCACTACTTCCATGACCTGTATTCTTCAAAGGATAACCCAGTATATTTACACACCTACTGCCCAAAACAGGGCTCTATTCTGTATTCTGGTCAGGGAGTGAAACAGAGGTTTTTAGGTACTAAGATGCATTCCCACACTTGGTACTTTCTGATGGCTGTCCCCAGGCAGTTCCCACCTGAGTACATCAGCATGGACCTACACTCAGTCATTAGCAACATTCACCCTGAATCACCCCTCAAACTGCCTAAGGTTTCTCAGCCAGTTCATCTCTATGCCCAGCTCTTTCATGGACTTGTCTGGTTTGACTTTTTTAGGTACTGCAGAACCTGCATGAAGGTGGTTGGTGTGCCCATTCCACTGAAATGCTTCAGTTCCTCTGCACGTCTGCTCTGAGGACTTTCACTGTTCAGCACAACACAACCAAAAAAGATTAAAATCCCTGTCCACTTGCCCATAGACATTGTCTGCAACTAGAGTGATTTTTTTTTCTATCAGCTCTGTCCTTTATTTTCAGCAAGCTCTTTCTCTCTCTTTAAACCATGTTGCCATTTTGGCCTTATCTTTGGCTAGAGGATAAGAAAATTCTTCTGTCTGATGTTGATCAGCCAGCAGGGAATGCTTACAGCATCAGCTAGAGAGCGTCTACTTTACCTCCCAAGAAAGAAAACAAGAAATTCTCAGACCCAGCTTCCCACAGCCTGCAGGGCCTGGGATTTACAGCCTGTTTGAACTCTCCCAGATGGTAACACACCAGGCTGCTGCAACACCACACTCAGTGGCTTATCCAAAGGCACTTCCTCAGACTGATTTATTTATTCTCTCAACTTCAGCAAGGTTTTCTGTTGTGTCTCTCTCTGCTCTCTGGCACTTTCCAGCCTGTTTCAAAGGCTGGACAATTTATGCCACATGCCATATTCTTGTCCACCTAGCAAAACACATAAAATCTAGGGGTGGGTAGGGGTGTGGAAAATAGGGTCAGATATATTTGGCATCTTGTGTTGATTAGTAATTAATAAATTTTCAACTTTTAGTCAGATCCAGTATATGCAGAAAACTTTCCTGGGGAACACTCTGTGTGCTGGTAGGTCTGTGAATAGTAAATTGACTGTCTGCAGGTAAAGGAATATATGTGTAAACTTGGAAATGTGACTTTGCAGTCCCTGCTTTCATGGGTTTTACTTAATTGTGATGTATGCATCAGTCATAATAGCTTTGGCACAAAATCATTTGTGTCTTAATTAAGTGAAATATGCTGTTCAGAAACAACACAACGATAGAGTTTGGGAAACACTTCAGATACACTTTTAGCTCATGGGCTCACCTGGCACTAAAAACAAAGGAAGCAGTGTGTGTTTGTGTGTGTGTGTGTGTGTGTGTGTGTGTGTGCATTTACATAAAAATAATTCATCATACAACCCTTTCCTGCACAGCTCCTGATAATTCCATCAGGTTTAGTGCATTAGCAGAGAAAATGAGGAAGTGACTATCAAAGGGTGAAAGGATAAATGGCAGTGCTTTCAACTCAGCAAGACATCAGGAAGCCCCATCATCTGCACAGTTTAATTCTGCTTTGACAGTCTGCGGGGAGGCTCTTGAAGACACTGTGAGGTTGATACCAGGCTTATCACAAGGGACCAGGACAATAGTTTGGAAGAACAAAAGCAAAGCCTGAATATACTTATGAAGGAAGAAAATTAACTGAAAGGAAATAAAAAGTTGAAAAGCCTTCAAAGAGGGGTTTTCAACCAAAAAAAAAAAAAAGAAAAAGAAAAAGGAAAAAGAGAGACAGTGCCCCCCTGCATCACCTCATTGTGATACACAATTTGACCCAAAATGCAAGATTCCATGTATTATGTGTCACTGAATTCGAATATATTCTCTTATCTGGTAATGGAATCTTGCATACAATGGCATAAAGGGAGAGAGAAATACAGAGTAGAAATTTTCCAGATGTATCATGCTGGATTTACTGTCTCCACAGATTGTTAGGAATGTTTCTAAAGCCAGTTCACCATTTTTTGTGTCTCTGTTAGAAAATTGGGGTGGTATGTGTGGGCAAAATGAGAGATGGCTAATTTACCCATTTCCTATGCCAGTCTACAGGAGCCCTTTTCCTTTTCTCTCTTTCACTTCTTCTGGTACCATATGACCAATGTAGATGTCTCTGTCTCTGAAAATCCACCTGTAGGTACCAAAAGTCATGAAATTAAAAGACCCTTTCAAATCAAATTGTGACTTCTAAACCCCAAAAATTTTCATCCATCAGAGAATTAAATCTCACTCATTCCTCTGTAAAAAGGATACAATTTTCAAGGCAGGGATTAGGAGAGAGACATAAAGTTGGTTTCTTTCATGAAGTATAAAATTGGACTAGTAAAAAAACTCAAAGCTTGAGTGTCACCATCTGGATCACTCAGCTGCTGAAGAATTCACTGTACCAGAAATCTGTCTCTTGCCCCACAATTCCTACCATTACTTGTGTTTCTGTAATTTTCCGACGGTTTTATCACAATTTCTACGTATTAATTGAAGTGTTGCTTGTCCTCTCTCTCTCAGGTATTTTTAAAGCCATTTTTTTAGCATTGTGACACATTTTATTTGGGGCTTTTTCCCCCCCCTTGCCATATGATCTGCCTAAAGCTATTTCTTCCTTTTAGCTAAAGACAAACTCTGAACAAAAGTTATTTTCTCTGCCAAAACTCTCATTTCCAGTCAATTGCACTTTTGCATGAGAAAAAGCTGTGGGGGATTGTCCCCATGAACTTTGAATGTCTCAAATCTTGACTGAGAACAGTTCATACCACCTATAAATCTGGCTGCTATCCTGTCTGATTAAAAGCTGCACTTCTGAAATTAAATTGCTGTAGCAGGCAGAATGTAGAAGATTTTAGTTGCTATATTTCTGTGTGTAGACTCTACTCTGTAAATCTCACTCCTCTTTTCCCTTCTTCAATAATGTGACAAGGCATTTGTTCAGCATTTAAGCTGCATGTCTGATGGGAAATATTGGGATTTCCCACTTGGACCAAACCCAAGACAATCTAGTTTGGTATTTTGTCTCCAAAAGTGACCTTTTTCCTGCAGATGGGAATAATCTGCAAACCACACCAGAATTCCTCCTGCCCTCTAAGGAACACTGGCTCAATTACTGATAAAATACCGAATAGGGTTTCCAATAAATTCATGTTAAGGGAACAAAAACTTTGGTAAATATTCTGCATTCTATGAAATAACTTTGTGGACCTGTGATGTTTTATCACAGCCTCCTGTGTGAAAAATTGCTCTTAACTTCTTTATTATCACATTAAGTATCCCTCTCATGCTTGTGTTTTAGGACAACAGAAGTTCCTGATCTACCATCTTCAATCCCTGTGTTATTGTCTATATTATTATTATTATTATTATTATTATTATTATTATTATTATTATCATCATCATCATTATTATCATTATTATCATTATTATCATTATCTATTACTTTTTTCTTTTCTATTATTTATATCTATGTCTGCCTC
Organism: Pithys albifrons albifrons; assembly: GCF_047495875.1. Classification (NCBI taxonomy): domain Eukaryota; kingdom Metazoa; phylum Chordata; class Aves; order Passeriformes; family Thamnophilidae; genus Pithys; species Pithys albifrons. The sequence goes on from NC_092497.1 coordinate 53,783,065, forward strand.
TATAACTGTCACCATACACACTTATGCCACATACCCATTTTGGGACATTCTAAGGTAATTACTCCAACTACATTTAGCCAAAGTAAACAAATGCACACCCAAGTCACTAATCAAGCCCCAGAATCTCTCATTACTGTTTTCCGTGGCTGGAATAAAAGCAATAATTAATTGGTCAATATGCTATGATAAATAGCCTACCTGGATCTGCAGAAAAATTTTATCAGCAAATGTGTGAAATACCATTTGACACACACACAAAAATCCCTTGATATATGAAGTCATTTTAAAAGTTCCAAAAATCCTTAAAGATTAATTTAACATATTGGTAAGTTTTGTCTTTTTGGGTTGGGTTTTTCTAACCAGTGTTTAGAATTTAATTACTTCAGTAAAAGTTTCTGTTTCTTTAGTTCACTGCCTTAGTAGGGTGCCTGGGAAATGGTTTTTATAAACACAATCACCCTTTGTGCAGTTTCTTTTCTTAGTATATATAGGGAGGTTGAGACTTTGGGGTGATTTGATTCCACAGTTAAAACTAAGTTAAATTCTAAAATGTTGCAGAGCATCTCTTCTCTGTTCAGTGTGCAGAGGTTCTTTCCAAGGACCACCTAAAATATTCTACAGTATTTCCAGAAACTCAACAGACTTTACAATTGTGTTAGGCATCATGAATAAAAAGAACAATGAAAATAGAACACCGCTCTACGTATCATAAATATTTAGCACTTCATGTGCCTGTAGTGAACTAGAAATACAAAGCTTGGAAAGGTGGGGTTTGGAGGGGTTTCTTTGTCATATTGTGTTGACCATAGGGATGTTATTTGCATCTTTAACTTAATGAAAAGGGGGAAAAATCCTGAAAAAGTATTTTTGGCTTAGGAACAGGATGAGTAGTCTGTGGCTGAATAGCACCAGTGTCATAGGTTGTACTTTCATTGCAATGTCTTGACAGCAGAAGCACTTAACTGCAAATTGATAGAGAAACCAGAAAAGCACAGGAGGAAAGTGTGTGTCAGAGTGTTGAAGCACTTGGGCACAGATTTCATCTTAGTGCAGGATCTTGCCATTTTAATCAGGCTTTTTTTCCTGTGAAATCTCAACACACAGTCTGCTTTTGCTACTTTTAGAGCACTCTTGCTTTAAAATTTTGCTTTTTATTTATGTGTGTGCTCCTAAGGATATCCATGAGGCATCCTCCTCATGACCCCTTGGGAATTTTAGTAAGATAGTCCACCTTCAGCAGAGTAATACATTCATCACAGATTCGTGATAACACTATCATGAAGAATGTTCATTGCTTGGTTTGGGTAAGGATGTATAAATGTGGATATTTATGATACTCCTCCCTCCCTCCCTCCCTCCCTCCCTCCCTCCCTCCCTCCCTCCCTTCCTTCCTTCCTTCCTTCCTTCCTTCCTTCCTTCCTTCCCTCCTTCCCTCCTTCCTTCCTTCCCTCCTTCCTTCCCTCCTTCCTTCCCTCCTTCCCTCCTGAATTCCTTTCTGAATTCCTTCCTGCCTTCCTTCTTTTCTTCCTTTTTTCCTTCCTTCTTTCATTCCTTTCTTCCTAAGTTCCTGAATTCCTTCCTTCTTTTAATGAGGTTTATAAGTACAGTAGCACCCTCTCATAAAAAGCTGTATCTTCAAACCCTTTCCCATGCTGTGTTATAAAGAAATCCCTATTAAGTGAAAAAACAACCCAAAAAACAGCACCACAATCCCCTCACCAACTTCTCCCATAATTTGAATAGCTGCAATTTTCTGAGAGTAAATGTGGAAAATTAGACATTTGAACAGGGACGTCTACATGAGGAGCAAAATATTCCCCACAGTGAGGTAAACTCTTCTATTCCCACGCTGAACATCTTGTTTACAGCAAAGATTTTCTTCTTCTGAACACACATAACAATATATAATTATTTCTGCCAAAATGCCCCAAAGAACATTAATAATAAATGACTGATTTATTGTTGCTGTGCAGAAGTTTTCAAAAGAACAGAAAGAGTGTGAACTGCAGGAATTTGGGGTCTGTAAGGAAGTGCTGTATGAGGCAAAGCCTTCAGCAGGACTGTCCAGGTGAATATCAGATGTCCAGGAGTGAAATGGTACAGGAAAACTGAGGATAGCAAATCGTCATCTAGGATACTGGGAATACAGATGTCAGTACCAGCTGGCCATGAGAAGCTCAAGATGAAAGAACCCAAGGTGGAACCACACCTGATATAAACATGAAATAAGGAAAGAAAACTATTGTACTGTTGTATTTTATTATTGTAAGGACTGTTGATAATTTTTTGTGATAGATGGAACAGAAATGATGGTGTAACTGCAGCAGATGAGTTGTATCCAAACGATGAACACCAAGAAGATCTGGGATGAGTTAAACTGCACAGGAATGCTGCTGAGTGCTCATCCCTGGAATTTTTCTGATCAGGTGAGAAACAGATCTGGCAGAATCAAAGGCAAAAGAATTAAGAGGAGGTGGGTTACATGACCCCCACCTTTCTTCTCATGTTTGTGTCAGTGCTGCAGCTGTACCTGAGCTGGTCTGTAGTTGTTTTTTGTCCAGAACAACTCCATACAGCTGTATGAATATGCAACACATTTTGAATTGACAATTATTTTGCATGATGTAGAATGAAAAAAAAAAAAAAGGAAAAAAATCGGTGTTATTAAAATATCTTTTAATTTCAGAGACTTTTCTCAAAGCTGGGTCTGTTTCTCCCTTGCCGGGCTGCTGGAAGGTTTTGATGCAGGCCCCTGTGATCTTTTTATCACATCAAGCTGATGCTGAACTGAATTTGAATTACAGACAGCATTTTTTTCCTCCAAGTTTTCTGAGTATCTGAGCAACCTGTATGACAAGGAATTCAGTAAAGTCCTGAAATAGTGATAGTCCGTCATTAGGCGTAGGTTGGCTACATCTGAAGGAAGGAAGGAGGGAAGGAGGTAGAGAGAGAAGGAAGAAAGAAAAGAAGAAAGAAAAGAAGAATGGAAAAGGAGAAAGGAGAAAGGGAAGGGGAAGGGGAAGAAAAGAAAAAAGAAAAAAAGAAAAGAAAAAAGAAAAAAGAAAAAAGAAAAGAAAAAAGAAAAGAAAAGGAAAAAAAGAAAAGAGAAAAGAAAAGAAAAGAAAAGAAAAGAAAAGAAAAGAAAAGAAAAGAAAAGAAAAGAAAAGAAAAGAAAAGAAAAGAAAAGAAAAGAAAAGAAAAGAAAAGAAAAGAAAAGAAAAGAAAAGAAAAAAAGAAAAGAAAAGAAAAGAAAAGAAAAGAAAAGAAAAGAAAAGAAAAGAAAAGAAAAAAGAAAAGAAAAGAAAAAAGGAAAAGAAAGAAAAGAAAAAAGAAAAGAAAAAAAGAAAAAAGAAAAAAGAAAAGAAAAGAAAAGAAAAGAAAGAAGAAAGAGAAAAAATAAAAGAAAAAAAAGAGGAAAGTCGCAACCACCATTCCTCGGGGAGCAGGGATGCTGCCAGGGGATGCCTGCTGTGCTGGGGAAGGTCCCCGTGGCTGAGAAAAGCTTTTAGCACCAGTTCTGCAAACAGCTGTGACACCTCAAAGTGTTTTAACCCTCTTGAACGAACCCTCCTGCTTCAGGCAGCATTCTTATCGACAGCTGAGCTGTGCCTGGTCACAGAGACACTTCAAAAAATTGCTGTGTTCGAGTCAATGCTGGTTTTCCGAGGCTGTTTATGCTCTGGATTTGAAGGCCACGGTTCATTTTCTTCCTTAGGGCACAGTGGCATCTAGTGGTCCCACCCAGAGTAGATAAGGAACATAGAAAGTATATAACAAATAGGCGCTTTTTTCTCTTTTTCTTTCTTTTCTTTCATTTTCTTTTCTTTTCTTTTTTCTTTTCCTTTTTTCTCTTCTTTTATCTTTTTTTTTACTTTCTTTTGTTTTGTTTTCTTTTCTTGTTTATTTTTACAAACAATTCTAGCAACTACATGGGTTTGTGAATACACTTAAAATGTGTTGAAATGCTTTCTCCACTGGAGATGGAGCAAGAGCTGCAGGAAAGAAAAGAATTTCAGCACTTATGCTGTTCCGTGGCTTTATTTCTACTTAATTAAAATAATGTATTTTTAAGTTGACTGGAATGGGACTATTATATTTACACAAATAACTGAGTTTGAGTTTTGGCTAATTGCAGGGTTTGGATATTTCAAGTAGTCAAGTAGAAATTTGGCATTTAAATTATATTTATTTGTTATGGTATCTTCAACTTATTAAAATTTCACACCCTAGAAAACTTCCCATTGTCTTTCCAGAGATTTTTGCCAGCATATATCATGATGATGACTGATAAAGACCATTTCCACTACTGAAGCTAAGGGAGTGAACCAAGAAAGTGTTTTGAGATTCTCACTGCAGAGACTTTTAGTTGGAGAAATAGTCTGTAACTAAATTTATCTAACCCTCCGACAAGGAATTATATTCCAAAGTTATCTACTTTGTCTTAAGGAGATGATGCAATGCATCTTCACAACGTTGTTTTCATTCAAGTCCAACCCAGCTTAAAAGCAAAATACTTCCACTTGATTTTGAGGACAGTGGTTGCTCAGTTTGCTAATTAGGATACTGTTTATTTTCATTATTACAGTGAAGATCTAGGTAGTGTCCATGGGCATCTTTCTGGCTCTGACAGTTTGCTCTGCTGGTGCATGGCAGAAAAAATAAAAACTGAGATAATGAGACTGGCACTGCACACCTGGTGGCCCTAAAATGAGTGTCATTTGGAAGTAATTGGATGAAATTTACATTAGCATTAATGTGAGTTAAGCGAGCACAGCCATGGGAGAAAACACCTCCATCTGTAAAGGAAGGGATGTTCTGTGGTTTATCACTTAAAAGATAATAATGAGGAATTCACAAGAAAAATCATAGAACCATAGAATCATAGAATCGATTGGGTTGGAAAAGACCTCCAAATCATTGAGTCCAACCCTTGGTCCAATGCTAGTCCATTTACCAGATCATGGCACTCAGTGCCACAGCCAATCTGTGTTTAAAAATCTCTAGGGATGGTGAATCCACCACCTCTCTGGGCAGCCCATTCCAATGCCTGAGCACTCTCTCTGGAAACAATTTTTTTCTGATATCCAACTTAAATTTCCCCTGGCAGAGCTTAAGCCCGTGCCCCCTTGTCCTATTGCTGAGTGCCTGGGAGAAGAGACCAACACCCATCTGGCTACAACCTCCTTTCAAGGAGTTGTAGAGAGTGATGAGGTCTCCCTTGAGCCTCCTCTTCTCCAGGCTAAACACCCCCAGCTCCCTCAGCCTCTCCCCACAGCACTTGTGCTCCAGTCCCTTCTCCAGCCTTGTTGCTCTTCTCTGGACTCGCTCCAGCACCTCAATATCCTTTCTGAACTGAGGGGCCCAGAACTGAACACAGTACTCAAGGTGTGGCCTCCCCAAGGCAGAGTCCAGGGGAAGGGTCACTGCCCTGGGCCTGCTGGCCACGCTAGTTTGGATCCAGGCCAGGATCCCATTGGCCTTCTTGGCCACCTGGGCACACTCTTGGCTCCTGTTGAGCTTCTATTCAATCAGTCCCCCCAGGTCCCTCTGCCGGGCTGCTCTCCAGCCACTCTGTGCCCAGCCTGGAGCGCTGCAGGGGGTTGGTGTGGCCAAAGTGCAGGACCTGCACTTGGCCTTATTGAACTTCATCCCATTGGAATCAGCCCATCTCTCAAGTCTATCCAGGTCCCTCTGCAGAGCCCTCCTGCCTTCCAGCAGGTCGACACTCCCTCCCAACTTGGTGTCATCAGCAAATTTGCTGATGATGGACTCAATCCCCTCATCTAAATCATCAATAAAGATGTTAAACAGGACTGGACCCAACACAGACCCCTGGGGAACACCACTGGTGACTGGCCGCCAGCTGGATGCAGCTCCATTCACCAGCACTCTCTGGGCCCAACCCTCCAGCCAGCTCTTAATCCAGAAGAGGGTACACTTGTCCAGGCCATGACCAATAACAAGTGTTTTTGTGGCTGATGGGGGGGGGTACCATGGGTCCCACCAGTTTCAGCCACTTCTTTCACTTGCTGTATTATGATTCTATGTTAGGCTACTAGAGAAGGAGGGAAAATAAAAACTCAAACCCTTCTTGCTGTAGGAAATACAATAAAAACCAAACATCCCTGGTTCAGAGCCTGCCTTGCAGAGCTCTGTGGTGAATTTAGCCATCATATTAAGACATTTCTAAAATACCCACTAAAACAAGCTGTGAGATTTAGAATAAGGACCTGACTTATAGCTGAATGCTACAGGATATAAAAGCACTTCCTAGGTCAAAACAGAAGGTAGAAAATTAATTATTTTTACAGTGATGAGGGAGAAATCACAGTACTTTGAACATTCTTTCTCAAAATTACATAGGTCTTCAATGCCAGCAAGATGGTTGTGGGCAAATGTCTATGTTCATAACAAATATTGCTAAAGATGTGCAATTAAAGACAGAGTCACAAAATGTTCTAATTTCTTGCAAGTTCTCCAGCAGTGAAAGGGATGAGCAGGTACATGGTGTGCCAGGTGAAGAACTGCATGAAGGGCAATAAACCACCCTCACCTTCAACTAGAATGTTCCCTTTTTAAGGTTCAGTGAATAAAAATAAAAGGGAACTGGAAGAAGTGTATGTAGGTCTGTGTAATTTTAGTTTAAAAAAGTTTTAAAGTAAATTAGATATAAAGAAAAATAAAATCAATAAAACACTTCAGCAGAGAGATTTCAGAGGATAATAGAAAGATGCCAGCCATTATTACAGGTTACACATAGCACTTTATTCTGACAGCCTATATTTGAGCTAGAAACTAGGATTCATTGGAAAATAAAATACATATGATTATACACTATTCCTATCAGTGTATATATATGACTCAAAAACTCAAGAAATCAGGCTTTAAATCCACAGACAAAACTTCCACGAAAATAGTTTTCAGCTCCAAGCAAGACAGCTGAATGCCACTCTGCAAACTTCATTCTTGAGACACCTGGAAAAGATCTGACATTGAAAAGCCACATAGAGAAAACGAGGACCAAGAAGATGACAGTGGGTCAGCGCTGAGTAAATTTTATTAATAGATAAAAACACAGTGCATAGCTGAGAAATCACATTGGGCAACAGATTTTGATAAAGAATTACAAAGTAAATGAAATAAAAGAAACAAACTCTTTCCACTTTTGTCTTTTGTGTCTGAGCATTTTGCAGTTTTCCAAGATTTATTTAGGTTGTTCCAAGCTCACAGAAGAAAAAAAAAAAGCAAAAGAAAACCATATATCTAATGTTACAACCTACTGATATGGGTAAGCCATACAAAGATCTAGTTAAAATAAAAAATGATCTCCAAGTTCATCATTGTGTCTATCTGAAATGAGTAAAAAATGGTGTGTAACACTGAGAAACATGAAAATGGGATTAAATGAGAGTAAGGGCAAAGAGATTTTTGGATCCCATACACTGGAAAGACATCTCCCCTTCTTGAAGGAAACCTCCCTGTGTTCACACAAAGCTCCACTGAATTTTGAGCCTTGCTCATTCCTGCTCTGCTGGTGTCTGTGACACCTGACAGCAACTCCAGGACTGCAGCCATCAAATCAGCCTTCAGGATGGGCTGAGAGCACAGTAGGACCAAACAGTCTGTGTCATAGCCAAAATCAAGACATTTAATTCTAATATCTAATGGAGTTCTTTGCGGGAAAGATTCCTCAATCCCTTCATTTTTCTACAATATACATACATATATGTGTGTAAATATATACATATGTACCCTCATCTGTCATATACAAATCCTTCATACATATTTATCTCTCCTGAGCTGATAGGTTGAGCTGACAGGCAGGGAGACAAAGACATTTCCATGGTTGATAATCTATTAAATTGAATTATAGCATTTTACTTTTATATATAAATATAGATAAACATATATATATATATAAAACAATTATAGCATTATATTTTCCTCAGCAATAAACAACTGTATTTTCAAAAACTGTCAGTACTTCTGAGTATAATCACAAAACAAACAGAAAACCAGTTAATACTCATAATTCTCTTGGGAAGAAATCTGAAGGCGTGTTCCATAAACTCTATTATATTCCAGGATATTTTATTAATTAGATGAATTTTTAATCTCTGGGTATAACACTGAAAAAATATAGCTCATTAATCTCCAGACAATATTGATTGTGTGTCATCTCCACACATAATAGATGGTGAAACAGCCCCATCACCTTCCTGTGTTTGCCCACTACCTTTTAAACAGGGATACCAGCGGCCATCCCTCCCTTTCCATGCCTGCACACCACACAAAGCTGGCATCTTCTGAAGCCTTTGGCTTCAAGAATAGTTCTTATAGATTTAAAATGCACCATTCAGCATGGGTGTGCTACATTAGTTAATCAGAATGGAACTCACTCAGGTATCCTCTGGGCAAGGGGGTGTGTTCCCAGTGAGGATGTTCCTATCACAGACTGAACCAAGGAGTTGTGCCAAACATCTTGATGAAAGCACACTTTGAGCAGAAACACCACTGCCATTCTCTGCCCATGTTGCCCAATGAGCCTGCCTGCCACGTGATGCCTATAGGAAGGTTGACTTTTTCATTTTTATAGATTTTAAAAGTACTTTAAACTGTAGTAAAAAGGCAAATGTAGTGTGTTAATATTTCTGTCAGTTTAAGTTCATTGTTTATGTATCCAAAACCCTACCACGTATCAGCAGCTGAAATTCTTTTAGTGTTTAGATGTCTTTTCAAGGTAGAAGGCTGAAAAATACCAAAAGACTTCAGAACAAGACATAAACATGAGCCAACAATCTTGGGTCTAAGAAGACTGGAAAACCTCCAAGAGCCCTGTGTGTGCTGAGGAAGATAAAAATGAAGAACAGAGGGTCCCACTGTCCCCAGACTCAAATCCTGAGGAGGTGTGAGCTGGGGCTGGACCAAGAGATGTGTGAACTGGGGATTGGGTGGGCAATATTATAAAAACCACGGAAAGTGTTCACAGGTCATGTCATCATGTATTCCTAAAATCCCTAAGCCCAGACATTAAAGAATCTTCCTTTATATTTTATCCCACACTAACTTGGCTCAGAGTGTTTTATGGTGTCTCTCACAGCAACACAGGATGTCCAACTTCACACAGACACAGCCTGAGTGGCCTTTTGTGAGGTTCAGAACCTCTAGTTGTTAAATAAAGTTAAGCAAATGTTGTTAAAGTTGTTAAATAAATAACGACTGCATCACACTGAAATCGAGGTTCTATTTCAAGTCCTCATTTTCAGTAGGTTACAAAGGAATTGAGAAATAGTGGAGAAAGGCACACAGTGGATACATTAAGGTACTTATATCTTTCTCTGTGCAAGGATTTTACAAAGTACAAGTAGGGTTACACAGAGAATTACTTTAACACACAAGTTACATTTTTAAAACCTATACACACTCTTCAAACCATCCAATAACACACTGCCATAGCTACACAGTAACCAGGATATATTTCATAAAATTGGTAGATTCACATTGTTCTTATCTATCTTATTTTTGACTATTAATAGAGCTCTTCACATGTTTCTTTTCATGGAAATTAGCAGGTTTATTCTCTCACTTTGCTGTGAGCCCAAGGTCATCTTGCAGATTCCACCATTATCCTTGAGGCTTCTACCTGGGAAGCTGCCCTTGGCTCTCCTGCCTGAAAACCTTCATGTTCTCCAACATCTTCAGCACCTGTCCATGTTCTACAGGTCTTTCCCGAAGACCTCAGGCAGATTTTACTGCTGGGACAGTGTGGGTGTTGCCTGAAGTCAGCTCAGTCCTTGCAGACAGAAGACAAATACTTGCAGTTTGATTTTGAAGGACCCAGCTGTGGTTGAATTAAATTATTTCAGTTATGTGGAAATAAAGTCTGCTGTGCACTACAAGGCTTACACTGAGACAGACAGTTCCACACAAAACACACCTTTCATACAAGGATTTAGTGTTTCTGTCACCACCTTCTTGCTGAAACACAGAAAAATAGAAGTGTCCCTTCATTTGCCTGAGTGAATGCTGGCACGCAGCTGAACTCTTGCAAACCTCAGGCTTCTTAAATTATATATTTTGGAATACTATGTATTTCTCTGATAAACCTTCACATCAATAAGTAATCTAAGATTTTTCCTTTTCCAATACATAGCTTCTATTTTCTTTCTTGAAATTAAACCTTCTAGTGCTTCTCAAATGGGAAATCAGCAAAAAATTTTACCCTTCTCTGATTTCTGAAATCTACTCAGCACTTTGCAATGTTATTCTTTCTACAGCCTTCCCTTTTCTAGACTAATCCATATTTTCCAGTATTATCCTGAAAGAAAACTAATGAAACTGTTATCTTTTGTTTCATTATACATTTCACATTTTTAATGGCACAAAGTTGATTAAATAATTAATGTGTGTGAATTAGAAATAAAGTATTGCTTTATTTTAGAATTGCATTTGCTGCTTTTCAGAGTTTCCTTTTCAGAGTTTTATTAAAGTTATATAGGACTGTAATGTTCCATACAGATGTTTCCACAGATTACTTCAAATATCTGCAGCATGTCCTGGCAAGACAAAACACAAAAGTTAGAATTATACAACCTTATCTTATGGCCAATAAAATTACACTTGCATGTTTGGTGGTCCAGAAGACTGACCTCACAGGCAAATGATCCTTATTACTGTTCTTAACTTGGACTGACTTGTGCAACAGGAAGGCTTTTTCCCCTTTGCATTTAGTATCTGCTTTGCTCTAAACTTCCCTAGGTTAGCCTGACATAAATAGGTATTTTTGCATGGGTCAAAGGCCAGAGAAGATCAATCTTTTGGATCTGAGAACCCATTTAAGTGCTGATTTTGTTATCTCTGTTGCTGCCACTCCCTTACCAACTCACAGCACCCAGAGCTCAATTGTCTCTGGGTTGAGCAGCAGTAAAACATTAATTTTTCAGGCTATATGCAGAGAAGGTGACATAAATATCTCACAAATACACTGAATCAAAACATACTTTTTATTAACATTGCACTTTCAGTTTCTGATGAATCATCAGACAAAATATATTTATGTCCATTCTGCATTTGAAACATGACTGTGTTTTCAATTAGCAACCAGAATACAAATTGTTATAAGCAGATAGAACGTCCTTGAAGGTAACAATATTTTTCAACTATGGAATTGTTAAATAATATGGCCTGCCCATAAAAAATATCTCTGAAGATTCATGGAATGAGCTGGCATTGGTATTTAGAATAAGAAGCTGCACCTGACACCTTATGAAATGTAAAAAATAAACAAACAAACACACAAAAAAAAAAAAAAAAACCAAAACAAAAATAAAAATAATTATAATTATATAAAAACCTCTTATGCAACACAGAGAATCTGAATGAACATACAGTAAAAAAGATAACCTAATTCTGAACGCTGTAAAATGTAATAGCCCAACATGGTGTTTATGTGACCCCTAATAAAAGTAAAGCCTCTCTTGTAATAGAGGAAATTAAAAGATCACACACTAGAAAACACAAGAAATGGAACTTTCCCTTGAACTGGAAAACAGGGAAATGGAAAGGATAGGTGGCTGGTTTGGATGGTAAAATAGCAGAAAATGTAAAAGAGAAACATAAAAAAGACTGAAAGAAGCACTGAAATTCCATATTCCTCCCTTTGCTCCTTCTTTACATTAGATTTGTGGTACTTTACTGGTACAGAGATACCCCCTGTGGTGGAAACAGTTATTTTTGAGGCTGGGTGTCTTTTTCTGGACAGGTGTTTCATTAAAACATGTATTTTATATGTATTTTTTCTGCATAAACACATAGCTACATGTACTTACACATGTGCCAAACACATTCAGGTATTTTGGGAGTACATTCAGCTTTCCCTGGGGGCCAAAGAACTGAAGTAGAACGATGCCTGAAGTGGTGTTGGTGGAGGAGCAACCCAATGAACCTGAGTGAGTCTTCCAAGTTTTTTGGAATGAAAAATGGGACAGCAAGCCCCATTCCCACAGTGCTGGCAGAGCAAAAATCCTGGACAGCCGAAGACACCTCGATAAATGGATTAGTGGGATTATGAGCCATGCTTGCCTGTGATACCAAGGTCCTGGACAGGAAGATGGAGGTGCAGATGGTTCCCTCAGTCCTGTTTCTGCATATTTCTTGTAGCCAAAGGAATCCTCTTGAGCCTGTGGGAAACTGAGTTTGGAAGGTAATGGTCCCTTTTTTTTTTTTCTTTCTTTTAATCTTTGGGCAGGATCTGTTTGTAACATCAGCTGAGCTTCTCTCCTGCCTGACTCTCCATCATTTTTGGCCAAATTAATCCAGCATCTGACACTCAGCTTTAACTCCAGAATAAAGCTTTTCCAGCCTGGTGAACCCAGACCTTCCACACTTCCTAAGGACAACCATGACATCCCTAAATTTCTCTGGATCAAAAATTAAAAAGCATTTAAATGTCACTGTAACTATTCTATACCATTTCTTATTGGCTACTGCTGCATTTAGTACCTTTTCCAGCTTGGAATATTCTTCAGCAATGCTGAAGGAAACATCAACAGAAAATTCCAAGTCTTTCTGTGCCAACCTCCTTGCTTTACTCCTCCTTGGTATTTCTGTTTAGATGTGCAAAAAACCAGCTGCTACTGAGAGAATCTCACCTCAGACTGAAGGGTTCCCACAACAAAATAATGCATTCAGCTCTGTCTCATCATAAAGAAACCCACAAGGAAAACAGTCAGCTGATTGCAGAATCTTGCAAAATTAGATCTGAGGATAATTCATTATAAAATAACAGCTTGACAGAAGCTGAGAAAAACAACATTAGAAAACCTGCTTCAAGTACTCAGACTAGAACAGCTCAGGCAATAAATTTAATTGTAATGAACTATCTCTTTCTGACATGTAAGCAATGGAATAGAATTTCCAAAACCAGTGAAATTGGGACCCCTGGCAACAGAGGCTTCCCACAGAGTAATGACACAGAACAGGGCTGGGCAAGCAGCTGCCAAATTTGTAACTTCCACATTGCATCTAAGGACTCATTTTTATTCCACTGTACCATTATTAGTAAAGTGAAAGATTTAAGAGTCATTAAGAATAGAAATAGAACTAAATAAAAAACGTCAGGCACCCAAACCCCCCAGACCTACTCCATGACAAAGATAGAACTTGTTGTTACTTAAGTGGGGAAAAAAAAAAAAAAAAAAGAAAAAACCCCACAACCCCAAACCAACCAACTAACCAAAAAAAAAAAACCCAAAGAACCAAACAAACCAAAAACAAAACTCAAAAACATTTAAACCCCACTGTAAGTTCAGAGGTACAAAACTGTGAACTTGGGTTTCTGCACCAAACCACAGAAGCTTTTATCCAGTTCACCACCCAGAACAGGAACACAGAAATCCATATTTCCCATGGTATTTTACAGCTCATCTTCCATTACTTTTATGGCAAATCACACCAAAGACCTACTATATTCTGGGTGTGATGAAAGATGCTTTGAGTTATTTATAGTTTGAGGTCCATTTAAAAATCACTTTCATTAAAGTCAGAGACTCCCACTAATAAGGGAGCGCTCCAGACACCCACATTTCCTCCTCCTTTAAGTTTCTGGTGTCCGTACAAGTCAGACACATTCCAGCAGGATCAGTTCCATTTTCAAACTACTGGGCTGAAAGCATTCCCAAGGAGAAGAGGAAGAACTGAGCTGGATTACTGACCTGGGACAGGCTGGAAAGCATTTAGGACTGCCTGCCTGAGAGACAGCCATGCAATAATTTGAGTTTGCTCACACATGTTCTTCCAGGAGGCTCCAGGTACTGAACTGAAGGTCCTTTTGGCGTTGGCATATTCAGGGAGGGGTGGGGTTTGCTGCATGAGCAGCTGTTTTTTTGCAGTTTGACAAAAGTCTTTTGGTGACCTTAACAACGTTTAAGGCATTACCTACTCCAGTCTGACAGGAAGCTGGATTGTGACAAAAGTCTTTTGGTGACCTTATCAATGTTTCAGCCACTACCCACTCCAGTCTCTGACAGGATGCTGAGTTGTGAGCAACCCACAGGGATCCCAGGCACCAGGGCCAGGGCTGCTGGCAGCAGGCAGTGGGAAGGGTCCCTGTGAAACCAGCAGGAGCAGGGGCTCAGGATGCATGGCCATTCCCAGCACCTGCCCTCCCTGTCCCTGAGAACTGAACCCCCAGGGGCTCTTGGAGCCCTCTGCCCTCCCTGCACCAGGCAGGGTGGAGGGCTCTTGGCAGGGCAGACTGGCTGCCCCATCCAGGGTGCTCTGTGCTGTGCCTGTCGCTTTGTGCTCTGTCCAGCTGGGGAGGGACAGCAGCAGGAGCAGGGCTGGACGTGTCACAGAGCCTGCAGAGGCTGGATCTGATCTCCAGTGGCGAGTGGGGAGTGAGAGCTGGGGGCAGCCAGGGGTCTTTGCAGACAGAGGGCCTCATCTCAGCTCTGGTCCATCCACTGGCAGCCCTTCAGCCGTCGGAGAAGGATGCTGGTCCCACTGTCTCCTGCCTGTCAGTGCACAGGAGAAAGGTTCTCAGGAGGTCAAACAGGTTTTTACTCTCACGCTTCAGAAAATAAGGGCACTTGGCAAATTTTAAAGCAAACATTCAGTTGAAACAAAGCATTTCCCAAGGCATTGACTTAGCAAACTATGTTAAAGCCAACAAAAGCAATTACTATGTAGGGATTGATGCTCCTCACCCAGACCAACATGTGGGGGCAAATCTCCCTCACTCAGCCTGGAGGAGTGACCCTGAGGGGTGTCCACCCTCGAGGAAGGATCTTTACACACCTCAGGGAGGGCACCAGAAGTCCTTGCCCTGACAGAGCAGGACTGCCCTTTTGCAGCAGGCAGAGGGGGCTAAGTAGGGCATTTTTAGCGTCTGTATTGTCAGATGTGTCAGCCAAACACCCTCTGTGCTGACAGAGTGTGAGCAGCTCTCTGGTCCTTCTGCTTCACACTCCAGACTCTCCCGGGGTCCCACTGCCCCAGGCTCAGTCAGGGCACACCTGTCCTGCCTGCCCTCAGCCGGCTCTGGGGGTTCAGCCACGCTGAGGGGGGATTGCTGTTGTTTTGGGGCACTGATGCAGCCCATGAGCACAGAGTCAGGTCAGCTGGTGTGGTTGTGTCCCCTCCCAGGATGCTGCCCACTCCCCACTGTCCCTTGGTGGTGGAGGAATGCTGGGACAGAGCTGATGCTGTGCCAGCCCTGCTCAGCAGGAGCCAAAACACTGCTGTGTTACCCACACCAAAGCCCAGCACTGTGAGGGCTGCTCTGGGGAAATGACCCCCAGCTCAGCCACACCTAACACACTCCCCAAGACTGAATGCAAAATGTAAGGTTTTAATTCACAAAACAGAGGCGACAATAATCAACTGGGAAACTTTTTATTTAAACAACAAGGTAGAAGTAAAACCTATTCTACCAAGCAGGGCTTTAAAGCATTTTGCAGCAAAGGTCAAACAGCCAGTAAGAAAAGTAGTAGAATTAAAGGAAGTTGTATCAAGTGAGAGTCTTCTCCAAACTTGCTTCAGTTTGTGTGAATAACTGCAAAACTAGCAACTAAAAACCTCTCAGTACCCAGTGAAAACAAGTTTTAGTTAGTTAGAGTCATTCCCCAACACTCAAAATGCACGTCAGGAACCATGCATCTGTGTCTCACCTACCTGGCACGCCTGCACAGAAGTACCACTACAGCCTACATCAAATAGAGTACAGTTTTAGTATCACCATCTTGCAGGTAAAACCAACAGTCTGCAGAACTATCATCACGAACTCCTGACACCATGCAGTGCTGGTCTGAGTTACACACTAACTTCCTTTGGTTTCATGTCGCTTATCACAAGAGCTACAACATGCACTTAGTGGGGACTGGCACGTCAAAATTTAGGAAAGGAAGATGCCCTTGCTTCCTGGTTATCCACAGAGTGGTGGACCCAGAGGTGCTAATCATCCCCTTCTTAATGTGTCTGTCTGAGTCCTTGGGAGACCCTCACAGGTAATACTTTAGAGGGAACTTGCAGCAGTCTAAGTCTGCATTAGAACTGCATTGCAGCATCAACACTGGGCACGTTCACAAACCCAGATTCACAGTGTGATTTACTGATCTTTGTGACAAAGTACATGAACTGTCACTGATACATACACTGATATCAGGAAGCACACACAACAGTATCCCCATGATGTAAATGCTGCCCAACAGGTGTTCCTGTGGGAGACCAAAGGGGACAGCCCACTGGCCATCCCAGGATACAAAGGGGGAGACTCCTCTGGCCTCCATCCCCTCTTAAAATTGTACTTACACTGTTTTCTTTCAGGGTGGGAAAAAGACAAAGTTCCAGTTGAGATGTCATTTCATGATAAGGTGTTTGAGTGACTTTAGTCATCCATGTAATGCATGTATAGGTTTTACTTCATCAGCATACGCAGGAATTAAAATTAATATATATTTTCAAGGCAATGAAATACAAGTTCAGCTTTTGATCACTGGTTTGGCCATTCATCTGGCTCAGCTCCCATTAGTTGCCATCCTTTGTTCCCCTCCTCTCTCAGGGCAGCACACAGAGCTCCCTCAGTGTCCCTGCTCCTCATACACACAGTTTGTTTCTGCTGTACTACTGACAACAGAGACACTTCTCCTTGCTCAGACTTGTCTTTCAGCATTTCTCCACAGGGACTAAAGGGAAATGTTGGCTTGTGGCACCTGTTCTCTAAAGCTACAGAAAATGCCTGTGAAGCCTGTGCCATGATGATGGCATTGTTCTCTGGGAAATCACAACAGTCAAAAAGCACATCTTCTGCCTGCAGTAGTGAGAGAATACACTTTCACAGTACATGTACATGCAAAGTGTCTTACCTGGAAAGACCTTCAAGAATGCACACTACTGAACAAAAGCATAATCCAAAAAAAGAGAGAAAACTAGTTCTGGTGGAAACAAAACTGCTGTGGATAAAAGCCCAATGACCAGAAAGCACAGAGCGGCCTACAGGAATTCCAGGAGGCACAAAAAGTTCATACCACTTTATAACAGAACAGTCTCCATCCAACAGAATCACATTAGCAAAACACTGGAGGTCTCCAAAACCCTCTGGACTCAATCCTGATTAATGTGCTCTCTGGGCCCTGCCTAAGGAGGGAGGTTGGACTAGATGACATTCAGTGATCCCACCCAACCTCACCTACCCATTCTGAGATTCTGTGATAATGAACAGCAAGTTCAAATTCCATCTCATAGTTCCCATTGTGTAATTTTCCTGCTGGCTTCCAAACTACATTGTTGTCATTGCTCTCATGCACACAACTGGACATGAACAGTTTAAAAGAGTCTGAGCAATCCATCAGAACAAGTGGGAAAGACACAGCAAAAAGCAATGAGCAACTTCTTCTGTCCATCTCCTCAGTGTGTACCTGTACTGCCTTGCCCAGGCTCAAGTACACAAAGCTTTCTGGCCACCAAGACCTTTATTCACTGTGCAAATGAATAAACTCCTTCCTCAGATACTTCACTCATTAAGTTATTCCCAGTTATCCTAAGAAGGGAAAGACTATGTTACACCTGGTAGTGAGCAGGACTCCCTGATTGTAGGACTTCAGCTGAGCAACAAGGTCAAGGATTTTTTACCATTATTACTCCTGTAGCTGCACTGACAAGTACAGGGTTTTCCCAACAACATGGGAATGTTTGGGCCTAAGCAGCAAGTCACTTTACAAGGTTTCTCATAATGTTTAAAGAAGACCCTCTGTACCCTGTACCAAAATGGTTCCAATGGTTCATGTAGTGAAACAGCTGATAAAGCTTCAGACGTTTCTCAAACCCTGCAGCTTTGGAGATTTTACTGTGATAAGCAGAATAAAAAGAACTGCTGAAGCCACCAAACATTCCAGCTATTGCAAGCTCATACTCTGAATGGCCGTAGAAAGAAGCTGGATCAAAGATAATTGGACCAGAGTCATCCTCAGCTACATTTCCTCCCCAGAGATCTCCATGCAGGAGAGCAGGAACAATTTCTACATCACAGAACAAACTGGGGATCTTCAGCTGCAGGGGGAAAAAAACAAGACATGTAAACGCTGCATTTTAAGGTGAACAGTTGTAGAGTTTTATCTGCATAAACAACAGAGGACCTGGTAAACAAAGATGTTGAGAAAATCCAGAGGATTCCTAATTTTCATAAAGCCAGCAGCAAAAAAAATAGTCATCCAAACATTTTTGAGCAAGAAAATAAAGAATCTAAAACCGTATTTGGTGCTGGAATATTGACAAGATTTAAAAACAACCATCGCTATGACTTCATCATTAGACAGCTCAGGGATCTCTCACCAACCTTGAGGAATTTCCACAAAGTAGAATCATAGAATAGAATCATAGAATGGATTGGGTTGGAAAAGACCTCTGAGATCATCAAGTCCAACCCTTGGTCCAACTCCAGTCCCTTTACCAGATCATGGCACTCAGTGCCACGGCCAATCTCACCTTAAAAACCTCCAGGGATGGGGAATCCACCCCCTCTCTGGGCAGCCCATTCCAATGCCTGAGCACTCCCTCTGCAAAGAATTTTTTCCTGATCTCCAACTTCAATTTCCCCTGGCAGAGCTTGAGCCCATCGTGCCCCCTTGTCCTATTGCTGAGTGCCTGGGAGAAGAGACCAACCCCCACCTGGCCAGAACTTCCCTTCAGGGAGTTCCAGACAGTGCTGAGGCCACCTCTGAGCCTCCTCTTCTCCAGGCTAAACACCCCAGCTCCCTCAGCCTCTCCCCACAGCACGTGTGCTCCAGTCCCTTCTCCAGCCTCGTTGCTCTTCTCTGGCCCCGCTTCAGCCCCTCAATCTCTTGCCTGAACTGAGGGGCCCAGAACTGAACACAACACTCAAGGTGTGGCCTCCCCAAGGCAGAGTCCAGGGGAAGGGTCACTGCCCTGGGCCTGCTGGCCACGCTAGTTTGGATCCAGGCCAGTAGTACCCAAAGAGCTCATACTGCAGTCACTTAATCAGATGCAAACAGTAAACGAACAATGTACATAACAGGACTGCTTATGTACATTTCTCATCATTAACATGTCACAGGGAATGAGAAACATGAACTCCATCTGCTGTTTCCCAAACAAGGCAAGTGCTTTCTGTCGCTTTGGAATTCACTTTGGAATACTGTCATAGGTTGATGTGGCAAAAGTCCTCACAATTTAAAATAAAGAGCATTTTAATACCTAAAAACTGGAGTCTCTTACCAACAGAACCAACAAAAAGGAACTTCAAGATACTAAGATCTAAATAACTGATACCCAGCTATCACTGTAAGGAGAAATGAGAGAATTGCTCCTACCTGAAGCTGTGCCCAAAGTTCTCTTGCTTCCCTGTCTCCTGAATTCTTCTCAATCATGTCCATCTGGGGCTGAATTCTTTGTTTGGCAAAGAAAGTCACCCAGTCACTCTGCCAGTCATTCACCTGAGGAACAGCACTGAGATGTCACTTCTACACCACACAAAAGGCAGAGTTTCATCTTCCTTTCCAAATAAATCTTTGGAGGATTATACAGCCCTTGTGCTGGTACCAACCACGACAGTAAATGCTACCATTTAATTGGATGTAATCCTCAAACATTAAATTAGGGGAATAAATAGTTTCTCTTAGTGATTAAAACCCAAGAAATTGAGGAGCTATGAATGCTCAATGCAGCTGTAAGTGCTGCCCAAAGCACTGCTGTCCTTAGGAGGCTGGACAGTGTTTTGTCTTTTCATTGCTTCACAAAAAATGATTTATTATGATAATTTTGACTCTTTAAGTCACTGAAGAGAAAATAAGACAAACTTAAAATGAAGTACAACCTACCTGTGGGAGATAGCCACAGCAGGTAACTGCATGAAAGCCAAACTGATCCACAAACTGGACCTCCATTTGCCCTTGCCCTTTACCTTTCAAAACAGAAACAGAAATTCAACACTAATAACAGAATATTGTGCACCCACAATGCAAATGAAACTTAAAATCTCTGCAAAGGTACAATGCTGGTTCTACTGAGAATAAACAAACCCAGCACATTTAATATTCCTTTTATTACATGAGTTGCTGCTGTTCTTTTTTAAATTTAAAGCTCAATGTGAAGCAGCAGATTCTACTCTTCATCAGCAGATTTTGAGGTGCTGTATCTTCTCTGATGCCACGTCCTCCCAGAAACTGTGGCTGGGACTCCCCAAAGTGCCAAACTGAGTATTTGTTTTGCTCACAGATATCCAACCAGAGCAAACAAAAGCAAAAAGACCCCCTGCTTGAGTGTTCATCCACAACTACTCTCATACTGTCTTTAGCAGGAGACAAACCTGCCCTGAGGTGACAAAAGCTATTTTAACTATTCTGTAGATGATTATTAACTAGGTTAAATCTGCAAACAGCCATGCACTGTACCAACTGTGCTCTGCTCCTTCTTCAGCTTCTCTCCAAGCTGCTGGTTATGAAGGTGAAGATCAGCCAGTTGTGTCCCAAGCAGTGCTGAATGTCTAAGAAACAAAAATATTCTTAGCAACACTCACACATGAACAAATCCAGGCCTTGAAAATCAAGGAGTTACTTCAAAAGATTTATCAGGTAAGTAAAAGACGTTCTGCATTTCTAACAAAGTAATTTTTCAAAATATTCCAGTTAAAAATGCCTCCTCTGCCAACAATATTGCACATAGACAAAATGTACTTATGTGGTTGGCTATGCCTTTTCTTCTTTTTTTTTAATGGCAATAAAGTCTTTGGGAAGTAGAGCCTAATTCCCTGATTTCCTAAAGGAATCAGATGGATGGAATCAACATGCTCATCACAGAGAAATGTCAAAAGCTTGGAATTACCAAAATAAAGGGAAGAGTTGTAAAAATATTGACATTAATTAATTTGGGGAAGTGCCTCTGTACACTCATGACAAGCAACACAGCACTGACTGTTGTATCAAAGGCAAAACAGATAAAAAGAAACCTCACTTTTGTCCTGATTACCTAAACAAACAAACCCAAAATTAACCAAAACCCACTCACTTCTTTGTGGTATGACCAGTTTTCCAGGTGAGGCATTTTGTAGCATTTTACACAGTTCTCTGCTGTAAAACTTCCCACAAGTCTCCTGATTTTCTTTATAAAAAATTTAAACAAGTTTCCCCTCCGAAAACAAGTGATATAATTGTGATTGTGGGGTTATGGCCCTGACAAGGTCTGGATGAGTTGGGAGAAAGTCTCAGCCCCCCCTGGAGGGATGCTGATAGGACTGAGGGGTTATCCTTATGGAAATGGCATGGCCTTTCTCCATGCACCCTGTGGGTCTCTGTGCACCCTGTGGCTCTCCCTGCCCCCTGTGGCTCTCTGCAGACACCCAAGGGGCCACCCCTCAGGCATCTGTCACCCCCACAGTACTGACTAAAGTCACACAAACCACCTGAAGGGAAATAAAAGGTACAAAAAGAGATTGAGCATAACCCAAAACTGGGGAGAAAAACTTCCACCATCTCTGGGAGGGCAACCTACGAGCTGTCTGCCTCCCTTCCCCTCCCCATCAGACACTGCAGGGGTGAGCAACTAAATTCTGACTCTATTTTCCTATGCCTTACTAATTATAATTTGTTATAGCTAAGTGTATATGTGTGTTTTGGTTTAGTCTGGCCCTTCTGCCAAGCCTGAACTGCTTTTTTCCCCTCCTTTTTACACTCTTTTCAGCAAAGGAAAAAAAACTGAAAAGAAAGCAAGAACTTAAAATTGAATTAAATTAGAATATACATATATTTTTTAACATTTACAACTACATATGTAATTTGTACACACTATAAGGGGCTCACAGGGAAAAGGGGAAAAGGGAAGGGGAGATGGGAACAAGGAGGGACAAAAACCAAACACAAACCAGACAAATACAATCAAAAACTTTTAAAAGGAGGGAAAATGGCAAAGATACAATCTCACTAATAAGAGAAAAACCCTTTCCCCTCCTCTGTGTGGTTCTGAACAAGGGACTGATGTCTGGGGTTTTTTTGCTTCCCAAGCCTCGCTGGAAGAAGGAAACAAAACTAACTTCTTATCTTTCTTTTAGTCCATCTTTTTTTTGTTACGTGGAAGACACGTGTGGAATACTTATGTTTGTTTTCTTAGCTACAACTGGTTTCTAAGGAAGCCTGGATTAAACTTATGACAACGTGTTAGTGGGAAGCAGCTCTGCTCCTCCTGTTCCTTCTCCTTTGGGTTACTGAGGGTGTTTAAAGGTGGTGTTGAACTGCTGTGTTTGTATTTAGCAATCCTGTTAGCTAAGCCTGTTTTGGGAGGACTTTGCTGCTGGAGTTGCCTGTGGAATGTGTTTTGTGCCAGTTTCTTTTGGGGCATTTTGTCATCAGTTAAATGCAATCCTGCAGCTCAATGTTATCACTAAGTAGCCCATACAGTCATGGTCACACACTTGTGTTAATAAAAGTTATTTTGGGAGCTGTTGTGGGGAAAGTTCTTTTCTCACTATCAAGTGTAGTCTCACGTCAGAGGTCAGAAACCCAACCCGTGTGCAATCCATGTCCTTAGGCAGAGTTGGGAACACAAGGATCTGATTGTCTGGACATGCTTAGTGCTATTTGGTTCTCCCTGGCACAAGTGTGGTCCTCACAGGGAGGTCAAAAACCTTTCCAGCCTGTGTTCTGTTCAGAGTCGACAGGCAGTGCTGGGCTCATAAAGCTTTGATCGCTCTGAGGGCTCATAACTTTATATTAATACAGATGAGACCAGAAATCTTTGCATTTCTGTCTGTCCCCCCTTTCATGTGACAGTGTAATATACAAAGCCAAAAATATGTTTCCCCATTGTTTTCTGCCTCTCAATACATTCTGCTAACATTGCTATGTCAGTTTCCATGGAAGAGCTTTCTCAAGGAAATATTTCCTGCCAGAAGATCCTGCCTTTGTCGTTTCATTTCCCACATCTGAACTTGACTACATGCCTAAAACATGCCTAGAAGTTGGAAAGCATTATAAAAACCTGAAGATGAATTCAGAAGTTAGAGGAACAAGAGACAAGGAGAAACTAGGAAATCCTGCCTGGTTTTCTTCTGATCTCTCCTCTCAGCTTGTCTTACCTTCCTTCCAACACCACCACCCCTCATCTGCCTTGAGAGAGAGAGAGAGAGAGAACTGCTTGTCAGCCTGGAGAGAGCATCAGCCTAGAGCGAGACTGCCGGCCAGCCTGAGTAGAGTCTGTGTGAGGTAAATCCTTTCTCTGAATTTTTCTCTTACAGGCTAAAATAAAGCACGCTCTTTTGCAGCTAAACCAGAAGCCAGAACCAGAAGCCTGAGGGGAAATAACAGGCATTTTGCATTTCAAAGACTCACCATCCTCCTGCAGTCAACAGGTAGGTATTGGGGGGGGGGGTGTGCGCGTGTGGGTGTGCGCGCGTGTGTGGGTGTGTGTGCGCGTGGGTGTGGGTGTGCGCGTGTGGGTGGGTGTGCACGTGCGCGCGTGCGCGTGCGCGCACGCGTGTGTGTGCGCGTGTGCGCGCGCGTGTGTGCGCGCGTGTGTGTGCGCGCGTGTGTGTGTGTGCGCGTGTGCGCGCGCGTGTGTGTGCGCGCGCGTGTGTGTGTGCGCGTGTGTGCGCGCGTGTGTGTGCGCGCGCGTGTGTGTGTGCGCGTGTGCGCGCGCGTGTGTGTGCGCGCGCGTGTGTGTGCGTGTGTGCGCGCGTGTGTGCGCGCGTGTGCGCGCGCGTGTGCGCGCGTGCGTGTGTGCGCGTGTGTGCGCGTGTGCGCGCGCGTGTGTGTGTGCGCGCGCGCGTGTGTGTGTGTGTGCGCGCGTGTGTGTGGGGGGGTGTGGGAGGGTGTGGGGGGGTGTGTGGGCTTCCCGAACAAAGATTTGGGAAGGGCTGTCCCCACATGGGTGTGCCCTTTCAGCCTGCACAGTGGATTTTAGGTGAGGCTCAGCGTGCGCAGAACTGGCCCCACCGTTTCAGTCCTGAGGTCCATCTGCCACGGCTGAGCGAGCTTGGACAGTATCAGTGAAGTTCCTCAGGACTAGAACCTACAGCACCCGGCATTTCCCAGGAGGTCTCCCATCCAAGTACTAATCCGGGGCTGACCCTGCTGAGCTTCCGAGATCTGAGGGGATCAGATGTCAGGGAGGCATTGAACTGCCAACAGATACAAAGAGAGAAACTGCAATCCCCCCTCTCCCTCTCAGTTACATCCATAAGGCACTCAAGTAGTTTTTTCACGGTGGTATCTTTTTCTCTGCTTCTATAAATAATCTTAAGCATTTTTCCTAACTTTTCTTATTTTTCCTCTTTTCCTTTCACATCTCTCTAGCAATCAATTAATAAAAATCAGTTTTTGGTATTTACAGATAACTTGTTTGAGTTTTAATTTTGCTCAAGAGGATATTTGTTGTAGTTTGGGATTATTATGTAAATTCAATCCCCTGCCACTAACTGCCCATGCCAGCAGTTAACAAAAAGAAGTAGTTAACTGCTGATCGCTTAGGTGGGGGCAGGTTGTCTCTTTTGTTTTTGGGGACATTTTTTCCACTCTTAGCTCCGTGGAACGCAGGAGCGGTGTGTGTGCTGCCGAGGAGGGAAGCTGCTCTTTTTTCTCTCCTAATCCTGCTGCTGGCTACTCTGCTGGGGCTTCTGGCGGAGCTGCTGCTTTTCTCCTCACCACAGTTGTTTCTCCTGGTTTCTGCATCTGGGGTCCCGGTCTCTGCTCCAGTCTCACCACTGCCTGCACCGTCACGGCCTGCCCACCCCGGCTGGGGCAGTGACCCGGGAGAGAGAAGTTTGCAGCTGCTTTCCAGGACACGCGGCGGTTCCCCACTTTCAGCTTTCTTTCTTCATTTGGGACAAGAGACACAGAGTTCATCTGGGAACTCACCCTGCTGCCAGCCGGGCTGTGACACTGATACTGCCATAAGTATAACTCTTCTCCCGAAGGAAACTTCTTGTTGTGGGGGTTGTTGTTTGTGGGGGTTGTTGTTTTGTTTGTTTTCCTCTGTGGTGTTGGGGAAGTGGTTTGCTCTGGTCTGTTTGTAGTTATACCTATACCTACACCTACATACATATATATATATATATATGTATATATATCAGTTAGGGACAGTTATCCTTCTTGTATTAAAATTCCTTTTCTTAAATTTGATAAAGAGTGGTGTGGTTATTGTGTAGAAGGCCCCTCCCCCACTTGTGGGTAAACATTTTGGTTTTTCCCCTCAAACCGAGACAAAGGTGAAGGTAACAAACAGTGTTCTACCTGTTCAAGCCCCTCATTTCCAGGTGTTCCATCACAAATGCAGTTGTGCCCCCAGGCAGGTCAACAACTTTGATGGGTTTAGGCACCTTTATGGTCTGTGTTTTCAGGATGGCTTCCAAACTTGCCATTTCTCCCTCAAACATCCTCCTGGCCTGCCAGATATCAGAGGAAAGCATCAGTTACTGTGAAAATCAGCCACAGGTAAACAAAGCACTTCATAAAACATCACAAAAGAAAAAAAAAGATAAATAAAAAGCTTGGAGCAAACAGCTACTGCACACACCACACAAAGATAGAACCAAACCATCAGACTTGGCAGTAGTTTTACAGTTACAGAAATTTCAATTCATACAATCAGTGAAATCAACTTAGGTTCTTGCATTCTCTGTAACTTACAAAGTGTGTTTACAACTGAAGGAGTACAAATGGCAAATAGATAAAATGTATGCAATATTGCATTAATACAGCAAATGTCTGGAAATCCATGGACAATGTACATCATCAGCTGGGAGACTGGAAAAATGGTACTGACATTCACAGTCACCACGACTTTCCAGACAGACTGCTCAGTAACACACCCAAGCTTCAAAAATAACCTTATTTGCAGTCACAGTATCATAAACCATAGAACTGTTCAGGCTGGGAAAGGCCTGCAAGATTAACTGAGTCCAACCAACCCAGGACTGTGACAGTGCCTGACCACCCTCTGCATGCAGGAATTTCTTCCAGTATCCAATTTAAACATCCCCTGACAAAACCTGAGGTTACTTCCGCAGGACAAGAGGGCACAGGCTCAAGCTCTGCCAGGGGAAACTGAAGTTGGAGATCAGAAAAAAATTCTTTCCAGAGAGAGTAGTCAGGCATTGGAATGGGCTGCCCAGAGAGGGGGTGGATTCCCCATCCCTGGAGGTTTTTAAGGTGAGATTGGCCGTGGCACTGAGTGCCATGATCTGGTAAAGGGACTGGAGTTGGACCAAGGGTTGGACTTGATGATCTCGGAGGGCTTTTCCAACCCAATCCATTCTCTGATTCTGTGATCACGCCAGGTTAAAGCCAACTGCTAAAACAGAGTGAAAACTGCCGATGCAGCTGCTGCTGCACACACAGCACAGCGTTTACAACAGACTGACCAAAGTCTGCTTTAATCAGCACTCAGGATCCACACACAGGCAAAAGCGTGGAAAATGAAGCTGCTGAATGGAAAACATTTCCAGATTTTTCCCTCCCCAGGCCTGATGGTGCAGCTGGATGGATTGTTTAGCTAAATACACAAGTAGAAAAGGCCTGAGGAGGGGCAATTCAAACTTCCTATTTCTGTTTGAAACCACCATGCTACCAACTCAAACTATTTTCCATAAAGCAGAATAACCTTCCTGCATTATCCCATGTTAACACCTCCATGCATTCATCCAGCTCCCCAGTATGATCAGAAAGTTTGGAACAGATGTAAATGGCACACATGGTTTCAAACACCTTTGTTTATTATGAGAGGCAAACACAAGTTCTGACTTCTGCCACTGAAATTATTTACTTGAGAGACACAGGGAAAGGGTATCTTTAAAGGGAATTCCACCTCATCTCTTATTTTGCAAAGGCTGCTGTAGAGATGTGTTGTGTTGTGCTTATCTCTATCAAATGCTGGTATCTACCCTCAACAGACAAGGGGGTAACCACAGAACCACAGAATGGATTGGGTTGGAAAAGACCTCTGAGATCATCAAGTCCAACCCTTGGTCCAACTCCAGTCCCTTTACCAGATCATGGCACTCAGTGCCACGGCCAATCTCACCTTAAAAACCTCCAGGGATGGGGAATCCACCCCCTCTCTGGGCAGCCCATTCCAATGCC
Source organism: Pithys albifrons albifrons (assembly GCF_047495875.1). Classification (NCBI taxonomy): domain Eukaryota; kingdom Metazoa; phylum Chordata; class Aves; order Passeriformes; family Thamnophilidae; genus Pithys; species Pithys albifrons. The sequence goes on from NC_092497.1 coordinate 53,810,145, forward strand.
TGACTACTCTCTCTGGAAAGAAGTTTTTCCTGATCTCCAACTTCAATTTCCCCTGGCAGAGCTTGAGCCCATCGTGCCCCCTTGTCCTATTGCTGAGTGCCTGGGAGAAGAGACCAACCCCCACCTGGCCAGAACTTCCCTTCAGGGAGTTCCAGACAGTGCTGAGGTCACCTCTGAGCCTCCTCTTCTCCAGGCTGAACACCCCCAGCTCCCTCAGCCTCTCCCCACAGCACTTGTGCTCCATTATGTTCCAGGTATTGAAGGGAGAAAGCAGAAAATCTTGGAACAACAGTGGGGAAACCTCCCTTAGTGAGAAAAGCTCCTTTTTGCATGCAGGGAATTAGTGGTTCAGTTACAACCACGAAAGCTGCAAACTTCACACCTGCCTTAGCCAAGGTCACAGCACTCACAGACACCTTAACATGCCTGTCACCCCCCATAAAGGACAACAACACGCCATGGCACTGCATGCCCTGCAGAAACAACACTGGTACCACAACACCGTCCCACCACAGAATCACTGAGGTCGGAAAGACCATCAAGTCCAGCCTGTGACCCATCCCCACCTGCCACCCAGACCAGAGCAGAGAGTGCCATGTCGTGGTTTCCCGAAGACCCCCAGGGATGAGGATTCTGTCACCTCCATGGGCACCCTGTTCCAACGCTCAGCAACCCTTTCCATGAGGAAATTCTTCCTCGTGTCCAGCCTGAGGCCATTTCCTCTTGTTCTGTCCCTTGCTCCCTGCGAGCAGAGCCCGACCCATCCCTGGATCCAACAGGGATTGCAGAGAGCCAAAAGGTCCCCCCTGACCCTCCTTTTCTCCAAGCTGAGCCCTCCCAGCTCCCTCAGCCCTTCCTGCTGCTCCAGCCCCTTCCCAGCTCCCGTCCCTTCCCTGGGCACGCTGCAGCCCCTCAGTGTCCATTCTGAGGGATCCAGAACCGCTGGAGTTGCCCCAGGCAAGTTGCCCTTGAGTTCAGTTCTGGGCCCCTCAGTTCGGCAAAGAGATTGAGGGGCTGGAGCGGGGCCAGAGAAGAGCAACGAGGCTGGAGAAGGGACTGGAGCACAAGTGCTGTGGGGAGAGGCTGAGGGAGCTGGGGGTGTTTAGCCTGGAGAAGAGGAGGCTCAGAGGTGACCTCAGCACTGTCTGGAACTCCCTGAAGGGAAGTTCTGGCCAGGTGGGGGTTGGTCTCTTCTCCCAGGCACTCAGCAATAGGACAAGGGGGCACGATGGGCTCAAGCTCTGCCAGGGGAAACTGAAGTTGGAGATCAGAAAAAAATTCTTTCCAGAGAGAGTGCTCAGGCATTGGAATGGGCTGCCCAGAGAGGGGGTGGATTCCCCATCCCTGAAGGTTTTTAACCTGAGCTTGGCCGTGGCACTGAGTGCCATGATCTGGTTAAAGGGACTGGAGTTGGACCAAAGGTTGGACTGGATGATCTCGGAGGTCTCCTCAAACCCAAATGATTCTATGATGCAGAACCGCCGGAGGAGCCCCAGAACAGCTGGAGATGCCCCAGAGGTGCCCCAGGGCCCCCGGAGGTGCCCCAGCAGTGCCAGCCCAGAGCCAGGCCCTGCCCCGCGGCTGCTCCAGACCAGGCCGGTGCGGGCCATGAGCGCCGCCTCCCACCGCCCCCACGCCCGGCCCTGTCGCACCTCGGCCTGCGAGTTGCTCTTCACGAAGACCCGTCCGCGGTCCGTGTCGTAGCTGCGGCCCTGGCTGATGCAGCCGCCGCCCGTGTGTCCCGTGGGCCGCAGCACGGCCGTGCCCAGCGCGGAGCTCAGCGCGGCCTCCATGGCGGCACCGCCAGCAGTGCGCATGCGCGAGGGGGGGCGGGGGGGGGAGGAAGGAGGGAAGGGAAAAGAAGGGAGGGAAGGGTAAAGAAGGGAGGGAAGGGAAAAGAAGGGAGGAGGGGAAAAGAAGGGAAGGGAAAAGGGAGGGAGGGAGGGGGGAAGGAAGGCTAGGGAAGGGAGAGAGAGAGAGGGAGGGAGAGAAAGGGAGAGGAGGAAAAAAGGGAAGGCAGAGAAAGGGAGGAGAAGGGAGGGAGGAGGAGGGGGGAGACGGGAGGGAGGAGAAGGGAAGGGAGGAGAAGGGAGGGAGAGGGAAAGAGAGGGAGGGAGGGGAAGGGAGAGGGAGGGGAAGGGAGGGAAAGGGAGAGGGAGAGGGAGGGGAAGGGGAGAGAGAGAGGAAGCTGTGGATGGAGGGGAGGGAAAGGGAGGGAGGAGAGGGAGAGGAAGGAAAAGGGAGGGAGGGGAAGGAAAGGGAGGGAGGGGAAGGATAGGGTGGGAGGAGAGGGAGAGGAAGGATGGGAAAAGGGAGGGAGGGAGGGAAGGATGGGCAAGGGAGAGAGGAAGCAGTGGATGGAGGGGAGGGAAAGGGAGGGAGGAGAGGGAGAGAAAGGATGGGGAGGAAGGGGAAAGGAGGGAGGGAGGAGAGGGAAAGGGAGGCAAAGGGAGGGAAGGGCCGAGCCAATGGAGTCCTCTCGCCCCTCCTATGCCCGCACGTATCAGTTTTGTTCTTATCACTCACAGCATTGCAGAAACATTCAGGGAATCACACAGTCACAGAGTATGTTGAGTGGGAAGGGGCAACAAGGATCATGGAATCCAACCCTTATCCCTGCACAGGCCCATCCCCAAGAGTCACTCCCCGTGCCCCAGAGCATCTTCCAAATGCTCCTGGAGCTCTGTCAGCCTTGGGGCCGTGCCCACTGCCCTGGGGATCCTGGTCAGTGCCCACCACCCTCTGGCAGAAGAGCCTTTTCTAATATTCAACCTAAACTGCCCTGGCACAGCTCCAGGCCATTCCCTGGGGTCCTTGGCCACCAGACAGATCAGTGCCTGCCCCTTCTTCCCTCCCCTACATAGAGAGCGATGAGGCGTCCCCCCCTTAGGTTGGAAAACACCTCTGAGATCATCGAGCCCACCTGGTGACCGATCACCACCATGTCAAATAGACCAGGGCACTGAGTACCACATCATGTCTTTCCTTAAGCACCTCCAGGGACAGTTACTCCACCAGGGCAGCCCATTCCAGGATCTGACCACCCTTTCTGTGAAGAAATTCCTTCTAATGCCCCACAGTGGCAGCTCCTGTCAGATCCAGGCACGAAGCTCAGAGAAAGGGCACAGAACTGCCTGAGGAGTCCCAGTTTTGGGAACTTCACAGCATTTGAGGCTGAACAGCCACTTTGTTCCTTGCGTGGGAGCTCAGCAGCCCGTGCCCTTCCAGCAGAACATGAATTTAGGAGCCCCTGGGCATTGAGGTGTGGGTGCACACAGACCCAGGAGAGGCACACACAGAGAGGATGCAGCTCTGCACTGGAAGGCTTCTCTTCCTTTGGCTTTTGAAAGCTGGAATGGAAAACAACTGCACCAACACAAGTGACCCAAGGGCAGCCTGGTCTCAAGTAGGAAACACAAATGTCCCTGTTCTGCAATGTAGGTACAGAAAAATCAAAGGTGAGCCATTTGGATCTATATGAACGATCCAGCCTGCATCAACTCTCTGAGAACTGGAGCAGATATCAGCTAAGAAGCAACAAGAGCACAGCTGCTGCTGACCCTTAAAGGAAAAATCACTCCCTAGGACTTCTCAGATACTCCCCAGAAGTTTCTCATGAGAACTATTCAAGCTTCCCACAGGGCCCCAGAGATGTAACTGAAAACAGTTAGATAAGTTCATCTAAACATTGGACTTCTGAGATATGGATTATAACCAATTAAAGCTTGTGGTTTGATGGTGTGAGGTTCAATTTAGCCAACAGAATGTAGCCTTAACCCTGTATAAACCGTGTGCTGTGTGTAATAAATGGTCCTTCACCATAAACCTTCAGGATGCACAAGGGATTAGATCCAGCCAGCATGGGTTTAGGAGGGACAGGTCGTGTCTGACCAACCTGATCTCTTTTTACAATCAGGTGACCCACCTGGTGGATGAGGGGAAGGCTGTGGATGTGTCTATCTGGACTTCCAGCAAGGCCTTTGACACTGTCTCCCATAATATACTCCTGGAAAAGCTGGTAGCCCATGGCCTGGACAAGTGTACCCTCTCCTGGATTAAGAGCTGGCTGGAGGGTCGGGCCCAGAGAGTGCTGGTGAACAGGGCTGTGTCCAGTGGTCACCAATGGTGTTCCCCAGGGGTCTGTGTTGGGTCCAGTCCTGTTTAACATCTTTATTGATGATTTAGATGAGGGGATTGAGTCCATCATCAGCAAATTTGCTGATGACACCAAGTTGGGAGGGAGTGTTGACCTGCTGGAAGGCAGGAGGGCTCTGCAGAGGGATCTGGATAGACTTCAGAGATGGGCTGATTCCAATGGGATGAAGTTCAACAAGGCCAAGTGCAGGTCCTGCACTTTGGCCACACCAACCCCCTGCGGCACTCCAGGCTGGGCACAGAGTGGCTGGAGAGCAGCCAGGCAGAAAGGGACCTTGGAGTACTAATTGACAGGAAGCTCAACATGAGCCAACAGTGTGCCCAGGTGGCCAAGAAGGCCAATGGGACTCTGTCCTGTATCAAAAATAGCGTGGCTAGCAGGCCCAGGGCAGTGACCCTTCCCCTGGACTCTGCACTGGGGAGGCCACAACTTGAGTGTTGTGTTCAGTTCTGGGCCCCTCAGTTCAGGAAAGAGACCGAGGTGCTGGAGCACGTCCAGAGAAGAGCAACGAGGCTGGAGAAGGGACTGGAGCACAAGTGCTGTGGGGAGAGGCTGAGGGAGCTGGGGGTGTTTAGCCTGGAGAAGAGGAGGCTCAGAGGTGACCTCAGAACTGTCTGGAACTCCCTGAAGGGAAGTTCTGGCCAGGCGGGGGTTGGGCTCTTCTCCCAGGCACTCAGCAATAGGACAAGGGGGCACGATGGGCTCAAGCTCTGCCAGGGGAAACTGAAGTTGGAGATCAGAAAGAAATTCTTTGCAGAGAGAGTGCTCAGGCATTGGAATGGGCTGCCCAGAGAGGGGCTGGATTCCCCATCCCTGGATATTTTTAAACGCAGATTGGCCGTGGCACTGAGTGCCATGATCTAGTAAAGGGACTGGAGTTGGACCAAGGTTTGGACTCGATGATCTTGGAGGTTTTTTCCAACCCAATCAATTCTATGTTCTATGATTCTATGATTCTAACCTCATAGGCTTGTTGGGTGAAGTCCTTTCTCTACATGGAAGATTGTTTACTTTAATGCAACAGGAAGGGATATGCCTTGCCTGCCAGTCCATCTCCACGAATGCAATGCCTTTTAACCCACAAATTTAAGGCAAAAATCCCACTGATCCCAGTTACCCAAATGCCTGTTTTCTGGCAAGCAAACATTTTCCAATTTACAGTGATACACAATAGGCTGGTTTGATGCTGGAGATAAAAACCTTGTGGCCCTACTACCAAAATGCTGGGAAAAGCTCCAAAATCAGATTTCAATACATAGTGTTTCCCTTCTCAATTGGCAGCATTTTGGAATGACAAGCACAGTGAGACACACAAATATTTGGCTCAGTTTTGACTAAATTAACTGTGTCATCATAGGATAAAGTGATAGTTTACATTAAAATAAACCAAAAAATGCATAAAATACAAGTTTCTACTATTCAGTAATTACAGCAGATTGTAGTTACAGATATCTGTTCTTTGTTAGATTCCTGCCACCCAGGGCAGAGGTCTATCAATATAAATTCCATGTAGGCAACAGCTTCTTTACTCCTCTGTCTTCAAATAATACCTGATGGCAGTTCATAAATAGATACCTACATGTTTAATTTATAATCTTGCCCAAAACCTAGATGTGCTTCATTTTTGTAAAGCATTCTTTTCCTCAATATCATTAAAGCTGAGAAGCAACGGCAATGGGAAATGTTCCCATCTTCCACTATGGAAGTATCAATTTTATCAGAAAAACCAAGAGCAAATACCTTAAGCCACCTCTGCAATGGGGGCTGAAGGTGCAGGGTTGAGTTTCTGCCTCTTTAACTCTCCAAAACAAGGTGATTTCTTGTTCTTTTCTGCAATTTTTTACTGCTTCTACCATGTAAGCCAGAGATTTTGCATGAATGAGAGAAGATACAACAAAGCCTTAATTCATCCTAAAGTATTTCAATTTCTTACAGTATTTCTTCTTAAAATAAGCACAACTTCGTAGCATAGGTACTGTGTCTCCAGTGTCTACTCAAAAATTTATTTCAGTGGACACACCTAAGTCTTGAAGAAAGAGGAAGACCATAAAAAACCAGCTTCAAATATCATATAAGCAACAAAGACAAGAAGAGTAGTTAACAATAGTGAAACTTCTCTAATGAAAGAGTTTGATGCTAACTTATAAAATCTTAAATAAATGAACTACAGTTCAGTAATGGCATACATAATTTTACAGGAACTACTCTTATGTTTTGAATAACTAAACTAAACTTCATATATGTGTCCTGACTGATGCAGAGAACTGGTGCCAGGGCTACACTTGCTGTTTGCCAAATTCCTTTATTAGTCTCTTAATGTGAGACAGCTTGTTGTACAAATACTGGCAGATGTTCTTTTCTTCAAAGTGTCTGGGCTAACTATAAGGGAAAAAGAAAATTTCGATGTGCAAACATTTCTGCAGAGTTTTGAATTCCATGTCCTTTCCTTTAAAATAGCCTTAAGCCACACTCAGCAGTTACCACCTCCCACACACAGTTTTATCTTCTGATACTCTGCTAAGACCTTCTAAAGAACAATCTTCAAGTAAAAAAAAAAAAGCCGTGAAGACAGTATTGGCAAATGTTCCTGAATTTGCATTATAAATTTATTTAGGTTCGTCCAGACTTGCCTCTCACAATTTCCCAGACTGTATGTGGCACTGAAGTTCCAAAGGCCCTTGTGTTCCTGAGGCACTCAGACATTTACTCAGAGCCTGGCACTGGGGGGCTGCTCCCATGGGAACCTCCCCAGCACCTTCTGGAAACTGCAGCTGCCAAGGGGAGCTGCTGTCCCTGCAGAGCAGGAGGCAAGGGCCACAGGCCCCTGGCTCGTGGCTCTAGAGAGCCCAGGACGTGAGCCCTGTGGCACAGGGAGCAAGGGAGAGTGGCAGAGCCTGGTGCTGCTCCTCCTCTCCCTGCCCCTGGCACTGCCTGCCACTGCAGCTGGACAACATTCCAACCCGTGGGCACAGGGACCCTGCACAGCAGCACCTGGAGCCAGGCAGAGAACAATCAGAGATGCACAAAACCTGAAAGGATGTTGTAGCCAGCTGGGAGTTGGTCTCTTCTCTCAGGCAACCAACAGTAGGACAAGAAGGCAGGGGCTTAAGCTCTGCCAGGGAAGGGTTAGGTTGGATAACAGGAAGAAGTTCTTTACAGAGAGAGTGGTCAGGCATTGGAATGGCCTGTGCAGGGGGGTGGTGGATTCTCTGACCCTGAAGGTTTTAAGATGAGACTGGATGTGGCACTGAGTGCCATGATCTGGTAATAAAAGTAGGGTTGGCTAAAGGGTTGGACTTTATGATCTCAGAGGTTTCTTCCAACACAACTGATTCTATGATTCTATGACAGAAATACAGAAATACGAAATCAGAGAAGAAAACAATGAGTCAGACAGGAAGAAATGCAAGAAGGAAAGCAGCATGGAATGGAAGCACAGAAACAGCATCACTGTAATGGCTCCTGCCCACACACATTCTGTCACACACAGCTGATTTTGCCACTCATATCCATGGGCTTTCCATGATGCAGTGGAAGCGTGTCCTCTTCTTTCCACAGTGGTTTCTCCAGGATGGCTGAAGGGCCTGTCCATCACACCATGGGCTTTGTGCTTCCCTGTGCACAGCAACCAAGGGAAAAGCACAGGCATGTGGGCACCGTTTCCCACTCTCATGATCTGAAATGTCACTGTGGGGCTATCTGGAGTGCCCTGCCCCAGCTTCAACATGTCTAGCCAACAAATCTTACCCACAGGTCCATTTTCTACTTAAAATAAAAAAGAATATTTACTTTGTAATTAACTATTCTTCACAGCTAAATATTCTTTGGGCTAACTTGCCCTTGCTAGAACTTTACTGCCTCTCCCACTCTTCACTTACTCAAAATAAAATGCTTCTGAAATGCATTATTTGGCATTTTAACCTGAAAGAGCTTTGCTGGCTATTTTTCCAGCAAGCTTTGATGTTTATCTGGGGGATCAGAGCTTGAGATGGAGCAGAGTAGTGGTTCCTGTTCTCATTTTTCTCAGATCTTTTGCTGTCCTTTTTTCACCCACCTGGTACCACATCTGCCAACAGTGACAATTCTCATTAGCTTGCCCCCAGCCCCATTCTCCTTGGGCCACCTTCACAGCTGACAAAGCTTTAGTCTGTCACCAGTGATTTCCTGGGGGTCCCAGGGCCCATGGCTCTGAGCCCCAGCACGTGCGTGAAGCCAGAGGCTGTGTGAGGAAAGAAACATTCTGTTTCTTTCTTTTATTTCCCAACTGAAGAGCCTCTGCAGCTATGCAAGGGCTGCTGGAGAGGCAGCCTCTTTCTGGGTGAAGGACAGTCCTGGGGACTGGAGACCCTCCTCTTTGGGGGTGCTTGGACCCTCCAGGCTAGCAGTTCCTGCCCCATGCCGTAGCTGAGGGGCTGCAGCTGCTGCCCTGGGCACAGGGACCTGCCCCAACTGGCTGCTCGGGCTCCTCCTGGGGCTGCTCCAGCTCCTTTTGGGGCTGCTCCTGCTCTGCAGGTTTGGGCACAGGCTGGGGACAGCTGGGACTGGCCTTGGAGGCCAGTCTGTGATGCACCAGCTTCCTCGTCCACATTGCAGACTGCAAGGCTGCTGATGGGAGCAATCTCCTGGTTTCTGCTGGAGTTGCTGCAGCTTATGGTGCTGCTGGAGATGGAACTGGAGCTGCTGGAGCTGCTGAAGGTGCTGGAGCTTCTGGAGCTGGATCTGGAGCTGGATCTGGAGCTGCTGGAGCTGCTGGAGCTGTTGCTTCCCAGAGGCCTGATATCCTGGTCTCTGGTCTGATGGAAGCCCAGCAGTTTCTGGACCTTCTCACTGCACCAGCTCACAATGCCACTGATGATGTTGTGGATCCCACCCACGGGCTCTGGCCTTGCAGCCCCCTGCTCAGATGGGGACAGTGTCCCCTGTGGAAGAGCAGGAGGGGACACCACAGGGTGATGGGGGCTGTTTTCAGGCGGCTGGGATGGAGCTCTCCCTGCTGAGCTGTTGGTCTCCCCTGACTCCTCAGGGCTTGTGATCACCATCTCCATATAATAATGTTCTTCATATCCAGCCAACCTGACAGTCCCTGGTGCAGAGTGGTCACGCTGCATCTCTCCTTGTCCACTGCAGGATGCAGCCCTGGCAGAACTGAAGACGACAGGGCAGAGTGGAACCCACGTCCCACTGTGCAGTCAGGGACATGGTGTCACAATCCATTCCTGGTGATGGATCTGGCTCTTGGGATGTCACCACCCACTGATGTCATAGTGGGTTGTTCCCCCATGGAAGTGCACAGTGACAGGAGAAAAAGTACCATTTCTTGTTCTCAACTTATGGATTTTGGTGTGGCCTCTGCATGCTGTGTCCATGGCCATGGGGCTCTTCCTGTTCCTGATGCCATGCCAAGGATTCCTGGAATCCAGAGAGTGGTGAGACCAGTCAGCATGGACTGCCTACAGCTGGGTATCCCCTCCTCCCCTCTCTGCCTTTCCCTGTGCAGTGCTGGGATTTGGAGCACTTGGAGGTTCTGGCCAGTGCTGGGGGAGAGTCTCCCACCCCTCTAAGTCTTGCCCCTGTTCTCTCTCCAAAGGGCTTCTCCATTCTCTGGGGATGGCCATCCCATCCAGGCATTCCAGGTCAGGTTGTACAGGAGTCTTCACTCTTGCTTTGAAAGTCAGAGTTTGTTTTCTCTGTCACATGTTTGTGTTTTTACACAGTTCTTAGTGCCATTTTTTTTCCTTCTCTTTCAGGTTTTAACAGAGCTTATTTTGATACTAAGAATTCCAAGAACACCATTTACAACAACCAAGCATGTTATTCATCTGTAGTATAGTCTCTTTCCTCAGCTTTTTCATGTGTGTTTCATATTCCAGAGAGCAAAGTATACCAAGAAAGATGGTAGGTAGATGGGTTGACACAGGTATAAATTAATCACCTCTGTGCCATTCACTGAGTCACTGTTTAAACTGTGAAGGTCTGTTCCTGATTCTTCTTTCTAAAGTCCTTTACTTTCTCTCTCTGGAGTGGGAACTCCAGGTATGCATTTTTAATAAAAATTGTAAGGCATTTTCAGTCACTGGAGTTCAAGGACTGCTGTTAATTTTAATGTTTAAAAGTTCTTCTGACCTTAAAACACATGCCAATTCCCTTTTCACTGTTTGGGGTTTTTCCTCCCCTGAACAACACAGGTAACACAAACCTTGCACCCTGAGGCATGTTCAGGGCAAACAAAAAACTTTGACACATTAAAGAGATACACATTTCTCATCTACCAAAAGCTCTCGGGTTTAGTGAAGCAGAGGAACAATCTCTGCACGTGGAACTCAGGCCATGAATTCATTTAGAACTTCTCTGAATAGGAACTCATGGAACAAGGTGTAACTTTGGAGCTGGAGGGAACTTCTGGGTCAGCCCTGCAAGGTGTTGCACAAGAACCTTGAGGGATTGCTGCCAGCCAGGATTCTCCTTCATTTCTGTGGCCATAGAGCTGCATTTTCCAAGCACACAGCTAACAGGGGGAACCAGCAATGTCAGCTCCTCAGGCAGCATCCCTTAGGTTCTTGTGAGACACGTGGAAGAGAAGGAGAAGCCAAGGCAAGTGAGGCCTGGAGCCTGGGAGCTCCTGAGCACCCACAGCATAACGGGCTCTCTGCTTTAACACATGAACATTCATTTCCAGACCACTTCCTCCAAAGCAGAAAACATCTCTGCTGACAACTCTGCTGGTCTCACTGTCTCTGAGCACCCTCAAGTGCTGGGTGTTCCTGACTATCCGTCCCACTTGGAATGTGTCATTCCCCACTCCTTCCCAGGTGCAGCACTGCATCTCCATGCAATAACACCTTCTTGCCTATTTCTGCACTGATCAAACACACAGTTTCTCCTGAAACCTAAACACACCTGTCAGTGTCTTTATTTCAGCAGGAACAGGAGATCTCTGTGAAACATATGGCTGAATTGCATTTACACAAGCAGCAGCTCAGCAGTGCAGCGTAAACAGCCCTATGTAAGACACAAAAACAAATCCTGCCTTCTTTACTTTCTTTTTCCTTTTTTTCTTTTAAGACTGAGGTAGAACAGCCAAGTAGCACATGAATGTAATGGATTTGTCTATGGAATCACAGATTTAGTTCCAAAGAAATGAATCCAAGCCTCACACGGGACCCAATGAGCAGAGAAGTGCATTTGAAGACAAAGAGGAGGTGCAAGCTGAGTTTTGTCCTGCTCATTCAGTGTATGGCACAATCCAAGGCTGAATTAGCTGAGCTTGAGTCACTCCTGCAATGGACTGAATGCATCTGTGTGCCTGTGTCCACATTGGTCTGGGGATGGTGCTGCAGCCTGGCCTGCATGGCCAGCAGAGTCAGGGAGAAGAGACGTGGCAAAGACATGGCCTGGTTGGAGGGAAGGGAGCTCAGCAGGTGCAGCCCGGACAGAGCAGGGCACTGGGGATAATCCAGCATGTCCCCAAAGTCTCTCTGGGCATGTGTCACCACTGAGAGCCCTGAGCCCTCTGCCCCAGCCCAAGGGCTGTACCGTGCCCTGCCCTGACAGTCCTGGCTCTCACTGTGGGTTAGAAACCCCCTGGCTGTCTGCCCTGTCCTGCCACAAAAACTGCAGTCACAGAGTAATGGTTGGATTGAAGACCTGACACTTCTTTTTATACCTCAGAGACTGGGATTCTCTGTTCTCTTCATTTGGGAATTCAGGTCCCCACCACCTCAACAAGACACACTTGGGGACTTTGAGGCAGTTCAGGGCAAGCTCCCACCTACTGACATCCCCTCACCACGACCCCCAGCCCCCTTTTTGCCTCCAGAAGGCTTTGGGCAGGAGCAGCACTGGATGCACAGCCCCACACACACTGAACTGGCACAAGCATGGCCTGTGTGTTGCTCCTGCCACACGTGCAGTGAGGCCAGAGAAACCTCATGATGGGCCTGGGCATCAAAGCCACGCACTGGGGGGATATGGGCCTGACTCTGAGTGGCACAATCCATGGGTGAAGCCCTCCAGCTTGGGCTCTCAGGGGCATAGGAGGCTCTCCCTGTGCAGCTCTCTGGGAATTTTGAGAGATGTGAGTGTGGCCCGGGCGTGCAGTGACAGCTGGGATGTGCACACCCTGGGCTGGGCTGGGCTTTGTCCTTTGTCACCTGATGCAGCCAGAAGGGCTTTACTAAGGGCAAATTGTGCCTGATCAGTCTGGCCTTCTGTGATGGAGTGACTGCAATGGTTGACAAGAAGAGATCAACCGATGTCATCTGCCTACTCTTCTGGAAAGCCTTTGAT